>NW_019525121.1:985163-1062294 GCF_002814215.2 Seriola lalandi dorsalis
ATAATTCACACCAGTGTCTGTAGCTGTGAACGTACTGGGAATACCTTCTCTATACTGATTACCTATTGTGAAAAAAAAAGTCTCCAGTGATACATGCACAGATTGAATTCCCTCGGATGGGTTGTTCCAGCATGTGATGATGCCCACGCGACTCAACAGCATTATGTGTGTTATTACTGTCTCTGTGTGTGGCAGGTATCGTGTGGTGGTGCCCTACCCCCCGCAGAGCGAGGCGGAGATCGAGCTGCGGGAAGGAGACGTGGTGTTTGTCCATAAGAAGCGGGAAGACGGCTGGTATAAAGGCACCCTGCAGAGGACGGGACAGACCGGCCTGTTTCCCAGCAGCTTCGTCGAGAGCTTTTGAACTGGAAAAAGTAGACAAAAGAGCACACAATGTTCCTGTTTCTGAGTCAGAAAACTCACAAACATGCTACCAGTTCACACAACAGCAGTCACACACAAAGGTTGGGCTGATATTGGTTTTCCAGAATGACACTTTTGGATTAAATATGGATACCGACCTGCAAAAACACCTGTGTAAATTTGATTTAAAAAGCTGCTAGCCCTAAAAAAAAAAAAAAGAAAGAAAGAAAAAAAAAAGTCTGGAATTCAATGGAGAATTTTACTTTCAAACTTTACCAGAATAATCTGTCAATAAATGCTGAACTAAAGAATATTTAATACTGTCACAAAACATCATTCATTTTAATAGTCTCAGAAACCCATATCGGTCCAACTTATTCCCACATACAAACACACACACACACACACATATACAGGAAAGCTAGCCCCAGCTTCGACCAGCCCAGCCAAATAGGAAGCAGGTCAGCTTTTCCCCGTCACTCGCCTGACGACAGCGTTGGGTCAGAGTTGCCTCGTCCGACTCAGTGTTCGGACTTGTGACGTTGACTACTGAAGGCACACAGACTCAAAGAGCACAGAAAGACAAACCTCTGCCTCCCAGTTCTCCTCCTTGGCATCATCCACCAGCAAACACTAGCACAAAAAGCATTAGCTCTGCTTTTCCACTGAGACCTCAGAACTTGAGTTTGGGTGCTTTCTTTGTTTGAGAAGTGAAGATTTACCACCAGGTGATGAGGGAAGTGTGTGAGCCTACACACCAGGATCATTGTAAGCACATATCTGTGTCTAGTTTGTGACAACAAGCAGAGGTGTTTCTTTTCAGCCCAATATATGTTAATAACAATGCATGTAGCATTATTATGTTTTTTATATGTTGAAATAGATGTTTGTGTTGTCCCAAACTAGCCATGCTGTGATGATCTGTCACAGGATTTTTAATTTAAAAAAAATAATTGGTACAAAAAGTAAAATATGAATTAGGTGATTCATTTTTTTTCTATTTATACAACCATTTTTTTTTTACATTTCATAGACCTCGCAGCTGCATTGAACCGAATGAACTGATTTGCTGAATGTAGAGAGAAACAGGAAGTTACGCGAAAATTCTCTAAAGAACTGATTTGTATTTATAGAGTTGTGTTTGATCTTCTGTGTGGGATTAGAGACAGAGAGATGCACTTGATGATATCTGATACAACTTGCCAATATAGCTACATATACAGTATTTTACACACTTTCATTATTTATTTGACAAAAGGGACTTCCATGGCTACTTCACAACATTGTATTTTAAGAGCAAGCATAAGTTTTCTTTAAGCAGGTACAACTATTTTTTAGTAGGATAAAAATCATAACAAAACTTTTTTACAGCCATTTCAGTTTGAAATGTGTGAGTTGATGATATAGTTGGTGCCAGTAAACAGCAACAGGAATTCCTCTTCCCTCAGCCCTTTCTTCACATACAGATTTTTTTTTTTGTCAGACTGCAGCAATATTGTGGAACAAATCATGTGCAGATTTGATGCTTGTGGAGGAATGTTCGGTTGAGGGGGAAACACCTGTGAGTCAGAGGACAGGGACACAAATTTGTCATCACGCAACTGCCAAACAACTTTTCCTCTGATCTTGTCAACCTTTAACAAGTATTTTTGTACCGTTTCAGTCAGTGTACAGTGTGGATTAAGGCTTGTCTAGTTTACATCCAGCCACAACTATCTACCTTGTTCCCCTGTTTCTGAAGATAGAAGCACAGTGAAACTCAGAGCTTGACTTGCTCACTGTGTGTGTGTGTGTGTGTGTGTGTGTGTGTGTGTGTCTGTGTGTGTGTGTGTGTGTGTGAGTGAGTGAGTGAGTGAGTGAGTGAGTGAGTGAGTGAGTGAGTGAGTGAGTGAGTGAGTGAGTGAGTGAGTGAGTGAGTGAGTGTAAGAGGTCAGCAGGATTTTAATACCGGCCATGTATTAGTAAATGGAGTGGCTCTCCGCACCTTCTGTTTTTTAAAGACACTTGGCCAGAATTTAGCACAAACTGCTACAGGTCATGTGCACACAGGTGAGGCTCAATCACTGGCTGAGCACACATTTGTCTAATTGGGTCTAACTGGACCATAACCAGGTGAGAGTCTGTCAGTGGATAAGCACACCTTGGTTAACTGGATTCAAGACAATAAATACAAACTTCCAGACAGACGAGCGACGGTACAGATGACGAATCAAAATCAAAAGCCTTATCAACCTTTTTCACGCCATTAGATCTAATGTTTTGATCCATATCATTATTTTCAGCACAATACTGACCTGTCATGGTATTGCCATTGAGGAGACAAAAGAACAGGCAATTTGTACTTGTTTGTTTTTCCCATTATTAGATTGTTGGGGGGAAAAAATTCAAACGTAATCCCTTAAACTGTGAAGGAAAATGAACAAAAACAGGGAAGGGAGATACATTTCACAAAGTGAAAACACACACAGTAATTACAGAAAGAAACATGGTCTGCAATCGTTTTCTGGAGGCTGGCAGTGCTCTATGGGTAATTCTGTGCATGTGGAGCAACAGATGAAACCAAAAACACTCTGCAATTTAGATTTTTTTTTTCTCCAGCAGGTCACAGCTCACACAAACTAGGGCTAGACTGACACATGAAGTTTTTCACTTACAATTTTGGCTATAAAGCAGTTGGTCTGATTTTTTTCACTATTTAATTTCCGCTATTTTAACCCCATTTTATGTAAGTGAAATGAGTAAAAGACTATGATAAATGTTACAGCTTTCAGTGGGGTGTTTTAGTTCAACCAGGTAAAAGTGCCATTCTATTTGCCATGAAAATGTCAGAAGATATTAGTTACTGGAAACTTCAATCCAAACATATCTGCATTGGCTTTCAAAACCTGTCAGTCAAACCCTAGTGCCTACAAACGCCAACACACACACACACACTCACACACACACACACACATATATATACACACACAAATACACTGTATCTGGCAGAACAGTCTGTCTTTCCTCTCAATCTCTTCTTTCTCACTCCCTTCATCTGCTATGTCGGTACGATGAGCCTGCTGGTTGTTTTTCTTGCAGATCTGTTCTGCTTGACTCCATTACAAAAAAAACCAGCAGATCCCAGAGCAGCTCTGCACAAAACCCTGAGCGAGCGTCTCTTTATCTGTTTGTACACCCGCTGAACAGAGGACTCTAATTTCTACTGAGTCAAACTTAAGCACAAGTCCTCGTTTGTGTCGGAGATGAACGTGTCTCGACAGTCTTTTCTTTTCCATGAGGCTGATGCTGTGAGGAGGAGGAGGAGAAGAGTTTACACGAGTCAAAACATCAGGAATACAACCACTGCACAGTGGTCACTTTACATGAAATAACTTGAACCGCTGGTTTCACAAATGTTTTCATGTGTTTTATTTACGTGATGTGAGCTTGTCTTTCGCCTCAGCTTCCTGGTTGTAAATACCACTTGAGTACAGCTTGAAAAATGTGAACAAGCCATTAACAGAGGTGGTTATTGCCACTGGACATGAACACAAACCATCGCACATCCAAATTTTTTTCATTGGACTTCATATCAAATTACTGTCCACTCCCTTTTTGGAACATCCTTCCAGGAAGTCTGAGCACTCACCCTGCCATCTTGAATTAGATGTCAGCCATATTTGTTCCTATGGATACTTGTGTGTCTGTGTGCGTGCGCATGTGTGTGTGTGTGTGTGTGTGCGCGCAAGGGGAAGGGAGGCCTCTGTATGTAGCTCTTTACAGGAAAAAGGAACTTTATGAAAAAGTTTGGCGTGATGTGGACGCTCATGCCTCATCAGGACTCAGTCGGGTTGTTTGAGTCGAGCGGTACAGCAAGAGAAACCGAAAAAAAAGAAAGTATATATATAATTCTATATTGTGCAGAATATTTATAGGCCTTTTGTGCCATTGAAGTCATGCTCTGCGCTGACCAAGCCCAGCGCTCTCTACCATGTGATCATTATACATCGTCTTGTACTGATGACCCGTGGTTGATTTGATTGTTTTTTCATGTCAAGTGCATTTTTCGCAATAAATGCCTTTGTTTTAAAACAGATTTTCAGTGTCTTTTTGAATCTGCGGCAGCTTCATAATAGAGATCAAACAGAGTGTAATTGGGAGCAATACACATTTGTGTACTCTAATGCGTAATAAACACATTACCTGTATAGCTCATTAGGATTTTACAGTTGTCCCCTGGATGATTCGACCTGAGAATCATATTATATTCTGCTCTAATTATAATTACATGAGCTCACAATGTGCTCATTATGAGCTCATGGAGTCTTATGAGCAACGCTCCAGGTGAGGTTATCTGCCAGTGTGAATTATTGTCTTTATCATGCTGGTAAAGGATGTTCAGAAATAAAAGCAGACACTCTTGCTATCTTTTCATCATTCCCTCCATCTTTTCCTCTCCATCCTCCTGCATTCATTCTCTCCCTGCCTCTCTCTCTCTTGTGTTCCCAACACTGGCATGGTCGAGGTGTGTAATTGGTAATTTCAGAGCGTCGCTGGCACTCCCCTTAAATGACAACCTCTTCTCTCCAGCAGCCGGGCCTGTCTCCAATGATCACCTCCATTTGCATTTAGAATGAGTGGCAAAAGGTGACAAGGGTATGTGTATGTGAAGGTCTGTGTGTGCCAGCACACGGGTGTGACAGTTATCTTGGATGTAAGCGCACTTAGAAAATCTTGACTCAAACACAGAGGGTCTACCAGGTGTATTTAAGGTGTGCAGGCAGCAGATCTAGATTTTTCAGTTTTCTGCAGTGTAGAGATAGTGTTTGCCTCTGCCAGGAAAAAACTGGGAGAAATCACTTTCCGCCCAATAGACGAACAAACCAGAGTAAATAAAGGTGTCTGTACATACACACATAATCTTTCTCCACCGTTTGTCTTGGTGAATGGTTATCATCGGGGTGTCTTCCAACCTAACATTGAGGTGCTGCAGACCCCTGCAGGGGGATCAGCATCTGGCTGCTTTACGCCAGACCTGTCTGTCTACCTGTCTGTGGGCCACCTCTGAGTCACATGAAGGGCAACAGAGCTGGAGGGTAAGACACTGCAGGGAACAAGACCTCTACCAGTCAATACAGGGCAGTCCCTCTGTGTGTGTGTGTGTGTGTGTGTGTGTGTGTGTGTGTGTGTGTGTGTGTGTGTGTCTGTGTGTGTGTCTGTGTATGTGTGTGAATTAAGCAAGTGGTGGGCAGGGGCTGCTGTCTCCTACATCTTTCTCTAAAGGGTGATCATCCTCTGTCCTCTTAGCTTCTGATAAAGGGAAAGAAATACACATTACTTTACATTGGACATTTTCCTTTAAAATGAATCACAGGGGTGTGGCGAAATTTAGTCAGGAGGTTTGAAAACACTATGCAGATGCCTTTACACACACCAAACAGCAAATGTATACTTCATACTGTATACTGTAACATTAACAAAATCACATGTTGATTTCTAAAAGGAAAATACTGGAACAAAAAAGCCCTCACTCAATACAGCCCAACCCAATATTTGGTGAACTCGTTCGCACTATGTTTGAAGTGAAGTCATATTAGATCATTCCGATGTGCCCTCCAAGAGACTACGTCTCCAAGACAACCGATTTAGGCATGCTAGCATTTGATTGACTGAAAGGACGGGGGCTGTCTGAAGGCTCACGTCATGTGAGAATATTACAGTGGTGATTAACGTCACCAGAAAAATGTCAACTGATGTTATTTAACCATGTTAGCTAGCATTATCTAGCAAGCTGACCCTGGCTTCTGTCTTCTGTCGGCTAGCAGTCAGGTTACTAGAAGGAGTAAACATAAAATGCTGCATATATCAAAGTATGAGTTTAATTTCTGTAAAAAAAAATCCCATGAAAATGTCACCATGAATACTATGACATTTTTGTGCCTTACTATACTATGACGTTTTTATGCCTTATTATACAACAGTTATACCAAGTAATTTGATGGAGAAGCATTCCATCTGTGCATGAAAGACAGAGTGCTAACATAGAGTGGGACTTTTAACTTTGTGTATAACTCCACTTTACAGGTTACTCAATAAATCATTAGTGTTACATTAATTGAATTAAATGAGGATGAATGGAAGAAGCCTGGATAATTCAGCGCACAACTGAGGTAACGTGTATACAAAGTAGCAAGCTAGTGTGTACTGTACATGTCAGGACAATGTTTATGTGTTCAGTTGATAACTGGCGACTCTAATGCCTTATTATACGATGACTTTTTATGCCTTACTGCACTACAATGTTTTTATGCCTTAGTATAGGTTAGTATTACATTTTTATGCCTTTCTACACTATGAATTTTCTACACCTTACTATACTAAGATTTTTTATGCCTTACTATGGCATTTTTATGCCTTACAATACTATGACTTTTTATGCCTTACTACACTATGACTGTTTTATGCCTTACTATGCTTTGATGTTTTTATGCCTTACTATATGATGATTCATTTATGGGGCTCGGTGGTGCAGTGGTTAGACCTGCCTCATAGTGAGAAGTTTCTGGGTTTGCAGCCCAAGCCCAGGGCCTCTCTGTGTGGAGTTTGTATGTTCTTCCTGTGTCTGTGTGGGTTCTCTCCAAGTACTCCAATGTCCTCCCACAGTATAAAGACATGGTAATGAGGTTAATTGGCGACTCCAATGCCTTACTATACTATGGCTTTTTTATGCCTTTTTATACCTTATTTTTACACCTTACTATGACTCATGACATATATGACATAAATGTCCCTATATCAAGAGGGATGTTACCATATGTGTCACCTATAAGAAGATATATTATAATGACATATACAGTATATACCTTCTCTGGATATATGAAGATATAAGTTTATTACATACATGAAATAAAATGCAACTTTATTAAAACATGCTTCTCAAAATTCTGTTAATATAGGATTGTCTTAAAAATTTCTTATTAATTTCTAAACATACATGTCTATATTTTATATTGACATGTAGCAGGGCAGGATAGTAAGTAGGAAGTGACATCACACACAAGAGGAGGGAGGAGAGGTTACAAATCAGAGACACCTGAGCTGGGAGAGGGGGGGAGCTCAAACAAAGGAGAACAAAGGAGGCTGAAGCAGAAACAGTGTGAGAAGTGAGACAAGGAAATGAAGGAAAAGAAACCAGTACTGGGATCTAGAACTGAAAACTCTGAGTAAACTGGAGGTGGCAAAAGAAAAACAAAAGAAAGGAACAAAGGATCGGTTTAAGGAGACGAGGATTGAGCTCCGGGGAACAGGCGACAGTCTCAGGCCGGTTTTGATCTCAGCGAAACACCTCTCTCTGTCCGGGTCAAAGCCCGCACTCCTTCAGATAAGTCCCTGCACCCCTCATTCTCCAGGCTTCTCCAGCTGACTGCCCAACTCACCTGCCCCTCACATGCTCACACACACTTACACTCATCCTCAAACTCCCCACTGACTTCCATTGCATTCATTCATTCAATTGCCTTCATTCTTTCATACACCCACACCCCACAGAACTCCTCTGAACTGAACTGAACTGAACTGAACTGAACTGAACTGAACTGAATTGAACTCTTTCAACCTAAACTGAGCTGAACTGCTAGCCTTTGATTATCATTATTATGAGCCTGATTACGGAGTGAATTAAATTTCTATGAATTAACTGTTTAATTTCTGTAAATTGATTTCTGAAAACCGGTATTGATGATTTATTTAAGATGATGATGATATTTGTTTTAGTTGCTGACTGATTTCTAAAGACCGGTATTAATGATTAATTTCAAATGATGATGATGATATTTGTTTGTGGTTGCTGACCTATTTAATATATGAATATTAATTTAAATAATTTAAACATTTGATAGGTTTAAGGTCGATTAACTTTTGCCTGTCTGGCGCCAAACCTTATTCTTTTTAGGAGAGGCAGCTTCTACGCTACAGACATATATAATATGAACATATACTGACAGGCTTTGGGATGGATACATATTTATGTAACATATATATAATAATATAAACAGACATACTAAATACATGTTTGTATTAGCTAGATATACATGTCAGTAGGTGATATTGGTCCAAACTATTTTCATGTAATTTTGACATATATAGGCTATACTTTAAATTAATATGATTTTACTTCATATGTACATATATTTCACATATGGAAATTCCAGACATGTACATATATTACATTTGCACATGGGCACCCTGTTTGGGTGAAGGCATTAAAAAGCCAACCTCTTTGTTTTGGAGGGGTGACAGGGTTGTTGTGTCCCTACCAATGTTGAGACCAAACTTACAACCTTGCTCTGTATATTCTCTTACAGAGAATGAGCGAACACAGCGCAAACAAGTTCCCGGGACGCCCCGTTGACCTTGGCATTAAGGCGCCATCCATGAACGGTAATGTCCCTAGTTCATATCTGGCCGGGGACCTTTGTTGTGTTATTTCCTGTATCTCTCTCTGTCTTTATTTCCTGTCACTTCTCTAACTGGCTGTCCACAGAACACCATAAAAGAAACAGATTTCTCTTCATTAGGACTTTGATTGGGAGTGTTCTGAGCAGAGAATTCTGGGTTGAATTCTACAGTTGTGTATGTTTTACAAATCATGTTTTCAATGTGGTTGCTTCAAAAGTAAAAAAGAACCCATGTTTCCTTGCATCAGTGATCTTCGAGAGATGGTCTTGCACGCATGCTGGTGTATGACTGATCAACAGTTGGTAGCAAATTGTGAGATCAACAAACAGACAAGAGTATATCATGACAAAAATACAAAGATTTATTTAGAAAGAAGGAAAAAAGCTCCCAAATAACACTGTTTATTCCTTAAATACAAGTGTAGTACAAATGGGTCTCAGACAGGCTTTAGTCCATTAGGCATCGGTGTGTTTCCCTGGATGTCCAAGTGGATAGTGTATAAACTTCACACAGGTAAGGCACTAACACATCTTAAGCTCTAGTGTGAATATAAAGTGGCAGCATTTGTGAGTAAATGTTGGTTCAGATATCACACTTGTACTGGAAACCAGCAATACAGTGTCATGATTTACTCTGTACTGTAAAAGGCTACGAGGTGTGAAACACCAGGGAGAAGTGAATAAAAAAAATTGCTTAAAATATAATCACAAATGCATCCTCCTCCTCTTCCTTTACTCCCTCAGCAAACACTGACTTGACATGTTTGTCAGCTCTTTTCAGACAGACTGTTTGTGTCAGCAGGAAAAATAGGGGAGCAAGTAAAACACAAGATATATAAATATATGCTGTAACATGTACCTAATCCAAAATCAAGCCTTGGCTTCACCCCCCTAGAAACCTGTGATTGGACGGGAGAAGTTCAACGTTCAGAAGTGAATCAACAACAGGAGTATCAGTGTCACTCCTGCAGGGTTTTAGTAAAGCTGGTGCATTCATATTGAAGGCTTATAGCATCAAGGAGGTGTGACAAAAACAAAAATCAGAATACACCCCAAAAAAAAAACATAATACACAAAAAAAGGAGAAGGAATTATAATGCCCTGTGACCATAATTATAACAACTCTGAAGAATGCGCTAAATCAAGCTTCAGAAATTATCAGATACCGCTTGAGCCCTTTTCAGAAATGGATTCTCTAACATTGCTGGATTTAGCTACATGTCTGTTAAATTAATAGAATATTTGGCCTTTCAAACATTTCTGCATATGCTGCAATGCACACACTATATACCTTCTCAGTGCAGTTGCACCACTGCTGGAGAACAGCGATTAAAAGGAAAAATAGTAAGGTGAAGTTGAATATTTATCTCTATAGCTTAATTAATGACCTACTTGGCCCCACTTCTCAGTACTGTAACCAACCCTGTAGATCCCCTGATAAATTTTTATCATTTATTTTATCAATTATTATTCTGCTGCCTATATTATTATTTTTAAATATAGTTGAAATTACATGTTGTATCTAAGCATCTTGCTGGATTTTCATGGTATAAGTAGCTGGTATGGATGAAAGCAGAAAAGGAGGACTTATGATTATTGTGTTTTTTTTGTTCTCCTTTTGTGAAGTCATGAAAAGAAAAACAAAATGAAAACATATCTTAAAATTACTTATTTGACATGACAGTAATCTCTTCTCTCATTTACAGTATTTGTAGATTATTAAACAGAATTTATTTTCTTTGTGGATTTAAAAATAAAAGAATGTAACCCTCTTTATCTTTTAAATGAATTCTGCATTTAATTACAACTTGAGCTGCATTGGACATGTTATGCAAATTTCAAGTTCTACACTGACAGATTGCCATTGCACCTTTTTTTGAAAGAGACTTGGGCATTTGCAGAATTCAAACTTTGAGACAAACATGTAAAACTGCTGGCAATCTTACTCCAGGAAATGCATGTCTGAAAGGGGCGGTATAATAATTTACTGTATGGTACAGATTATTTGGAAGGTCACAAGACTAGTTTGCTTCATTATAAAAGGAGGAGTCCCTCATGATACAGTAAAGATTTGGCAGACATAAAATGTGACTGATTAACTGTATTATTGGTACCTATCCATGTCTGTGTACAGCTTCTAGTGTGGAGGTGGTGAGGATCAATCCACTGAGGTATCCTCAGTCTGAGCAAAAAAAGGGAGGTATATGAAAAATAAATGTTTTATATAAAAATGAAAGGATAAATATAAAATATTACACAAAGAGGTATAAAACCCACAAAGGAGATTAAAAATACAATTGAGGAAAGTGTACACAGGGTTCTTGGGTACAGTCATTAAACTTTGGCACATAATCAAACTCACACTTGCACACACTGCTGGTTTGTGTGGGGTTTTCCTGGTTAGTGTTTGAGACTGGCCACAAAGGGCTGGAAAAGATGTGGACAGAATGCCACTGGTTATACTGGTCATAATGGAGTGTACTTCAGAGTCTTCACATAAAGCCAGAACTAAAAGAGAGAACAAGGAGAGACAGATGTACATCAGTGAGTTGAGAATCAATTTTACAGCATAAAAAAAAAACATACTGCACATTATATTGTTGAATTTGACAGACACCACAAGCACCTTTATCTTCCTCTTACATCTTTAGCCTATGTGGCCTTTCTTCCATTTCATTATGCAGTCCTACATATCATTAGGGCTGTGCAATTAATCAAATCTTATTTTCGATTACGATTTTGGCCTCCAACGATTATAAAAACAAGATAATCAAGAGAAAACGATTATTGTGCGCTTTCAGTTTCACAACAAATTTCAGCCTCCCTACAAAAACCATCCGACGTTATCAGGTCCACTCTCAGTACTGAAGGAATTAGGAAAATAGATTTTGTATTTTTTGTTGCAACATAAAAGTTCTCTTTCACATTCACCAACTTTGTTTCTGATGAAGACATTCATCTATGATGCATTTTTGCTTTTCTCCACACAGAAGTTCATCTGCATCTCTCTCTCTGACCCTGTGTGTGAGGGGCGGGGCAGCGCTCTCACACACCTTGGAGCACCGTGTGCAGGTGTGTTTTGTACGCTACAGCCTGGAGCCCACACACATTATACCAACATGGGTTAATGATGAAACTGACCATCATCCAGCTGATTGTTCTGGGTGTGTTCTTAAATTCAGTCTGAAATGGACAGAGTATCATCTGAACTGTCCTTTAGAAATTCAGTTTCAGATCGGTGTTGGTGGTGGGTATCATGCTCAGATATTTTTTACTTATATTGTGTATAATGGGAATAACCACATCGACACAGTGCTTTTTGTTTTGAAATCATCTTTTTCCCCGTTTTTTTCCTAAGTCAATGAGAAATCGTGCTGAATAATCGTGATCTCAATATTGATCAAAATAATCATGATTATGATTTTTGCCATAATCAAGCAGCCCTACATATCATTCTTATTTTATTCTTCTGTTCTTGTTTTTACTGTCAAAAACTAGAAAAACAATCACAATCAATATCTGATGAAGTCTGAAACAATGCAACAAAAAAAATGAACAAATACCACAAGTAGCATACAGTTACCACAAGTGTAATCAAACCCACCACTCGTCGTTAAGTATGTTGCCCTACATTAGTCTTTCCAGCAAGTGGCAATATGTGCACAAGTAATGACTCAGAAAGTTTGATTTCACCATTGCAATCAACAGAAGTGTTATTGGATCCTGAATCCTAAACATTTTCATAAAATACAAGCATCAGCTTTCAGAGAAGCCTCTTACTTCTTGCGGTCCTTGTCCTTTTTGCCGTTGGCGGTGAGACTCTGGGCCTGCAGGAGCTGAGCAGCAGCTCGTCTCTTACTGAAGGAACTCTGGTCCTCGTCCAGGAGTCTCTTCTTTTCCTCCAAAGCAGCTTTCTCATCTGCGTGGAGGCGCTTCAGCTGCTCAAAACGGCTCTGCAGCTGAAAACCACACAGTGACAGGGAACATGATTAAGATAATATCAAGGAGAACTAAGTACCATTTCATTTCAGTATCATAATGTGATTGCTCTCTTACGCCAAATCCAAATTTCATGTGAAATGCCAAAAAAAAAAAAAAAAAAAGGTTTTGTTTCTTGGAGCGGAAATATTGTTGTAATATCGATTTACTGAAATACTAGAGATGAGTAAAAACAACTTTAAAAAACCAAATGTTGGTAAAATCATGCACGTTGAATATATTCAAAAATAAATTGAGCTCAATTTACTACATTCAGTGGGAATTAAATAAAGAGTTCATTACACAGGGCTAACAAAGAAGAGATTTTGCTAAATGTAAGTTAACTGATTCATAGTTTCCAATATTTTATCAGTTTGAGAAAATCAATTCAGCAATTCATACCTCATGGGTGGATACACATCTGGCATGTCTACGTACCTCTCTCTCAGCCTCCTTCAGCTCGGCCTCCTTCTCCTTCACCCTCTGCACAAACATCTGCCTCATTTCATCCTCTCTCTTCTGCAGCTCCACAAGGAACTCCTGACGCTTGGCCTCATAAGTCTGCTGCAAACTACACACACACACACACACACACACACACACACACACACACACAGACACACACACACAGACACACACACACAGACACACACACACAGACACACACACAGACACACACAAATATGTATACAGGACAATTGTCAATCATGTCAGTTGTACATTTTTCTTTGCATAGATGCAGGTGTTTGTGGTTAACAGCTCACCTGACAGGTTTGCACTCTGGGTCTGTGTCTTTGAATCCCATTTCCTCCAGTTTGCAGCGTCTGTACAGCTCATAGTGGCGAGTGTGTGTCTGCTCTCTCAGGTCCTCCATGTTTACACAAATCAGCATCTCTCTCAGCTTCACAAAGTCGCAGTGATTCTCATTCTCCACTGAAACACACATCAAATAGAACATTAGACAAGTTACAGGGTTACCCGTATACGCTGAGGGATCTTTTTATGTCAGGCTAGAAAAGCCTTTAAAACAGCATTAAAACCAGGATGGGACACTAAAACAGACAGTGATGACAAATTTTACTGCAGGCTGGCAGCTGCTTAAAGTAGGACAAATTAGGTTTTTACACAGTAAGCCCAGTGAACAGGAATGTGCTGATTTCAAAATTAAATCACACTGTGTGGAGCTCTTTCTTGCAAGGGTAAAAAATGTTCTGAGGGGATAATAGATGTCCACTATATCAATTAACAGCAGGATTTTTGGTAATGCTAGCCAAGTTGTATAGAAACACACAGTGATCCATCTTACCTTGTACAACACCCCAGGGATACTGACGAGCCTTAACCATCTTATTGCCAACGCAGACTTCCTCTGTGCTACCGACTACAGCAAATGGCAAATGACCCTACAAAACCAAACACAGTATGAAATTTGACTGTGAGAAAATATATCACATAGTGAGATTCATACCACTGCAAAAAATGACTGGTGTTAGGTATAATATGTAACTTTATATACTTATTAAGTCACAACTGTCCTTTATACCAACTCCCACAGCAATTCTTCCTCACCCAAGCACAAATGCCCACATCTACAGTGTATCTGTATTATGTTTATGTACATTGCTGATGCTACATAGAAATTCAAGTTCAGTTCTGCAACTGAACTATATGTGAAAATAAAGACAACTGCACACCGACAGACCTTGGTGAGAAAACTGTGGGAGACACTATGGCACTTGCCGTCAAGTGTGTATGTATGTGTGCGTGTGTGTGTGTGTATATATACACACACACACACACACACACACACACACACACACACACACACACACACACACACACGTGTGCGTGTTCTCTTACGTTCATAGTAGTGTTGACTTTGGCCACGGTCTCATCATCCAGGGGGAACTGGTAGATTTGGACACCGTTGCTGACCAGCTCACTCATGATTTTGATCTTGAACTTATGCAGCTCACTCTTACTGATGGTGTCAGCTTTGGCAATCACTGGGATGATGTTCACCTACATCAAGATAGGACACACAACCATTAACCCATTTGTCTTCCTCAGCTATTATTTACTACAAATATTTAGGCTTCAGAAAAAAAATATAACACTGTAACTTATAATAATTGTTATAATTAAATGGCTAAATGTTCTGGCTACAAAAATTAAGAAGAGGTGACACAAAGTATTACAGCTTAAGAACTCAGGGGAGCACCAAGGTCACTATTTCAATTCTACAGTTAGGGTTTAAATGATTCACTCTGCTTAAAATAGTAGCAAAGGGTAAAACAAAGAAACCACAGAGCCTCCTCCTTGTATGTTAAAGAGAATTTTCACTTTATTGCAATTAAGTTCTCATCATAAGCACCTTTTAAACAGAGATCCTACATATTGCTGTTAAATGGACCCCTCATAATGCCGGCTTTACCTTTTTACACTGAACCAAACAAAGCCAGCATATTGCTGCCCCAGGGTGTGATTTTAGATAGTATGCCGTTGTTCTGGACACAGAGGTGTGATTTGTAACACAAGCGTCTGAATGTCTCCATTTTACACAGATGTTGATTCAGCTCTGTGACGACCCCCACTGCCGCATTATAGGCTTAACAAGAGTGTCCTCCCATTCCATGTTTGTACCTTTTATACAGAACAGTGAGGCGGAATAAAGGCGCTACATTCCTGTCTTGAACAGACTCTATAAAAAGGGGCTATAGATACAGTAGAGCATCTTTTCCATTGATTATGATAAATCATAGCCACTAATTCATCAATACCAAAAATTACATATATCAATATAGCCACTGTGGTGTTGTCATTGTACTTATTGTTCATTTGAAGGCAGTTTTTTTATATAACAGTTTGTTGGTAGGGTTAACTTCCCTAAACTAACTTAACTAGTAACTGGGCTAAAACAAGCTAATCTCACTGACCAACGTATCATAGCAATACATGCAGAAGCATTGAAAAGACACCAATTGGTCTGAAAATTAAAATACAAACATCAGAGCAATTCAACAAAAACTTTGACTATTCCAGCAGTATTTGTTTCTATTTCTTTATGTAAAATTCTTTTTTAAGAACTGCTTTTAGATGTGTTATATAAATCAAATCTACTGATGTTATTTCTGGCCCAGTAGCCCTCTCTGCTGTCCAGGTCATCCCACATTCCTGTCTGTCCGTCGTCTTGTTGTACCAGAGATAGAGGCCTGGAATGAGCTGCTGTCACTACACAAGCTTCTGGGCCAGACCACACACCCGTACACACATACAGAATACACACTGATCCCAGCAGGGAAAACAAAACAATGCTAGGAGATCTGTTCCAACAGCTGTCTGAGTGATGGACTGTCTTTCTGTCAGTCCTGCACATTCAACAAATGGCTCTTTCTGTTTGTATCCGTACAGTGACACAAAAGGACAACTCGAGTGTGTGTGCGTGAAGTGATTACAGCATTCCACTGCTTTTTCTACTCCATTCACACGCAAATCCGGGGCTACTGACACTCCAAAGCAGTGAAATCACACAAACACACAAAGAAACACAAAGTCACTGCACACAGAGAGCATGGGAAAGTTTCTGACCACTTCAAGAGCTGTGGGAGGGGTTTTAGCCAGTTGGATAGTGAACCACTCCCAACAGTCAGACAAAAAAAAACACAGGAAAGTCTAGAAACAACTACAGCATATGCCCATATCCAGAACCTCCCGCTGCACATACACATCACTTTATAATCAATTTTTCATGTAATGCTCACATTCACCTTAGTGCCCTTCTAATTTCCCACAATGAAACAAAAGCATGTGACACTGAATGTAAGTCAACATGCCAAACAGCGATGACTCATATGTTCTGGAATCTCGATCGACAGCTCATTTGATTTAATGAGTTCACAAGGGAGTGTTACGCAGCAACAGTTTCAGCAACTAATCCTAAAAAGGTAAATATAATGTCCAGTGAATATAATCTCCCATGAGACAATACTGTATATCAATAAATGAGCTAAACAGTTTGTCCTTCACCTTGAAAACAGCAGTTGACAGAACAGCTTTCACTCAAAGTCCACTTACTCGCTTGTTGTAGATCTTTTGATACAATCATTCTTGTCAATTGCTGTTTTCTAGCTCAAGAATAACCCATTAAACTTAATTCTTAAGCTAATATAATTAATGTGTGAAACAACTTGCACAGTATATTCTTGGTTACTCCATTAAAATGAGCCATTTGTCCAATTTCTAGATATTCCTCTTAGAATTCAAAAAAATTCCTGTCCATCTTTATCTGGGATACAAAGTTCCTCTCAAAATGTTGCTTCAGAAATCCTACATCAAAGTGAATATTAAAAATCCACTTGATGTATTATACAACACTGGTCTGACTCTTTAGCGCACATACACAGTGATCATTTGCCTACCTTGCTGTCTAGTTTCTTCATGGTGACCAGGTCCAGAGATTTGAGTGAATGACCTGAGGGGGAGATGAAGTAAAGGCAGGCGTGGACTCGCGAGTCATGGTAGTTGTGAAGAGACCGCTTGATTTTTAGCTCCTCCTGCAGATAACTCTCAAATTGCCTGTCAATGTAGTCCACCACCGGCTGATAGCTACAGAAGAGACATATAAGGCTGATCAGTGATGTGAGTAAACAAAGATTAGTTCACAACTGCAGTGAATTTAAAATAAGATGTTTACCTAAACTTTCATTCTTAATCACATTCACTCTTGTCAACACTCAAACTCTCTTTGAACACACTCTGAGACTGTCACTCTTCTTCCCCTTCCACACACTCTGCTTCTCCCACCTCTCTTGTTTGTTCATTTGGTCTCCGAAGCCCACAGTGTTGACCACAGTGAGGCGTAATCTGACGTTACTCTCCTGCAGGTCATAGGTCTGGGCCCGCAGCTTCACCTGAGGCTCAAAGTGGGATGACTCAAAGTTCTCAAAGTTGGTATTGAATAGAGTGTCCATCAGTGTAGACTTGCCGATACCGGTCTCACCTACAGCCATAAAGAGATGTGAAACCATTTTTAATTATTAAACTTCACAGTTGAGATGCAATACTATACTCTGAGCATCAACAATGCTAAGAAATCTAATAACCGTAAAATTCTCCTTTGCTAAGTGAGGGATGTCTGAACACCCAAACCATTTTACCAGCTGGCTGAGAGATTTGAACCAGTGTCCTCCTTATCACAGCACTGCTGCTATGACCTCATGTCAATGACTAACACAAAGCCACATTAACCAGATGGATACTAAGTTATCAATCATTGCCACTATGGCCAGAATGTATTCTAAGGGGAAACAGAAAAGGAGCTTTAAAATCAGACGGACCTAAGCAATTACATGCACCCATGACATTGGTAGTGACATCCTCAGAATGTGACAATATAAGTAACAGTGTGTATAATGTGTATGTACCAATGCAGAGAATATTAAAGCAGAAGCCCTGGCAGATGGACTTGTTGACAAGCTGATCTGGAAGGCTGTCAAACCCCACATGGCCTGCCAAGGACAGGGGCCGGACTCCTTTATCCTGAAGAAGAAATCACACAAACAAACAGATCATCCTCAAGAGCCTAAAGAATCTTTACTTCACAAAATAAGAAAAAGGATTATCCCAGGGAGGTGGGATCATTTTAGCAACAAATAAAAAAAAAGATAAACTTTTATAATTTGTTCACGTACATCCAATGAGTATTATTGTAGGGGAAATTGTAAGAGAAACTGACATATCACTTTAATACATTGAGATTTTGTTGTAGGGATGCACACTAATCCATATTAAGACAGATAATAAAAATATTCCTACACAATTACTGCTCAATACATTTTTTTTTAGTATATCTAACTTTCTTAGAATTAAAATGGCTTTGTGATTTTGAAGTATTGCATTTACAAGTGGCTCAGTATCTCACCCAATCAGACAGAAACATGGGAAAACACTACCATGAACCAATCTTCCTAAACTGTGCTCTTCCGTTGTCCTCCTCTGACCTGCTCCGATCTGAACTAATCAAAGATCCAGAGTAGAGCCTGGTATGATATTCCTCATGATAGACCTCCAACATACGATCATTTTACTCTATGATGATTATGTGTGAAACGATTAACGATCACACAAGTATCAGCAACGTCAGTGGCCACCAACTTTCATTCAAAAATGTAGCGATTTTGTGGTACTTATCGAGCTAGCCACTAAGTTAGCTAGCTAACGTTACCTACAAAGGTTACTCCTATTACATGAACTAGCTACATTTTTGCCAGTGTCGGTAAATGTAGCACACGAGTCTTCAACCGTGCGGCACACAACTATTTTCAGAAACTTTTGACTGCTGAATGGTTAAGTTAGCCAGCTAGTGCCCCCCGCGGGTGTATTTTGATTGAAGTTGTAATACGGAATCCCTCCTTAAAAGTTTTAAATTAAAGCCGAAAAGACCCGCATGATATTCTGAATATATGTCGACGTCGCTGCCAAATTTAAACTAAACGAAACTAAACTAAAAAAGTAACTTGAAAGACAGAAACTAGTCATCAGGCTAGCGGGAGCTAACATAATGGTAGCCCTGGACACTCCCTGCTCAACTGTCAAGAAAACTGTCATTTGTCAACCACAAGGAAGGAAAATACTAACCGGCTGCCGAGCAACATCCGAAGAAGCCATAGTTTTAGACAGAATTTAATATCCCCAAATAGTTTTACAAAAAATACAACAAAACTAACTAATGACTGACAGCTTTTTTTAGAATCTTGGTCAGGACCGCCTCACAGCGTCTACCGTCGACAACTGGACAGACTACACCACCCACAACAACGTAGGAATTAGGTGAGGTATTTAGTTTGTACATTTGCTTTAAAACTAACATTCTGCAAAAATTAGACAAACTGTGAGGGGATTCAAACATATATCATTTTCATGGAGCAAAATATGCTACAACTTTAGGAAACTGCAGTTAAATAATATTAATTTACTGTATTAATACATATCACCCCCCTTCTTTGCATAATGGTACGGCGCAACTTAATTTTCCCAGTCGCTTCCATGGTATGTTGCGGACTGTCAGAAAAAATTGTAAATCCAAAATCATTAAAACTATGCAGTTACTCCTGATGATGATGCTGTCAAACTTGAGTTTTGACCTTAAAAACAAGAATTATGAGACTCTTTTGAAAAGTACTTTATTTTGTCTGCTCGGTTAGTTTTGAAAGAAAGAAATCCAAAGCTAACTCAGGTTTTAGGATAAAACATTAATTTTACCAGGCTAGTTACTGTCTTTACATCATTCTGTGTACGATAAACAATTGTAACTTTTCACTCATTTAATTAAGCTTCCATGGACTTCCATTTGTTGTGTATCTGTTTACTGTATACAGTCTATGCCGTTGACCAACAAGATTACCATGGTTTGTCTTGTTAAAACAGATTATCAACGTGTTCTATTACAAATCAAAATCAGTTTGTTATTTAATACTGGTCCTAAGTATATTTCCAAATCATTCTTACGCCATCATGGCTAAATCGACTTTAAATAAACCCACACTTTTCTCCAAAAATCTGTACTTTTACTACATGGTCCATTTTTCGAGTTATTGAAAGTTCGAGTTTACGAGGAGCACGGGAACGCCACATGAATTTTGCAGTGGTGAGCGGTTTGCTCAGTTGTTTCAGCGACGTGCGACCCCTATCTGCCGGAGCCCGACACAGATCTTCCCCATGGAAAAGAGGAGGAGGCCGGAGAAGAAGATGCTGTCATCCGTTGTCACCGACCCCAGTGAATGACAGCAGCATGAACATGGAGTCATTTTGAAACGTCCTTGTGCGACTTGATTATCGTTGCGCGGTGTTTGGGCCGTCCAAGGATGATGATGGCGTCCCAGTGCACGGAGCAAGCCGTGCAGGAGTTCCTGATGGAGAGAGGAGGGAGGGTCCAACAGATGGAGTTGATCGATCATTTCCTATCAGGTCTGGGGGAAAATGACCAGTCGAAGGAAGAGGTGGATCGCGACGTGCTGAAACGCATCGTGGACAAAGTGGGTTTCGTGAAGGTGGAAAACGGTGTGAAATTTGTGTGTTTGAATACTGAAGGCAGCGCGGGGTCGGTGATGCGTGCGGACGCGGACGGCTACGATCAAGCAGAGTGCAACGGCAATATCCAGGAGACACTGGACAACAGTGTCAACGGCAACCCTGACAACGGACACCAAACAGGTGAGGGAGATGCACCATTTGTGTTCATTTTATCCGATATTATCCTTTGTTTTGTCCGTGATTTGTTTGTTTGTATTCCACTAAATTGATTACAGCTCGTCTTTACACATTTAACCAAGGTTATATTTATATTTTTGTTACTGTATGTCTAGTTATTTACTAATTTGGTAAGGTTGTACTGTCTCCTCACCAGATGATGAACAATATCAAGTACCAAGGTTGGGCCATTGTTCTGTATATGTTTAGACTAAAGCTGCCAAACTCCTATCATTATGCCCTCTAATTGTGGCCTCTTTAATGTCAAAGATGCGGTAAAACATAACAATTCATGATAACAATAATGACCAGAGATGATTAAGATCATTAACAAGATTTTACTTTACCTGTGCAAGATATAATGGAGTTTGAGTTCATATTATGCAACAACCTGTTCAATTCTACATGTACATGTAATCAACAACCACATCTTACAGTATCAGAGCTGAGTGACAATGACAAAAACATGTTCAATGGTTTCACAGGAGTACCCAGCCAACCTGGTGCAGACCTGGACAATGACAAGCAGTCAAATGGCAATGGGCAACCTGCAACCCCCTCCCAGAATAAGGCCAACACAGGGACACCTACTTCTGGTGGAGAGGTGAAGCTGAGGGACAGGAGGAGGCGAGAGTCAGCCCCAGTTATTGGGATGCAAGATGTGGACCAGGCTCACCCTGGTTGGCAGGTGAGAGGGGCACGTAGAGTGTCCAAAGGTTCCCAGCGTGCCATGCTGACCAGCTGCCTATCTGAAGACAGCGCCTTGGAAGGGCTGGACCCTGTTGGAGATATCAACACGCCCAAGGGAAGTCGCAGGAACTTCATAGAGCTGATGATGAGTAGTTCTCCTCAGGTAGGATACCACGTTCCTCTAGCATGACAAAAGCTTCTAAGTAGATTATTATTGTTAAGTCACAATTTATTTGTATGTCAACTTTACAAAGCTCTCTACAGGGCATAGCAGTTAGAACAAGTAACAGTCTAAGCTTGTAAAAACATCTGTTTATCGGCTTCAACCTCTAAAAACTGACTGATTCAGATGTAACAGAAAAATGCTGCAGCACTGCTTTGATTGTTTCAAACTTTGAACCATGTTATACTTTTGGCAACACCTAAAGCTGTGATGTCATGGCAGGTGTTTCACCTCTGGGTGTGCACCAAAAACCTGAATGGCACACAGCTGTTCATAGATGAACCTGAGCAGGTTCCTCTGCCTTTGCTACTGTGGCAGCATGGCCCAAACACAGAACTTTGAAAGCTGATAGAAAATAAATCACCAATTGGGGTGTGATCACAAATGCAATATGCATGACAAGTAATTCCACAGCAACAGTTATCTATCTTATGTAACTGGGTGATTTGACTCAGTGATGTAACACATTTTGCCGTAACTCTGGAGCAGGTTGACCTATAAGCTTCTTTTGATGATCATCAGAAGGCAACAACCGACAAAACTGACTATGTGATTTGTTGATTCTCAAAGATGTCTTTATACAATTTACTCCAGTTAAATGCTTTACTGTGATGAACAATAGTGGTCAGTGCCCTGATATCAGGCCTACTTTTGTTTATCTTGTCTTTTGAAACTGTTATTTATGGTGCAACTAAGAACCCGTGAAGAGCATGATAAAGAGCTACTGTATTATCTGGTGAAATACAAAACCATTGATGTAAAGTGTACTCCTCTTTCTCTCCCATGTTCTTCCTTTTGCAGGTCCGGAGGTCTCTGATCAATCGTGGCTCACGCCTCCGGGACTCAGTTAGGAGTGATGGCGATTCGGCATCACTTCTCTCATCAGCCACTGATGAAGACTGTGCCTCAGTGACCCTGGACCCACTAGAGCACGAGTGGATGCTGTGCGCCTCAGATGGCCTATGGGAAAGCCTGCAGCCCCTGCTATCTGTCGAACCCAGCCTAGTGGCCAAGAGAGACTTTGTGACCGGCTTTACCTGCCTCCACTGGGCGGCCAAGCAGGGCAAAGCTGAGCTGCTCTCCCAGCTGCTGGCCTTTGCCAAAGAGAATGCTATACCTGTGAATGTAAACGTGAGATCAAGTGCTGGATACACACCGCTACACCTGGCAGCCATGCATGGACACACACAGGTGGGTTGCTTCGATGCTGCTGGTGGTGATGGTGGGGTGTAATGTGTTACATATGCTCAGTGATGCAGCAGATAACACACTCACTCTGTCTGCTCCAGCTAGAATCATTGGAGGGTCTTCTTCAAAACATGGGAGATGATCCATGGAAAGAAAGAACTAACTTAATTTATATCACCTGTTGTTTCTTTTTTTTCACTTTTTTCACTTGCTATTAACTTAATCCCAAACACAGCCCATTGTAAATAGGTCTAATAATGAAGGTAGCAATCTGACAACATAAAAGTCTTCCCTACGCTAAGACATGGGGATGTCTTGGGATGCATCGTGTCTCTCTCTGAATTTTCCTCGTATGTGATTGACAGGTGGTTCGTGTATTGCTGTCAGACTGGGAGGCAGACCCCGAGGCTCGAGACTACAGCGGGAGGCGAGCCATCCAGTACCTTTCCCCACCACTGGCCGCTGACCTGCAGGAGGAAGGAGTGGTCACCTCACCGTGTGCCGAGTCAGACAGCGAAAACACTAATGGCAGCAGTGGCGGAGGAGGACGTGGCTGGAGGTTTCCTAGAGTCCTCCAGGGCAATCTGAATCCATTGCGGCTGCTGAATCCACCAGCTGAAGCAGCAGAGGAGGCAGTCGGGACTGGGAAGACCAAAGGGGGAATGCAGAGGAAGTCGTCTCTGAGCCGGCTGAACGCCCGGCTTCACAGAGGGCGCCACCGAGCCCAGATCATCCACAGCGCCTCCTTTCGAGACACGGGGGAGGTGGGAAGAGGAGAAGAGCTCCCCAGCAGTCCTCTCCGAACCCGACCGCTGTCCAACCTGTTTGGATGAATTTACATCCGTGTGAACCAGCGACATAGATATTTAAACCAGTTTGACATGTTTTACAGGATAAAGTTTACTCACCTTCATAAGCTGACAGGTCAGACATTTTTGTGACCAAAATGAATAGTACACATCCTAATATATAGTATCAAGCTGTTTTTAAAGTTTTATTATTATAGAATTTTCAATAAATAACCACAAATATGTTTTTCTAAAAATATTATAACTTATTTTTGTTCCTTTTGCAGTTGTTAAGCTTATGTTGACTACTAACTGGAGGACACTGTTCATGTAGATTTTTTATTTTATTTCATTTTTTTGCTGCGACAGTTCATTGATTGAAATCTGATCTACTGCTCTTTGAATTCATTTTGAACTTGATTTTTGTGTTAATGGGTTTTTCTATATTTTTTAGGCTCTGTAGGTAGCAGTTAGCAAGTATCACACCAGTTTTTTTTAGTTTAAGACCTTACACTAGAGCAATGTTCACACAAATGCAAAAGCAACAGGAAGGATTGTATTTGGTTTTCACTTTAGTTTTCACTCACAGTGGCAAGGGATTCAAAATAGCACTTGGTTTCATTCAACACAATCATGTTTTTGCAGAGTAAATTAATATATTTCTAGAACTTATTTTCTATATTTCAACCTCCTGTGATTGGTTGGTGCTGAATTTTTTTAGTATATTTCTGTAATGTGAATGAGTCCTTTTTTTTATTTTCAAGTAGCAGATTTTCTTATTCAAAGTGCTGTAACCACTGAATTCTTGTCTGTTTAAACAACCATGTACAGTCATCATGTTTGCACTTGTCACTTTGACGATGGTTGATGATAAAGGGAGGAAACCACGACAGCTGTTTTTGGTCCCAGTTCACATTTACATATTAATATTGTATACACAATTTAAGTGGGCAACCAAATTGTTACAAATCTAGATGTATGTATGTAATCTACTGCATATATAAAAGTATAAATGAGACAATGAAATTTTTCTATAACTTTTCACGTATGTTGATCAATAGTTGTCAAGAGTTAGCTGGTTACACTGATGAATATTTCCAAGCTACCATGGCTTTACCTGGATCCAATTAGCTATATAAGGACTGATCACTATCACTGTTTCAAAGGGTGGAAGCACAGGGAAAGCTGACAATGTTTATATACCTTTT
Source organism: Seriola lalandi dorsalis (assembly GCF_002814215.2). Lineage (NCBI taxonomy): Eukaryota > Metazoa > Chordata > Actinopteri > Carangiformes > Carangidae > Seriola > Seriola lalandi. The sequence continues at coordinate 1,010,284 of NW_019525121.1, forward strand.
TCTACTGACCATAATGTACCTCAGATCCACGGAGTCTTGTTTACTTATTGTTACATTTCTTCTTTGTGGGGGAGTTTAAGTGGTATGAGTCTCTGAAGGTCAGTTGCTGTGTTTCACAGTGTTTTCAGATATTTAATTGTATATATTTGACTAATTTCATTCCAAAAATTATTCTGAATAATGGTACAGATTCACCATTTCATGCAGGATTTACAGTTTAATAATTCCGTGACAATAGATACATAATGTAAATGAGAATTGGTCCAGGTCTAGACAACCATTGACGTTGACACCCAACATGGCACTGATCAGTTTTACAGTAAATATGCAATCAAACAAACTGCATCATATGATATTGAATATAAGGTCTATACTGTCCATGTGTAGATCTAACTTTGCATGTACACAATCACTTGCTCTTTAACTATGTCTGTTTCATCTGTGAATATTGAAGAGTCTAGACCAGAATATGCTGTATGTAGCTGAGGAGCACATGACTTTTTGACTGTTTTCCCAAATATGTGAACCTTACTTACTCAATGACACATCCTAGATTTCATGAATGTTCCCTTTTGTAACATTTGTACTCAAATCATAGGGCTTCATGTAATTGTGTGGTTGATGCATTTTGATGTAGAAATGTATTATACAGATGTACTTTGACATCACTTTTTCATCTGCATGAATATGGGAAATGTAAATACTGTGCACTGTTAATTTTTAAGTCTGTAAGACATTGTGTCTGTCTTCTTTGTGAAATACTGTGAAGTTGTTATGTGGTGTGAAAACACTGTTGTCACTGCCATTTTTCTCTTCATTCTCATCCCTGGATATGATAAAGCAATAATTATTTGGATAAAACTAGAGTCAGTAGTCTCTTCAGTTCAAATGTTCAAGTCAGTGCTCAGTTAGTAGACATAAGTTTTTTGGGGGGGAGGGGAGGGGGGTGATATTCACTATTTATAAATGATCATTTTAATGTCAGAATAGCAAATCAAACATCATGAATTCTGGTGTGGCATCCAACCAGAATGCACTAACGCCCCAAATGAAGCACGCTATTTCATCTGTCATTCCTGCTGACACCAAGGGATTGTCCTTGTCTGGTGGTGCTGAATAATTGATGATCTGATGACCCTCTGTGCCAGCTTTAATCCAGCATTTACAGCATGTCCACTGCTTCGTGTCCGCAAGCTGCCTGTGTAACACTGGACCTGATATATTCACAGCCAGTCCTCATACTGCACCTGTTGTGTTGTGTGTGTGTGTGTGTGTGTGTGTGTGTGTGTGTGTCTGTGTCTGTGTCTGTGTATGTGCACTTCTATTGTTAAAAGGACAAACATCCTTTAAAGATTGTGTGATTGAGTCTACACTGGTCTGGTTTGGGTCAAAGTGTTAGGGTTAGGATATAAAATGTAACATGCAATGCAAGTTCAGAACAATTTCAAGTGCAGACATCAGTTTTTCCAAGTTTTATTTGTATATTGCTCATGATAAGAGGTGACATAGGACAAGTAGTTTTGATTATTTTCTTTTTCTATTAGCCATGTAGTTTAGCATGTTATCCAGTCACTGGGATAAGAATTATCAATGCAAAAAGCAGATAATATTCATTTGATATTCATAAGGCATGTGTGTAAGAGGGATATAGTACATTTCCAGCCAATGTGCTCAGCCCCTGTGACGGGATAGATAACTACAACTCTGACAATCCTCTTGTGGCACTGATGTTCTTCTAGCTTCATGTCTGGGCCTGTTCTGTATTTCATGTTTACCAGATCAAAACAACCATTTTAAAGCAGGATTACATGTAAACGGTCATTACATACCACGAATGTGTTGCTTATGTAAATGTAAATGCTGTAGAGTCAGAGTCTGCTCTTTTGATGTTTCTGATCTCTCTTATTTGCCCTCCTCTACAAGGCAAATAAAGATTTATAGAGGTCACTGAAGGGATGATTTTTCCTCGGCCTGTGGATTCCAGAGTTGCCTTAGGCAGCCTATCTGTTAGATGACTGCTGATCTGGACAGAGTAGAGAGGCTCTCTGACTGCAGCTACTGACCTACATACACAGCGAAGGGGCTAATGCCTATTATGTAAATTCCTCTGCCATCTTTTCAGAGAAACTGTGCCAACTTTTTTGCCTGAAGCCTCCACTGTTGCACTAATCCATGTCCAGTCTATCCGTATCTCTCCCTCTCACCCCAAATAGTTACCACAGTGATGATGACACTCATACAAAGCCTAACTTGTGACTGACTGTGCCAAATAGGCATCAAGTTTTCAAATGTGCACTGTTGGACGTTCTTTTGTCTTGTAACGTACAGGGCCTATAGAAAATATTTCACGCTGAAAGAGGTTTACATGTTTTATTGTTTTACAACATTAAATTAAAGGCTTTTTTGATGCCAATCATCAGAAGGTACCAAGTAATATGAATTTGTTATTAATATTAAATACTTAATACTTGTTTGCAGGTAGAGACGTATATAAAATGAAATCCCTTGACTACACACAGATGATTTCCATATAACTAATTATGTGACTGTCAAATTAACTACCTGCTCCACTTATGATTTTGGTGTGTCATATCAGAGGGGATGAATTCTTATGAAAACGTGTGGTTTTTATTTCGAATGAATGTGGTTGATTTTGTAGAAATCTTTATCAGAAAGCCACATCAACCCATGATCCATTCTTCTTAACTATAGGTTCTTGTACACTTTGTTCCACACGGTGTCACTGTTCCGAAATAACGTGACCACAGTGCTGCTGTTTTTAAGGTCAAAGTTCACAGCATGCGGAAGTGGCATGTTGTTGGTGTTTTTCAATTATTTTCCGGCACGGTTTTGCTCTCTGTAAATCAATAAAAAAAGGTGTGTTGATTTTTATGTAGCAGGAGGCTAACTTCTGTTAGGTAAGTGTTGATTAAATATTTTGTAATGCCTGACGTTTGTATAACAGCATGTAAAAGTAGTCGGACGTTGTTTGGAAGCTGAACCGATAGTTACACAGCACGTCAAGCTAACTAGCCCGCAACTAGCTGGAAATAACCCTTACGTTAGCTGTTGTTAGTAACCAAAGCACCCCGCACGTTGTGCTAACGTTTTGTCCAGTATAGTTTATGAATTGTTGACATTAGTTATTTGTTTCATTCAACAGTCCTTGAGTTTATCCCCCTTTAGGATCTAATACTAGCTAAAGTTTACAGCTATCGTTATGCTAGTAACGTTGCAACCAGAGATGGGTGGCGTTTCAGCGGGTCACCACAAACAACATAAAACCTTGATGGCAATGTTAGCAACTAGCTAACTTCGTTGAGTAAAGCTTGAGGGTTTAGTGAGACGAGGCACTAGTTAAAACTAGATGTCGGAAAAAACAAATCTATTGATAGACAGGCGAAAGTGTATATACGGCTTTCTGAATTAGGTGTGTGTCGAGCATAAAATGCCACCCCTTTTTTGTGATTTCTTTTTTAATGTTTTTAATTCATATCGTAGCATTGTGTGTTTGCAACAATGCTGCGACTTGATATTTCATATTGTTGAATTTGGCATGAAGATGTCTCCACATGATAGCGCAGCATGTTGACAATTTGAATCATAACCTTGAATTTGTAAACCACAGTTTCTGCTTTCATTTCAAATACACGGGAAGGTGTAAAAGCACAAAAATTGTCCACTAATTCAGGGTTATTTCTATAACAGAAAACATATGCTAACGGTCCTTACTCTTTCTCCAAACTTATTGCAGCTTCCTCATCAATCTGCAACAATGACCACCATCGTCCATGATACTACAGAGGCAGTGTGCCTCTCCACTGAGTACAACCTGTACCTCAAGCCCATTGCCAAAATGACCGTCAGCGTGGCTTTGCCCCAGCTCAAGCTCCCAGGCAAGAGCATCTCGAACTGGGAGGTAATGGAGAGGGTAAAGGCCATGGTAGCTCCAGAGCAGTTTTCAGCGCTGAGAATCTCCAAGAGCACCATGGACTTCATCCGCTTTGAGGGAGAGGTGGAAAACAAGACGGTGGTCAAGAGCCTGCTGAGCCGTCTGGATGGGAAGAGCATCAAACTCAGTGGATTTACTGATGTACTGAAGGTAAGGCTGACAGTATAGTGGACCGCAGACCCCTTGGTGAAACTTTTCAGGTTATTTTGCTGATTGCAGCATCTGCAATTGGTACTTTCTTGGTTATTTTGAAGGTTGTAGTTTGCGCTGCAGTTGAGTTGCACTGTGTTAAACTGACAGATGTTCCTAATATTTTGACCATCCCATTTATATCAACAAGAGACTAAATATTAAAAACACATATCAGTATAATGCAATACAATTAAACAGCACCGCAAAGTACAGCCTCCATAATGGCCATAATGACCATATTTATTTAAACCATGGTTTATTGCAGGGCTGTTTGTATTAGACTGCATTACTTTTAGCTAGGTTTGCCTAACAAACTGGAAAGTGAGTGAGTGTACAGCAGTGCTTCTCTCCTTTTCCTTTCTCAGGTCCGCGCAGTAGAGAATAAGGTCGACTTCCCTACACGTCATGACTGGGACTCATTTTTCCGCGACGCCAAGGACATGAATGAGACACTGCCAGGAGAGAGACCTGACACTATCCATCTGGAGGGACTTCCTTGCCGATGGTTCAGCCAGAAGGACAGCCAGTACCCGGACCGGCCCTCTGAAGAGGTCCTCATTGCTGTTTTCCAGGCCTTTGGCAAGGTGGTACATGTTTCTGTTTCTGCATTTCATACTAGGCAGTAAGGCACAACTATTAATGCGCCCTCCACTGCAGACATAACACACCACATGGGACATTACTGAACTACTTTTGATTTTTTGGCCTGCTAATTTAGCATAGACAAGACTGGTTTTACAGTATCTCTATATACATTATCTAATTACTATAGGTTTTTGGAACACTGATCCTTACTTTAGGTGAAATGATGAAGGTGTGGAAATCACTGTAGCTGTAATCCCCCCTCAAACTGGCCAATTCTGCATGTATTGAGTTTTGTAATAAGTAGAAGTTAATAAAGTTTGTTTCACTCAATCAATTAAATTCAAAGACATTGCTATGATTGTTTTCATTATATTTAAGTGATTTGACACTTAAACACTTATTTAAACATCGTAGTTAAATATTGTAAGAAATGTCCAAAATCACCAAAAAGATGACGTTATTTAATTTTTGTCAATATGCCACTGTTTTAATTGTAGGTGCGAAATGTTGACATCCCCATGTTGGACCCATACAGAGAGGAAATGCTGGACAAGAACTTCAGTACATTCAGCTTTGGAGGCCATCTGAACTTTGAGGCTTATGTCCAGTACCAGGAATATTGTGGCTTCACCAAGGCCATGGACACTATGCGCAGCATGAAGCTGATGTTCAAAGGAGACGATGGAAAGGCAGTGGCTTGCAACATCAAGGTACCGCAGGCTGCTGTAGTCTTATAGTGCTACACTGTGGCATGTTAATGTCAATGGGAAGAACACAGTGAAAGATATTTTGTTTCCCCATTATTCGACTGCACCTCCAAGAACTTTTGGGTTAAGTAAATTAATGTCCAATCTCCTAAAAGCTTCCCGTTTCTGAGCTTTAGACGTTCAGTCCTAAAGATAGAAATGGATCAACACAAACTTAGGGAGTGTTGAGAAAATTCCAGAGTTACTCGTTGTCATGGTGTATAGGGATGGGCACTTGAATAAAAGTTTTCCTTATTCGATCATCGGGAAAATTAATGATCAATTATCGATTCTTTATTTATATATACATTTTTGATATTAAAAAATGCCTATGGCAGAAAATAGACATATACATACATACATACATACATACATACATACATACATACATACATACATACATACATACGTACATAAAGAAAGCGTCTTTTTCCTCAATGAAACCTTTGTGACAAGAAGAAATTATAGACCAACAACAATCTTCTTAAAAAAGGCAGTTGAAGTTTAATTGTTTTACTATTAAACAGAACAAAAAAGACACACTACACAACACTACTTCGTTGATACCACCCCTAATGGTGTATAACGAGACTTCTTTTTTTGTTCGTGGGGCCACCAGTGACTTTCCACTGCTAAAATTTTGCAACTAGATTGTGTCGCTTGAGTCACATCGCAGCTTTAAGACCTTTTAGTGGAATGAGAATTGAATCTGCCTCGTCATGATTTCCAAGGTAATGAGGGTAGAGGAGAGTAAGGTCTCTTAATCCACAGAATAAAGCCTCAGTGTGAAAACTAAATTAGGGTTGAAGAAGCAAAGGAGGGTCTGTATAAAAGAAATGAGACACAAAATAAGATATTGTAAGTTGGTTCTGTTGTTAAATTACGTAAATACAAAAATAGAGGGCATCTAATATTTGTAGTAGCTCTTGCCAGAACATGAGGAGTTTTATCTTTCTTACGTATGACATAACCCAACCTGATCAGCAGGATCCTGACTCTGAGTCACTTTTACCCAAGGCACTGTGGTAATCATCATTACATTATCCAACTATATACTGTGGACTACAATGTTGTAATTCACATTTTCTACCATCTGTTCTTCACTGGAAGGAATGATCTGCCATGTCAGAATAGCCTTAAACCTTTTAGAGCAACCATTTGTTGGATTTACTGAATCTGACTTGATTTGTTTTACTCTCCACTGTGACAAGACTAATGAGACTGGTTTTATTCGACAGGCTCCACAATACAAAAAGATACAGCAGATTAATTAAAACTGCAATAAAAGTTACTAGATCTCCAAACTGTTATAGTATTTGAAAGAGAGACTCTTCTACAAAAACAAAGATGATCTTGCACTTTGTCCTAAGTACACCATAAAAATGTGTGCATTTTTGTGTTTTGTCCAGGTGACTTTTGACACGAGCAAGCACCTGAGTGAGTCAGCTCTGAAGAGGAGGAGCCTGGACAGGATGAAGTTGCAGGAGCTGGAGAGGCAGAGAGAGGAGCAGAAACGACGGGAGAAGGAAGAGGAAGAGCGTCGTAAGGAGGAGGAGAGGTATGATGGAAGACGAAAGAGCAAGGGAAAACTTGTTTATAATGAAAAAGAGCCCCCAGTGTGAAACAGGGTAGTGACCTCTAACACATACTGCATTCATATTTTATGGGAAAGACATTAAATTAAAATAGTTGGCGAAAATCATTCACCTTGGCCAGCAGATAGCAAATATTCCAAAATACAGTTTTACTCACACTTTGGCTGATAAATATGATTGAATAACTTAAATCTAAGCAACAAGAAACAACCAACAGTACAGTGTCATGAACAATATATCGGTTCATCATTTCGTGACTTCATCTCTGACAAAATAATCCAAAGGAAAAAATTGCAAGGATTTAGATTCTGGCCCAAAAATGCCAGAGCAAGGGTTAACGAAACATAACGAAACGTTTTCCTTCCCAGTTTTTACACAATGAAATTAAGATGTTGCTTTTTTTCCCCAGAAATTGGCAGTGTGTCTCACTGCAAAGTGCTTTGTTTTTTTCTTTGGTCGAGCGAAGGGCTCTTAAACTGAGCAATAATCAAGTATAGATAAAGATGAAAATCATGCTATAAATGAAAATAAATTAAGTGCAATTGTTAAATATGAGTGTAACTTTTTCTCATCTACTGTCAACTACCTTTCTGTAAGAAGATAGCAGCTTTGAATGAGGAGCATTAAGTGATTGTTTGGGAATTCATCATTAGTATGATGAAAGGAACAATTTTGTTTAGTAGATTGATTAATCATTATTGCTGGTGTTGAAATATTAACTCAGAACTGTACTCGGTACTGAGAAGAGAAATAATGCAGTACTATGTAGTACTATTTGACAAGAGTAAGAATAGAAAATGACTCATCCTACCAGCAGATATTCACAGATGCCAAACTAACCTTTTTCAGGAAGCAGAAGGAGCAGGAAGAGGAGGAGAAGGAGAGGAAGAAGGAGGAGAGGCTGCGGAAACGAGAGCAGAAGCTTCGGGAGAGAGAGCAAAGGAGGAACCTGAAGAGGGTGAGGCGACAGCAGGAGGAGGAGCAGAAGAAGCTGCAGATGAAGATTGCAATGGAGGAGAGGAGGCTACTGCTGGCTCAGCGCAACCTGGAATCTATACGGCTCATAGCTGAACTGCTGGCCAGGGCAAAGGTACAACATGCACACGAAGAAGAAATACACCTCCATTTGGTAATACACTTCTTATTTGATTCCAGTACTCTGGTTAATATTTGATACTTTAATACTCTTGCCACCTCTGTACTGAACTGGAAAGGCTGTTTTTTGAGAAGAGCTCTAAGTTAAGCTTTACTATTTCAAACGTCACAAGCCTCATTAATATTCAACGCCAGAGAATACATGTAACTTAATACAGAAAGTACAACTTTATGTAGCATGTCTGTCATCACATACGGGCTGTTGATGTTGGGTTAATCTTTAAAGGAATGGTTTGACATTTTAGGAAATGTGGTTGTTAGATTTCTTGCCTAGAGTTACACAGCCTTTGCTTGCAGCACTGCTACTGCCAGCTGTATCTTTCTGCATTGAGTTTGCCTTTGATAATGGCCATCAATAATCAAATGTTATTATTAACCTTATTATTAACACACACGCACACACACACACACACACACACACACACACACACACACACACACAGAGCACACTGGAAAAATACTGCCCTGCACCTGTTAAATTATTGACATCATATAATTATAGCCTACATTGGGTTTCTGCTATGGCCATATAGAGCATGTGGTCTCCACTGTCCAATATGACTATCAACAGACCCTCTCCTGTATCTCTATTTCTAGAGACACCAAAATTGTAGATGACGTATCGCAGCAGTGAGCTATGAGTTGCGTGTCTCATGCAGGCTGTTTGGCTGATCTAACCTGTTAACATGGGCATTCTTCAATTAACTTTCTGTTCAGAGAAAAAACTTGTTAATAAATGAGCTTTAGAGGTGCTGAAGGTGGTTTTGATATCTTGCTTGATATACAGCAGAAAATGAATTTGATGATGTTGTAATGTCGTGTCATATTGACCGAGAGTAAGGTAGAATAGTGTTTTGTCCTGACAGACTTTAATTTCGTAAACGATGGTGGTGGAGAAGTATTTCTTACCTACATTGTTACCTTCTCCTCCACAGGCCCTGAAGCAGCAACAACAAGAGAAAGAGAGGGCTCAACGCGAGGAACAGGAAAGGCAGGAGCAGGCACGACAGAAGGAGGAATTAGCCCGGCTTCAGCAGCTGGAGGCATGCCGACGCAAGCAGGAGGAGGAGCTTCGGAGGGTGGAGGTGGAGAAGGAGCGAGCGCTGGAACTCCAGCGCCGAGAGAAGGAGCTAAGGGAAAGACTGCTTTGCAACCTGTTGAAGAAGAGCAACGAAAGAACAACAAAATCTCCGGACACGCAGGACCAGGCTGGACCTGTAACGCCTGACGAGGCCTCTGTTCCTGGTGGCACTGATGTGATGTTGGGGGTTTTTGGCAGGATGAATGGCGTAAAGGCAGCTAAGAGCAAAGAGAAACATGTGTCCAAATCTAGTGCGCAGGGCCACGTTTCGGGGCAAAACAGAGCAACGGAGGTGAGGAGAGGAGGGGAGGACAGGAAGAAAGGCCGGGAGGGAAGGAGGGAAGAGGTGGTGAGGAGCAGACATAGCAGGGAGCAAGGGAGAGAGCAGGACCACTCCCACAGAGAGAGGAGTTCCCACAGCAGGGGGGTGGGGAGGCGCTCCCACAGCCACAGCAGGAGGAGAAGGAGCTCCAGCCGCCATAGGAGGAGCTCCAGTCGTCACAGGAGGAGCTACAGTCGCCATGGCAGCAGGAGGCACAGCCATAGCAGCAGAAGCACCAGCTCGAGTAGAGACAGGAGCAGGAGCAGCAGTGGGAAGAGCTACAGCAGGGGGAGGAGTAATCGACATAGTCACCGCAGATACAGCAGAGGCAGCTCCAGGAGCAGCAATAAAAGTAGAGACAGGAGGAGTCACAGCCATAACAGTCGAAGATACAGGAGACACAGCAACAGTAGAGACAGGAGCCATTCCAGACGACGCTAAACTCATCAGTATAATCAGTTTGTTAATTCATATGTCAAGATATTTTTGGTCCCTTAATTGGCATGGCACTACATAGTAAAAAAAGAAATCTTAGCTATTAAAAAAAACATATAAAAGTCAACTCAACTACAGAATCAACTGAAACAACAGTTGTTAGTTGCTTTTACCTTTATTTTTATTTTTTTGTTACATTTCATATTGTTGGATCAAAGCTGCTGACAATTCATTGTGTTCAAATATTCAGCATCTTTACACTTTGGCATAAAATGCCAAATTTACTATTCGGTTTCGTTAGAATGTCATTCTATGTGTGAAAGATACTGTATCGTTCATTATTCATTTGGAGGGAAAGACACTGAAACACAACTCTGAAAGTTAGAATAACAAGAACAAACATAATTGGATATTACAATTTGTATCAGTGATTAGTGATCACTGTATACACTAATCACTGATATTCAATATATCGGCAGTTGAGAACACAGATGAGCCTGTTGATTACTTTTATTTTCTCCAGTGTGTCATTGTGCATGAACAACAGTGAGCTATAGAAAGTGGCAGGTGCTGAGAACAAATTGCATTAGTCATTTTTGTTGTGGCACCAGCCTGTTCATCCACAGCTGCAGCCTGACTTCAGACAGTAAAACACAGCATCCTCTACTGACTTCTAATCGAATTAAAATTTCAACAACTTTTACATCAAGCCTCCAACAAGCACCTGAACTCCCCCTCATGGCTGCCATAGTTGTAGAAGACTTTTAAGTGGACTAATGGACTGTGAAGAATGGCTGCTGCTCCGGTACAAATGTGAAGTTTCCACACACTATAAGACTATAAGTGTTTGGGCTGACTGGTAGACATACTGGTCGTCGTCATGTGTTAGCTGCCTGAAATATTTCTTGGAATACTGCTTCAGTATTGGCTGTGTTGCTGTTAAGCAGCTCAGAAAAAAACACAACAATGGACAGCCTTTTTGATGTTCACATAGTTTCCGTTAAGAAAGGCTGATTTTTTTTTTTTTTTTTTTTTTTTTTAAGTGTTTTGAATTTTGGAATATTTGGAGGAATTGTTTTGTTGGAAATGAAAGAGTGAGGAGTTGCGTGAAGGCTGTGTCCGAAATCCCTCCCTGTTTACTCTATAGTGGACTAAATTTACTGTCTGCGATTTTGTGTGAGTGTCTACATGGTAAGTGTTTAAACGTGTCCACTATGTAGTGCCCATTATGTCAGAAGTAGGGAATGAAAGAGAGATTTCAGAGACAGCCTTAATGCTTCATAATGAAGATGGCATCATGACATACTGGACCTGACTCAGCAAGCAGTGCACTCCCTCTTTCCTTAGTCATATGTGACTCTTGAATACAGTGATGGATTTGAGACCACTTTAGTTTTTCAAGTTTGGAACAAAGTTTAATTATTGCTTTTGGGTTTTTAAATCAAACCAGCACAGTACCAGGTACAAATGGGATGCGAGGATGTAACTCCTGCTTTCATGCTCACATTGTATACTGGATACATTTCTTTAACCTTGCTAGTTACAGTACAAACTGTTCTTGATGCAGAATTTAAGCTTGGGAGACTTCGGTCTCAGTTTTGTTGACACTTCTACTTTGACATAGCTACTTGTCATAGCAAAGCCCATTTGTTCTGTATACTGTATGCTCATCAACTACTAGAGCATGCCTTGCACACATGGTTAAAATAAAAATCCAAGCTGGGAACTTTTAGAAAGAATTGTTTTATTTCAGTTAATGAAAATGTACTTTGCAATTTTGTCACTATAATAAGCTTTCAAAATATCCCCCCAAAAAAAGTTCAAGTATTAGGTTTCTGATTTCTTTCTGCCACCTAAATTTTCAACTTTAAAATTGTATTATGCTCCACTGTGATTAATTTTAACTCTGTGTCAAAAGTGATTATTGTCAGTGTTTTTAAATGCACTCCTGCATGATTTAATGCTGTTGGTACCACGATCTGAGCAACGTATGTCCATTTTTATCTCTCTATATATAAACTTATTTCCCGAAAGCCTTGATCAAGGTTACAACCTGCCCAACTCCAATCTTTATTCTGTCTGTACACCTCTGGTTTAATGAACTGTGTGGATGAATGATGAATAGTCAAACTGATGAGTGTCTATGTAATCCCATCAAGGCTTGTGACGCGACAGGCTGTATCATTAGATTTGAAATTACCATTAGTCTCTCAGCATAAGTGCAATCAGACCATATGGAGAGGAGAGGGGCAGCACATCTTTTAGAGGACAGATTTCTTCAAAGGTTTGGCCGTCCCAAATTGTTGACCACGTTTTGAGGTCATGAAAACTCTGGTATGAGAATGAGTGAAAGTCTCCATCTGAGTGATAATGAACAAGGCAGCAGTGTATTGCCACAGAGTTGTTTCTTTGTCTAACTCAGACTGAACCCCTGCTCTAATCTGGGTTATCTGGCTGTAATCAGCTTAGCCCACTGCTACTCTCACTGGTTCTGCTGCTGCTGCTGGGTGGGCACTTTCTGTAGCTTTAGTCTGCTTTTGTCCTCACTGCCATTCAGACATACACCTGTTGACGGGTCTCAAGAGACAGACTTGAAGGGAAGTTCAGTTCACAGGTAGCAGAGCTCTGAGAACCACGACCCTCAGTATTGTTTTTGGGGTGTCCTGTCTAAGACCTGGCCATGGCTGAATGTCAAGAGATGACTTCAACTGAGGGGACACCTGCTGCAGACGCATACCCCAGGAAAATACTGGAGTATATGGAAGGATTCCTTATCTCGAAGGTAACATGCACATGCTGTGTGTGGCCAAACCTTCACGGGTCATTTATGGGCCTTTAGTGCACCTGTACTCATTTTAACCTTACCGGCACAACAGAGCTTTTTCACAGCAGAAATGTTGACTTTTCATAGCTGAAAAAGCACAGGTGTTACAAACACCATTAGCAATGGTCCCATTCTATTCAAGTGTCCAGGTAAACCATGACAGTGAGCCATCATGCAGAATACCAGGACCCTGCAACTGAAGCAGCTAAATTGAATTCTGCCATCATTCATTTTTTTTATTTATTATACCTGTTCATTTCATTCTGTGACATCAAAATGTCTGCTGTGAAAAAAGGCCTACCTTGGCTTAAGAGTTCACTAGAGCAATTGATCCTGTAGCAGTAACAAAGTTTTTGTTTTGATTTTTGTTTTGTCAGTTTACCGATCTTTTTATTTACTATTTCTTTACAGAGTTCATACATAATCATCATGTACATTGTAAAAGATGCTGCATAGTGAAGCTGTAATGGTCCAAATAGACGAGTGGTTGGAAACAAAACAGAAAACTAAGGCAACAATGTGCAGGACATTTTTACTGGTGAATGCATTCTGCTGTAGGGATCACATCAAACCTCACATCATCCTTCAACTGTACTGTATTCACTTGTGTTTCGTTTCATTAAAACCTTGTATTTACAGGCCATATAATAGAGTTTTTAATCCTTTCACTGTGAATGATAGCCTACTGTCACTCAGCAGTGTATGATAAAGTGTTGCATCAAAGCAAATGATCTTCTGTGGACACATAACTGTGGTGCTTTTTGTTGAAATAAATAACTAAAGGCATTACTGCCCATGTCCTGATAAGTATAAATATATAATGGTTTGAGTTTCTAACAATAGAACTTAATAAGTGAGGGGGCACTGCAGATAGAACACTGTCTACTCTATTGTGATTCTACACCACTCTTCGTGCCTCTGCGTCTCCTCTCCCTCTGACCCAGACGGTGTTCGCATCCTGCGAGCTGGGTGTGTTTGATGTGTTGCTGGGTGCAGAGCGCCCCCTGTCTGCAGAGGAGATCAGTCAGGCGGTGGGTGCCAGTCTGGATGGCACGCAGAGACTGCTGGCTGCCTGCACAGGCCTGCAGTTGCTCAACACGCAGCAGGACCAAGGACGAGGTCAGCATACACATACGCGCAAGTTGCAAAGTCTGAACTCAGACAGTGTTCTTACATTTTGTTTCAATGTTTTCATTTCGTTTTGTCCACTTGTCACATGTTAGAAAGTAATTACATTATAGATTCTTATAGATACAGATTGCTGCATCTCTCCTGTGCACACCTCCTCCGTCTGTCCTGTCTGTCTGTCTCTGAAACATCTGCAGTCATTCATTCACAGTCACTCTCCTCCCGTGTCTCTCCTGCTTCACCTCTCCCACCATCTGTTTCAGTGTTATACAGTAACACAGAGCAGGCCAGTGTCTACCTGACGCGTTCCAGTCCATTATCTCTCTTCCAGTCCATCCAGTACAACTCCAGAACCATCTACCTCTGCTGGCACTACCTGACTGACGCTGTCAGGTCAGTACACAGAGCACAGTCAGATCCCTGCCTGCAGTTTGGAAACATTTCACACTAGAAAGAATTTATTTAGTATTCATGGCGAGATGCAATCCTGATCCCAGCAGGTTGTTACAAATGACTTCTTTTTTTTTAATGTTTAATGGCATCAAACAATTTCATGATTGAAGTTTTCTGAATACTTTGAATGTTTCAGATTAACACTTGTGTGCACTTAACGATAGTTGTGAGTGACATTGCAGTGCTTTTATATTAGTACATTTTTGCCTTTTCTCCTTGTTGATAATGTCAGACTACAGCTACAACAAACATCTATTAATCTGTTGATTATTGTTTCAAATAATATATTCAATCTTCGTTCTACATAATCTAAGAAAAAAGTGAAAAATGTTTTTTTCCAAAGTACAAACCAAAGCACAAATTAGTTTTTTTTTTTATCAATTAATGATATAAAAACCAAGTCTTTACATTTCAGAACATTTTGACATTAACGAACAACGTAAACAATTCAGTTATACAAATTGTTGATTAAGAAGTCTGAGAAAATGGTGTCTACCCCCTCATCATGAGTTGCCAAGAGATATTTACCAATTACATTAATAGCTGGAGTGTTTTCATAAAGAATGGTGTTTTCTTTCAAATTGCCTACAGTGCTTCTTGTAATAGTTAACAGACCTCGCTAATTTGACAGATTATACTGGTTCCTCTGTTGGTAAATTGTATTTGTTCCTGCTTGTTTGCCTGCAGGCCCATACAGTTTAGAGTTTAAGATTATTTTTTGTTAGAGCATCTGTTAGTCACAAAAATACAATAAAAAAAACAAAAAACTTGGAGACACAAAATTCTGTAAGGGGAGGTAAACCAAAAGCAACAAACAAAACACTGGCTGCCATTACTGCTCAGAAAACTGTTCAAGGTTAAAAAGACAATGCTACAGCAAAAGAACTGATATTATTCAGTTAAGTGAACCAGCTAAGAGTAGAATCACACACAGTTCGGCAGTGAGGAGGTGTGGACTGCAGGTGTGATTCGTAGCCTGAGGATGTGGATTCAGGTTCCTCCTTTTCTGTTTGAACAGTGTCTCAAGATGGATTTTAGTCTCATTGTTATGTCTGAGGGAGGACAGCCAGCAGCTCTAAGAAAGCAAGACTGGATTCACTGTGGCTGACAAGTAGAGTCCATCTGTGGGACTGACTGAAAAAGAGACATCAGTAAAGGTGTCTAAAGGATAAAGGCATCTCAATCTAAATTATCAATTTATTTGTGCAAGTTAGGGCACAATAGGAAAGTGTATCTAATTAGACAGAACATGATTGTGAATTCATGTTTAAAACACTAGATATTAATGATGCCGTCTTGCTCAACCGTGGCTGTGAGGTGAAGCTGAAGCAAATTTTAATTTGAAGTACGATCATCAATACCTGCATCAGACATTTTGTTCACTTGCCTAACAAATGCAAGGAGTGAACAAGCCATATAGAATATGCATTTAGCACCATATCATGTGGTTGTCACATATACAGTGTATATTTTTTCATGTCCTAGAGAGGGAAGAAACCAGTATGAAAAGGCTTTTGGAGTCAGCTCTAAGGACCTGTTTGAAGCTCTCTACAGGTAAGAAACTGTCTTTGTTTAAGACACGCACGAGCACACACGCACACACAAGATGAAACACACGCTCTTTCTCATTCACATTCCATCCCTGTCTCTATCTTAAGCTGGCCTGTCACTCTTTTCTCTCTTCCCCACTAAAAAAAAACTGACTTGTGGGATTCATTAGGAGGCAGGGGATGTGTGAGAGAGAGAGAGAGAGAGAGAGAGAGAGAGAGAGAGAGAGGGAGAGAGAGGATGTGGGCAGTGATCTGAGGAAGCTTGGGGCAGAGAGAGAGAGAGACTACATCTGCCATTGTCCTTGAGGTCTCGTGTGTTTATAGTATCTAGTGCCCACAGTTTTAATGCTTCACTGATCTGCTGGTCAGCAGTTTTCAGGGGTCACACACTCAAAGTTTCACACTTTGTTTGCTAATAGATTTTGATCGGCCTGCCTGAGGCCCTGCACTGTAAAACACTGAAACACGGTGGAATAACTTGCTAAAACACCCTCCCTCATTGTTCTCATCATGGCATGATTTGCAAAACTATTGTACGCTGATGGAAGGAGAATGCAAGATGAAATAGATGTTGAAGTGCAGTTTCATTATTGCTTTACATTGTAATAATAAAATGAAATGTACCGATACCAGTGTGCATATTTTCAAATTTGAAAATGCACTCCTTCAGTAGATGTGAAGTGGATGTAATCTACCATACATTTTTTTATCTCTGGATTTTGACATATGATGCAATCTAGGTTTTTGTATGTTGCTTGTAGCTCAGGCTTGTGCATATATTGCTGTATTTCTGTATTTGCCATTTAAATTTTTGTTCTCATGTTCTTTCGAAAAGCAGCTGCTGATCTCACAGAAACCACCTCATTAAAAAATGATGCATGCAAAATGAGAATATTCAGAATACGAACCATGCACACATAATGTCACATACCCTCGTGCAGATGAATTTGCAATTCAGTTTTAATTGATTGAAAATGAAAATACCCTACAAGAAAAAATTCAGCACCTGCGCACAATTGATTTAATGTGGGGAAGCAGTTGTTTGTCCCCGCTGATTTCCCCTGTGAATACTGTGGGTAAATTAGCAAGGGGAAACAACCACTGAAGTCATTCACTGCATTCTTGGAGCGCTGTAGCAGAAGTGGGATGAGCCGTAGCTCGCTGGATGACTCACACTCCTGTTTACTCATCGCCATTTAACCAGCCATGTACTGCACCTGAATAATTCACAGCCCAGTCCCATCTACAGCTTGAATTCTCATACTCGAGAAAGAAGAAAGGATTTGGAGGGAAAACTGGAAAGATGGAATGGATTGAGAGAGGTTTTGAGATTTCACACTTTCTCATGACATTGCATAGTAACAAATTTTTAATCCTACAGATGAGCATTTATAGATGTCTGATTAAACCTTTAGTCTGGTCATCTGGTCACCTTGGTTATCATAAAGCTGTAAAGTGTGAATTGTTTATTGATTATTTTGGCAATTAGTGTACTTTTTATGCTAACAGAAAATGATAAAAGATTCATCCATAAAACAGCATTTTTTATCTACTGCCTTTTGTAAATACAGGCACTTAAAGCCAATATGTTCAGAATTTACATTTTCAGTGCCCACAGTGGTACTACCATAAAAGACACTGTGGTAGACAGCACTGCAGGCCACCACACACAACACAGAGCTGAGCCAGGGACACTGACCAGTGAGTGGGCTGAAAGCTTTTGCTTGGAATTGCCTGGGATTCTTCTACAAACGAAGAAAAAGCGGAGGGAGCAATTTTTAATTAAGATTTTGTACTACAGTGGTAGGAAAAAGTAAGTGAACCCTTTGGAATTATCTGCACTTAAGTATAAATTTATCTAAAATTTGTCCCAAAATATGACCAAAATATGGTCAGTTACAGTTATTCATAATTAGCATATACATTTTTGCGTTATGGCCAATAATGTGTGTAATGAGGTCACAGTGACCTTGACCTTTGACCACCTGAATCTAATCAGTTCATCCTTGAGTCCAAGTGAGCATTTGTGCCAAATTTGAAGAAATTCCCTCAATGTTTTACTGAGATATCTTGTTCATGAGAATGGGACAGATGGAAACTGAGGCATAAAAATCATTGTATTGTTTTTGTCCATATTGATAAAGTATGTGAAGCCCTTGGCTAATGACATTAACAAAGGTCAGGAGTTATCAAAACTAGAGTCCAATCAATGAAACCAGGTTGGACGTGTAGGTTATAGCTATCTTTGACTTATAAAAAAAACATTTTGAGTTTGACATTCACAAAAAGCATCTGCTGATGTGAAACGTGTCTCAGAAAAAGGAAGATCTCAGAAGACTCAGTGTCAAGAATTGTTGATTTGTATGAAGCTGAAAGTGTTCATGAGTCTACCATATGCAAATCATGTTGCATGGTTGAATGGAGCATAATGTCTGTGGCAGGAATAGAGGAAGCCACTGCTCTCTTTATAAAAAAAAAAAAAATTCAAATCACTGCACACCCGTAGTTTGCCAAAGAGAAGCTTGACACTTCACAACACTACTTGGGAAAACTACAGAATGAATGTTGCATTGGCCCAGTCAGAGCCCAGACCTTAACCCAGTACAGATGCTGTGAAATGACCTGAAGAGTTGTTCACACCAGACATCCTGAGAATATTGCTGAGATGGAGCAGTTCTGTTGGAAGAAAGGTCCAAAATTCCTCCTGAACGTTGTGCAGGTCTGATCAGAAGCTACTGGAAGAGCTTGTTCGAGGTTATTGCTGCCAAAGGAGCTTCGACCAGTTATTAAAACCAAGGGTTCACTTACTTTTTCTCAGCAGCACTCTGAATGTTTAATGAGTTAAGTGACTCTTTTCTATTATCACTGCTTAGAAGACGGGGAAGCCAAAGCAACAAGACAGCAGTAAAACACAGAGCAGTGATCAGGCAGCCATGGAACAAACAGTAACTGAGTCAGTAGAGAAATGACAGAGACCTGCAGCGATGTTGAGGACACGTCTGTGCCAAATCATAAACCATGTGATGTTATAATGATGTATACAAGGACAAAGATAGGCCGGCTAAGCCTGTTTTCCTCAATGTGAATGGAGACAGGATGAGATAGTGTGCACGCAAATTTACTCCATTGTGGAAAAAAAGAGCTGCAGATGTTGTCGTTGGGGGCATTCGATACATGTGTTTAAAATGTTCTCAAAATTGAAGCTGACAGTCTGCCGTTTGGCCTCACAGTCATTTCATCTTTTCACTTCCAATGCAATCAGAGTCTGAAGCTGCAACAATGAGTCACTTTCAAAGTCCTTCTGGAGGTCACTGTGCCATCTGAAGTTGGCTCATGCATAAGAAGGCTGATTGGTTTGCTACAGGGAAGAGAAGTTTGGAAATTCTTGTGTTACAGAACAGAGGATGCTCAGAGAGAGTGTGTGTGTGTGTGTGTGTGTGTGTGTGTGTGTGTGTGTGTGTGTGTGTGTGTGTGTGTGTGTGTCTGTGTGTCTGTGTGTCTGTGTGTCTGTGTCTGTGTGTGTGTGTGTGTGTGTGTGTAAGAGCCGTCATGGCTGGGCAGAGTGCTGGTTGATGAGGTGGAGATTCCTCAGAGCAGCAGCAGTCACCACAGGCTATTCTATTCTGTTGCACCCTCTCTCTCTCTCTCTCTCTCTCTCTCTCTCTCTCTCTCTCTCTCTCTCTCACACACACACACACACACACACACACACACACACACACACCTCCCCTTGTATAAAAAGTTTCCTGTGGCGACACATGTTTGTGTGTGTGTGTGTGCGCGCGTGCGTTTGAGTTTGTTTGTCTGCTTACAGCTTACAAGCCTCAATACAGAAAGAGATATATGAAAGAGAAGACTAAAATATAAGAATAAAAAGAAGACTTGCTATTTTTTCTTTGTGTGTGTGTGTGTGTGTGTGTGTGTGTGTGTGTGTGTGTGTGTGTGTGTACGTGTGTACGTGTGTACGTGTGTGTAGGTCTGATGAGGAGATGGTGAAATTTATGCAGTTAATGAACTCCATCTGGAACATCTGTGGTGAAGACGTGATCACGGCCTTTGACCTTTCGCCTTTCAAGGTTATTTGCGACCTTGGAGGTAAGTGTGTGTGTGTGTGTGTGTGTGTGTCTTTGTGTGTGTGCGTGTCTTTGTGTGTGTCATCATATCTAATTTCCATAAGGTTGTGGGTTCACAGTCATTAACATTTAAAATTGTTTGTGTCATGCTAACTGAGTGACAGCTGGCCTAGCCACACACATATTTATACAGTACAGTGTGGTGTGTGTAAAAAAAAAAAAAAAAGCACAACACACACTGTCAACTGTGACCTTTATAAGACTTGCCCCCGGCCTCTGCTAGTTACTGACTCTTTATAAATCAGTCAACCATCACAACACTCAATACTCTCAAAGTCACCTCCACCTGGAGTTTCCCTTGATATCCAGCCACTTTGTCACTGTTACATTACTGTGTGTCTTTGAGAAAAACAGTTTACAGTACATAAATACATAGATTTTTTTGCACAGCCTGATCTTGATGTTAATGCCCTATCACCAGAAACATGTAGCTCTAATTTGCTGCAGACTAATGTAGCATTCAAGACAGGTTGAAGTGAACAGCTCTGTGAGTGTAAAATGTAGGAATGTGAAGCCTTAATGGCGGTCTCCTGCCAAAGTTTATTTCTGAAACACATTTAAACACAGCTTAAGCTGACCGAAGTGCTCCACAAAGGACATTTAAATATAAAGTAAAAACTCAAAGAAAAGCATACTAACGACACCAATTACCAACCAGGGACTAATACAGAGTTATAGACATTACAACAGATAAAAGATGAGTGGGCCAAAAAGACTAGTGAATAAAAGTGTATCTTTAGCCTAGATTTAAAAAGATGGAGGGAGCACATCTAATTTCTAACAGAAACTAGTTCCACAATCATGGAGCAGCAACTGCAAAAACTCTGTCACCTTTTAGTTTGACTCGCGAACGTGGGAGAGATTTGTTGCCAGATCAAAGAGACCTAGGACCTGAGTGCCAGAGAATAAGGTCTGTGATATAAGATGGGGCTAGTGTTGGGTGGTAAAAAGTATTCTGTGGATATGTGAAGGTAAAAAGTCAGCTTTCGTCACTGTTCTCTCTGTGTTCTGCTTTGTCAAGTCAGATTTATTTGTAAAATGTCTTTGAACACCATGTTCCTAACAAAATGCTTTACGCTAAGAGCAAATAACACAATGATACCAATGTGAGGGAAAAAAACAGAAAGAACAAACACAATATGAACTCCACAATGTGCCACAAGAGCTTCCAAGAAATGTAGAGACAAGCCAAGAACAGAGCAGGATCAAAAAGAGAGGATGAAAACAAATATGAGAACGTAAAAATTAATCTTCCAGTGTCATAAGAGTTTTCATCTCCTGCTGAAAACGTTCATGATATGAATAATAAGGGGAAAAAAAAAGCTTTAGTATGAGAAATGTTATCTGTGCTTTCTCATTTTGTCTCATCCTGTGTTCTCAGCTGGAGTGAGAGCTGAACCCTGTCTCCGCTCCTGTGCTCCTCAACCCGTCAAAACTAGTATATGATGAATGACAATGTAGCAGTGATGTAAACATTTCAAAACAAACGTTTCGTCTGTCGCTCTGTCCACACAAGACTCAGTGATAATCAAGTTGAAATGATCCAACACATTCTCCATGAAAATCCAGTATTTTATGATTTGGAGAAGTCCCACTGTGTTAAATCAGCTTAGAGGCGTTTAAAACCCACTCTAACCAGACTGAAAGAAAGATAACAGAAAGTGTGTCAACAAACAAAGGCCAAGAAAATACATGTATTTTATCAGCTGTCATTTTCACTTAAACGTCCCGTGTGTGACACCTCAGCTGACCACACAGGGGAGCTGTGAAGCCACTGAAAAGCACACTAAAGCACATACAAATATGTGAATACATGCACACACACACCCTGGACAGCCCTTCCTGTCTTTTCTTTTCTTCTCTCTGTGACTTTCTCAGCATGGCGTTGTGTGTTCATGTTTATGCATGAAGGGGCATCACCAAAAAAAAAAGAGTGTACAAGTGGACAGCAGGAGTGTGAAGGGCGTGACTGCAGTGTCCCATTAATACTTTGTCTCTCACACATCATCTGTTGTGTCTATACACACCTGCTGCTCAGGTGTCCAGTCTGTCTGTATGTATGACTGTCCAACTAGCTGCCAACTGGCTGATGTGAATCCAATTCAGGTACAAGTCCACATTCAGAGTATACTGTATATCATTTATTTGATGGAGGTGGTTTGCTCTGCGTTGGCTGTCTGTGCGAAGTATCTACATTTATTTTAATGTGACATTTAACAAACATTTCAGTGGTACATGTTTAAAAATATATAATGAGCTTAAAGGTTACAGCAACTCTGACGATATTTGCGGTTCTGAAGCGTCATGTTTTTTTTTTTTTAACCTAAACAGCTATTTCCCGCATGTTGCTATTATATATTTAACACAGACAGTTAAACTATTGTTCAAATGTTAAAAGATGCTGTCCATGTATTTAAAGACCTGCCATTCAGGTTGATAATCAGAGCAGGTCCTGACTGTGTGGAGGTGGGATGAACATTTTGTTAACATTGGACTATTTATTGTGTCTTTAGTGAGATAATCCAGTGTTTTAGTATCTCAGCTCCATAACGTTGGGGCACCTGCAAGGGGCAGATTAAAAAATGTTCGTTATCATTATTATGATTAGTATTATTAAACTGGTGTTTACTCCCCTGTGGTAAATGTTGCTGTTAAAAAATTCTTGAGGTCTCCAAGCTGAGATAACCCTGAAAACATCATCAGGGATTATTTTCTCAGACTTTAGAAAGCTCCCACTACAGCCACAGAAGACTTAATAGAGACGTTTTTCACAGGCCGCCATGTTGAGGCATCATCAGTGGTTCCTCTCCACAGTCGAACAGGTTAAATGCAGACATACGGTCCACCAGTGTCCAGCTGCTGACACAGTACTGATGCAGAGCACAAGCATGATTCTAACAGAGTTACTGCACAGTGGACGTACTGACCTATATGAGACTAAAACATACAGAATTTTATGAAACACCAGAAACACCAACACATGCTAGAAGTGGTGCATTTTAAACATGGGAATTCTTTGTTTTGTTTTTCATTTTAATTAAATGAGCCCACATATGCACGTAAATGCGTATCAGATAACATGCAGACAAAGTACGTAGAATGAAAAACATAAAAAAAAGAGAGAAGAAAACATAACAATGATACAACAGAAGCAATCACAAACCTCCCATCAAAGGCTTTCATTAACAAACTGAGGCAGCCAGGTAAGCTCGGGGTCTTGTGCAGCGTGTTGTGTTTGGTTTTGTTCCTCCTTGCTGCTCTTTGATTTTTATCCTCTGCTGACCTCTGTTTGATGTGAGAGCCAAGGAGTGAGTGAGTGAGTGAGTGAGTGTGTGTGTGTGTGTGTGTGTGTGTGTGTGTGTGTGTGTGTGTGTGTGTGAGTGAATATAGACTGATAAAGTAGCAGCAGGTCATGTTAGGAGGAAGGCACTGCAGGGCTAGACAGTTTGCCCTCTAAACACACACACACAAACACACCAGTCCAACTGTGGCTGGCTTTGTAGGTTTGTCAAAGTGAGATCCTTTGATCCTGTATTCCACCTCACTGCCTCTCCATTACTCTATCCCATTTATACATTCTTCATCTAAAACCCTCTTTTTCCCAGTCTCTTTTTTTTTCTCTCTATCACTATCCGGCACTTTCTCTGTCTCTCTCTGTTTTAAATTCACTTTGCTACATGAAGCATAAACAATGATAATAATGCTGCCAAGGGATCAAGTCAAAAGTTTCATATTTTTTACATTAAATCCCAGTTTCTGTCTTTGCGTGTGTGTGTGTGTGAGTTCTCATGCTCATTTCAATGCCTTATTTTCCACTCACATCATCGGGTCTGACCTCTACCCTACAAAAAGTTACAGTTCTCTCTATGAGGAAAAGTAAGCAGGACAAAAGCAGCAGTCTATGGCCGTGCTAGCGGCGCTGTAAGGCTGAACTAAATGCTAATGTCAGAATGATATCATGTGCACAATGATAATGCTAGCATGTTGATGCATAGAAGGTATAATGTTTCCCACATTCACCATTTAAGTTTAGCATTTTAATCATGCTGAGATTTGCTGATTTGCAGTGAAAGCAAGGTGCAGCTGAGGCTGGACAAATCTAAATTTTGTCAAGATGTTTCAGTCTAGACCGAAGAAGTGCCCTGACTGCCTGATGTACAGGCCGGCTTTACCATCCTTTGAGCCATAATGTTACCATGGCTAAAAACAAGGATTTTCTAATGCATTACAAAGTAAGGGTTCATATTTGAATGCACATGAAATCTGTTTTAGCCAGATAATCAAATTGTCTGTGTGTGTGTGTGTGTGTGTGTGTGTGTGTGTGTGTGTGTGTGTGTGTGTGTGTTTGTGTCCTGTATGTTTGTGTTTGCTTTTCCTTAGATTATATTCCCTTACTAGGATTCCTAGACAGCCGCTCTGCTCTGTTTCTATAACAAGCATCTTTCTCTCTGTCACTTTACATTCAGCTCAATTCACTCTGGCTTATTGGCATGAATGTTAGATGAACCATATTCCCAAAGCCGCCACATACAACTGAATACAAATCATGCAAATAAATAATGGGTACATACCTGAAAGCATCTGTTACGCTTGTGTGACTCTCTACGTGTGTGTGTGTGTGTGTGTGTGTGTGTGTGTGTGTGTGTGTGTGTGTGAGAGAGAGAGAGTGAGTGATCCAAGACCTTGTTTATAAAGACTTTGTGTATTCATTGTGCCGTAACTAAGAGTAACTCTCTCTCTCACACACGCTCCCTCACTCTCCAGGCTGCAGTGGAGCATTAGCCAAGCAGTGCACGTCAGCCTACCCAGAATGCACTGTGACGATCTTTGACCTCCCCAAGGTGGTGCGTATGTCGAGGGAACACTTTGTCAGCGAGGCTGACCAGAGGATAAGCTTCCACCAAGGTAACGTCATTACGACTTGGTGAAATCACTTGACATTTGTCTTAATCGTATACAGCCAGTTCAAGTGCAGTTCCACACGCACACACACACACACACACACACACACACACACACACACCGCACACAGAGTTGCGTCTCGATGACTTCAGAAGACATTACATTGACTTTTATTAATTTCCGGGAGATTTACTCTAACCTTAACCATAACTACTACTTGCTTAACCCTAACCTTAACCTCAAAACGTGTCTTCACCTTAAAATCTAATAATATATGTTATGGGGACTCATAATGTATGTAGTGTAAACAGATTTACACACACATACACACACACCTACTAATACTATAAATAAAAATAGAAATACCTGCAGTCTTCTAGTCTTTCCCAGAATAAAGTTTTCAATAAGCTTTGTAAAAAAGGATCTGTCAAAAAACATTCACAGAAAAAAATTTGACTAAATCTTCTCAGAATTGATTAGTATCCATGTTATGTCTATTTTTTATTTTTTTAACATGCTAATTACATAAGCAAAGCTGGCATGTACCAGTTCACAGAAAGCGACGGTGAAGTTAGGTGACCTTTCAACTTGAGAGGATTAACAACATGGTGCCTGTGTAACGAAAGTGTGATATGATGTATTCCTCTGTGCTATAGACCCGGTGACTCTGTCCTTCAAAAACTAATGAATTAAAAACACATTAATGAGCCGCACCATTGCCCAGGGTAACATGTTCTTTCATCACTGTGAACACACACACACACACACACACACACACACACACTGTACTTCACAAACTCACAAATGGTGCCATAAATACTCACTAGTACACCACATCCATTGCTGAAAATCCCCACCATATGCAGAATTTAGTCATGTTTGAGCAAAACTGGCTAAAAACTAAACGTGCCCTGCTGCTTCAGGAAATTGCTGAGCCTTTTTTTTTTTTGTTATTATTTAAAAAAAAAAGAAGGTTTATGCTTTTGTTTGTTTCTTGGCTGATACACTATATTGTTATCAGATTTTTCAAACTCCCAAATGTTCGTATCAGAATCGCCTCAAAAACCCAGTGTTAGTCGGACACTGATACATTGAACAAAATTCCAAAATAAAAGCAACTGACAGGTAACTGAGATGCAGTAGTAGACGCGTAACATTTAAATCTCAGTTGAATTTTGGTTTTGGCATTGTTACAGTCTTTCTGCTTAAAATCAACACAAACATCTAACAAAACATTTCTTTAGATAGGAAAGTGAGTCTGAAAAACATCTTTTAAAGATATTAAATTCAGTGTATGAGGTGTGCATGTCTCCATTGTCCATCATTACTGTGCACTCACCGTTTTTTGTCAATACACAGTACAATCATGCTCGGATCTGTTCTGAAAATGAAGGAAGAATAAGACACCCTTGATGTTGTCACCTGTGTGGTTCCGTTCTCCCACTGAGCTGTTGCTGTTGGATTTAGAAATATTGCGTAGAAAGCTGTGAACTGATACCTCGCGCTTCTCTTGTTGTGTTGGGTCTCCATACAGCAGCTCATGTGGAAAAAAAAAAAAGTTCACAGTGGCCTGCAGTCTTGAAAACCCAGAGCCAAAATCAATTCCTGCCTCTCCTGCTGTTCTCATACCCACAACGGTGTTGAACGCCACAGGAACAGTAACATAGAAAACACAAAAAAATGAAATGTACTGATTTTGAGTCTGGTTCTTTTATTTCTTTTTTCATTTCTTTTTTATTTCTTTTTTGGATTAATGGATACCTCTGTGAAGTTTATTTCATAATAACTCTCAGTCATGGTTATGATGGACAACAAGCACATGGAATTGAATACAAATGTACTTTTACATTTTTTTAATTTTACCATTACTGTTTATCCACTGTTAATAAATAACAGCAGTGTTGTTTATTAATTATCATGGGAAGTTAAACAAACCACTTGTAACCAAAAATCCCCAAATCATGTCTTTTCCCTGGTAACTAGTTTATCACTGAATGTTAGACGGCAGCTCGAAATATGCTGCAATCAGCTGTTAGGTCAGATGCATTTGACATAATTTGATTGCAGCAGGCATCACCCCTTTGTAGTAATTATGTTTGAGTATGTAAACCACTAATAGAGTCGTTGCCTTATTACTAGAGGGCCTGTCAGCAGAATAAAAAAAAATTATTAAATCAAATATAGCATCATCTTACAAATACAGTGCATTTGAATTGTGCATGTGGATGTGTGAGAATGTGTGTTTATGTGTGTGTGTGTGTGCGTGTTTGTTTAGGAGACTTCTTCAAAGACCCCCTGCCGGAGGCTGACCTCTACATCCTTGCCAGAATCCTACACGACTGGACAGACGAACGCTGCATAGAGCTACTTAGTAGAATCTACAAAGCCTGCAATCCAGGTCTGTGTATGTGTGCGCGTGTGTGTGCGCGTGTGTGTGTATGTGTGTGTGTGTGTATGTGTGTGTGTGTGGCTTTGAGTGTGAAAGGGATGAGTACTTTTTCTCCTGCTTGAAATGAGATGGCAGATTGTATCCCACAATGCAGCTGATCCCAGAAGAATCTGTCCTTCTGACTTTGATCAAAGACACACATACACGCACATGCACACACAAGCACACACACACACACACACACACACACACACACACACACACACACACACACACACACACACAAGCAGCAGACATTATCAGGAGGCAGAAAACCCTCTCATATGTTTTTGCCTGTGTATCTGTGTGTGTGTGTGTGTGTGCGCGCGTGCGTGCGTGCGTGCGTGTGTGTGTGTCCAAGAGAGCAAGGAAGAAAGACAAAGACATAAAGAAAGTAGGGAAGCCTAGTTTTAGATGGTGAATACAACCTACTTCTCAGTGGAGTCACAGAAAAGGTCTTTTTCACAACAGACATTTTGACGTGGCAGGATTCACACAGGTGAAACTAATGACATTAATTACTGCAATGCAGCAATCAACAACGGTATGAGTTTCACCTGTGTTTGACGATTCTGTTGTGCAAAATGTCAGCGGTGGAAAAGGTCGATAGGAAGCTCAACAGTGAAGTCATAAGCATAAACATTCATGCTACCGTGATTGCATTACTGTTTCAAAATAACCAAATGAAATTAAGTAGTTGAGCATTCAAAGTAAAGACTTACTGCTTAGCTGGCAAGGCTTTTGCCAGGAGACCTGTCATTTATAGAAGAAGAGACGGAAACAAAGAAAGAGAAGAAAATGACCAAAGAGACAGACCGAAAGAAATAAACAAACAAAGCTGACGTTTTGGTTGATTCTGTAGGAGGCGCTGTGTTGCTGGTGGAGGCGTTGCTCCATGAGGACGGCTCCGGCCCACTGACAGTGCAGCTCTACTCCCTCAACATGCTGGTGCAGACGGAGGGCAGGGAGAGGACTGCCGCCCAGTACGCTGCCCTGCTTGCTGCTGCCGGCTTCACCAACATCCAGCACCACCTCACTGGGAAGATTTACGACGCTGTGCTGGGACACAAAGAGATGTAAGATCAAAAACCTAGGCTACTCGTGTACCGGGGCTGAAAGATCACACCACATGAAAACACTGTGTTACTATTTGTGTATTCCTTTAGGATTTGTTTTAATTGTAGCTGAAGGTTCTTCAAAAAAAAATTAAAAAAGACAAAAACACTTTTTCACACAACCTGACAAAATCGTATTCTTTATCATCTTGTTTAAGCTATATGAAGCTAAAATTGGTGTAAAACATTCAAATACAAGGCCCTTTTTTATGGCCACTCATTTCTTATCCAGGTTCCCTGTATTTCGCATATTTGGTTTCGCTGGAAACTTGTTGTGATGGGTTTGGGTTTGAGTAATGCTTGGCCTGAAAACATCAGTTTGTAATGGATCCAAGACTGTGTCCTACACTTTATAAAGTAACAAGACCTGCTCAGCTATCATGAACAATGTTAGTCCACAAACAACACTCAAAGTAACGTGCAATGTGTATTCTCGCTAAACAACAGAATCAAGAGGCAGTAGGCTTTTCTAATAGTGTTTCATAATCAGAGAAATGGGTGGTTTTGTTTTGAAAACAATTAGGAAGTGTCAAATATGACTTATGACCGACCAGTTAGTATGATTACCGGCCCATATTGGCAAACCTGATTAAATGTGGTGGTTTAATAGACTGTGACCAAACAAAAAGGAAACCTGGTACCGAACGATATTTTGATAGTTTGCATGGTGAACACATCTGACGGGGGAAGAAACACAATACTGCAGTACAAGCCGGTTGCAGGTCTCATCGTTTTGTGTGATAACAACATCACTGCTGCGTCTTTCCAGCTGCCAAATGTTGCAGTTCCGTCTCATTATTTGTGTAATGTTGTTACTTGTTTGAGTGGGAGGTGTTGGTAAATGATGTCTAACAAGGTCATCGTCATCCGTGCACCCTCTCATCTCACTAACTCACTGTTTTGTCAGTGTTTTGGTGAATTTTGCTTAATTCTTGCAACTTCCTGATGAGTTCACCTCCGGGAAAAGCTCTCAAACTTGGTGAACATGACACTTGATGTAATTATATGCAGGGCTGCTATTGTTATTCAGCATGTATCGTGAGAATTAGCTTATTGGTTAGACAGTGCTATTGATAGACTGTCAGAAAAAAAAATTGGTTTTAAACTAAAAATTGAATATGGCCCACTTGGCTTTGATACAGTATGATCCATACTGGTATAATACATGACATTACAGTTAAAAAGGCAGAGTTATTTAGAGTTTGTATGGAGCCTAATAATGTCACATCCCTTTATTCGTATTTTTCTTGCCACCTACAAAAAACTTAATTCTTGTGTTCCACTTTCTTCACCACTCATTCATTTTCTTTGCCGTTTGTTTTGTACTGAACATGTAGCGTTATAGCAGCTTCTATTCTGGGAATAGCTGCCAGCGTATTGGTTTTGTTGATCCAGGTAATTAAACGAATTAGCTGAAAGTTACAAGCAGCTGCGGAGTGATGTGTTGATTCTCAGTGGGACCACTGGCATAAGAAACCCTTTTGCATAACCAGGAGTGCTCTCATTGAATGTGAATCTAAAATATACTTCTTAAAGTATCTTTAATATTTGAAGATAAATTTGTTCTCTGTGAGTCAGGACATATTTAGCAAACTTCCAAAAATTGAACAAGTTGCCAGCCAAAGCTAAAGTGAGCAGAAATGTTATCATTCTCAGGTGATTGCGCCGGCAATTAACTTTCTTGATAAAAGCTATATAGTTATCTAACAAGTCCTCTGATTAAAACAAGATGTGACTCTTCTGTGAGATGTAATTTATTTTCACCACTGTAGAACTGCAATGTGTGACAGTGTGTAGTATTTGGTAAAGCTAAGTACTTACAGACACACAGTGTCCAGGGCAACGATGTGATGAGTTATTACAGCTGGAGGAACACTTACTGTGTTTCATGCCTCATTACCACCTAAGGACATTCCCTGTACTAATACTATTCCTGCAGCACGGCCAGTAGGGAGCAGTGTAGTACAAAGGTATATGATATCATACGTGAAAAATGTATGATATACACGGTTTGTGTCACGGTCACCTCACACCCCAACTCACCCACCCCCCGACATACAGTATAAATGCAGCAAGAGGGGATAGTAAGGTGTGGGAAAGCATGAAGAGAACATGCACAGTAGTAGAAACACTACCTCTGCTACTTGTAAGAGTGAAATAGTGTCTATGGTAAATTTAAATCATTATCACTCATTCATATCCTTTATTCTGCGTCTCCAGTGTCAGGGTTCAAAAACACCCTGTGGGAACATGCTTATCATGTTTCTAACAATAAAATACCAAAGCTTGCATATATTAGGGCTAAGTTTGCGCCTTGACCTGTTCCAAATCCAGACAATCAAGAGAGAGACTAAACCTAGTCCAGTCTGATTCTGCCGTTAAGTGATTAGCCATACTCTGCAAAGGTCAACCACTATTAGGTGGTGTGCATTGTGAGCTTCCAGTCTCATCGTTAAGAAGATGAACTTCCCTCCATATCTGTTCTCATCGCTCAATCCTAAGCCCCTGTCTCTGAACCCCTCGCCTCTTACTGTTCTTAACAGCATAGTAAAGCTTTCTTTGTACCGTGTTCTTTGTAATGTTGGATGTGACTCAATAAATCTTCTCCACAATGGCCCAGCACATCTTTTATTTCACCTCCTCCGTGCACAGGATGTATTCAAAATGCAGATCTCAGCCTTTTATTAGAAAGCCAGCCTGTCTCTGTGCTCCACCTCTGATGTGACGCAGTTTGCCACACAAGTATTTGTGAGGATGATTCATATTCAGTTACATTAATATTAACTGTCATTTACTTAGGCAGAAATCTGCATACGAAAAGATAATTGCACAATATATCAGTTGTCGGCCTCCTTAGCTGAAAAAGATCATAATCAGCCTTCAGAAAGCCAATATTGTCTGCACCCTGGCATTCAGACCACTGTACCACCACTGTTCACTTCTCTGTCTCTTTCTTATACACCCACTCATTCTCACTGGCCTCTCCATCCTCCTCTCTCCTGCTTTTTCTCCCAGTAATTGTGAATTAATGAGACTTCAAAGTGCAACAAATTAGAATTGATGTCAAATCCTTGTGGACAGCTTTACAGAGAGTCAGCCTAATGAAGGGAAATGAAGTGCTGAGTCTGAAGACAGCTTTGACCTGTGCGTAGACAGTGGTAGTACCCAGTGATTTGGTGCAGCATTACCAATGTCATGATGGTCGTCTAATACTGAGTATCACTTGGTGCTTGGTGGTGATGCCTTTAAGAAATATAGTTTTTCCTTGAGGATGAAATGATATGATTATATTTGAAGCAGAAAAATGCACAGGAAAAAATAAGCTGTGCTTCCTCTTAGCATGTCATTCAAATATGAGGCTGAATTAATCTAAATCTGTAATTATCCCTATAACTTGATTTAACTTTTGCATAATTATTCTCTTCCCTTCCGCTCATGCTTAAACCAGATTAGATAAGGATGAGCTTTTTAAGTGCTTCCACTTTTTTGAAGAAAAAGGTAAAAAAGTTAACTTTCTCAGAATTAAAGTATCACACTGCTATGTATTTTTTTTAAGTAAAAAGGCCACTGGAAATCACAGCTGTTTGATTTTTCAGGGGATTAGCTAAAGAAAAGTAAAGTTGGAAGGCAGCACAGGAGTAAACATAAAAAAAAAAGCTGTGTATAGAATTACAACAGTGAGTAACATTTAGAACGATTCACCCAGTGATACTGCTTTTCAGACACGATGAGAAACAACATGTTGGTTTTTACTCTGCATTTACACAAACCAACTTTCTTTTCACTCTTCTGGAAAATCAGCTGTACAGTAATTCTGTGTCAGTATCTCCTCAAGTACTTTTCCCTCGCTTTTCGTCAATGATTTAGACACAAGTCACCGTTTTCCACTTCAGCAGAGAAAGGTGCATACATCTCCCCTCTCTACACCTCAGTTCCATTTACTGCTCCATCTCGTGAGGCTATTATTGTGCTGGCCTCAGGTTCAACCTCAGTGGGTTTTGTGGATAGTTCTAGAAAGTTAGAGCGATAAAAATATGAAACTGTGACGGAGAAGAGGACAGATAGGTGAGCCGAGGACATCTGGGCTTCTCTGTTCTCCCTGTGCTGAATGTGTGACGCTAGTCTGACCAGAGGAAACACAGAATCCCAAAATTATGTAGAGGATGTCCCTGTTTCACATCTGTGTAACCAGGGTTGGATTCCAGCCAATGACCTTGTGAATTTCATGCCCCCTTGACTCCCTGTGTTACTTGTCTGTCTGTCAACTATAGAATAAAGCAAAAAGAGGATTATATGTAGATTACATATATGTGTTTGTGATTTGATTCCCATGCATAAATTATCATCTATAGCAGCGCATTTCCCTCGGGAAAGAGATGAAAAGAAAGGAATGATAAAAAACAGAATTCTCAGGAGTATCTCTTAATTATGGCACAGTAAGTAAGAATTATGACTCACGGCCATGTGTGTATGGAAGTGAGAGTAGATGTGCTGCTTTGTATCAACGTATGTATGAACCGGTGTATAGGAAAGTGTGTGTGTGTGTGTGTGTGTGTGTGTGTGTGTGTGCGTGTGCGTGTGCGCGTGTGCGTGCGTGTGCGCGTGCGCTAGACTGTTTGGGGATGCTCTAAATCTGCTCCACAACTCACGCACCCTCCCACCCTCAAGCTCCGGGATGCCACTTTAAGACAACAACTTCAGGGCATTTCAGGGAACATACTCAGTTTATGCCCAGAGACTTGTGTGTGCATGTGTGTGTGCATGCTTGCAAGTGTCTGTGTCTGTGTGTGTGGGTTTGTGATGCTTATTAAGGCTCCAGGCTCTACTTTTGTGATGTAGTTATGTTTTCATTCCAAAGTTTTCACTGGAAACTTAAAGTTAAGACCTGCTTTCCTTTTTGGAGCAGCAGTCAGAGCAAAGCATCACATCTCAGTGTTGTCAAACAGGAATCTCTCATTGTGATCAAAAGAGTCGCTGAAATACTCAACAGGGACGAGCTGTTCCCGCTTTGGGATTTTATTTGTGTTTTTTAAACATATGTCTTTTTTTCCCTCCAAACAGTGACTATGTAAGACATATTTAAAATGTTATTTAAAGGTTTTATAGATTCATCTGACAACTGTGTTCCAACTCTGAAGATATAAAATGTACAATGTAAGAAATGTACAAATTTTCTATGAAGAAAAAAAAACCCTTAACCAAGAAACATTTGACCTTCAGGTTTATTAAAGCACCCAGCTTTGACTTTTGTGTCATTAAACAAGGATATTAAAAATGTCACAGTGGAAAGTAAATTAACTGCATGTGAACCTCTGGTTCTATTCTTAATTCATGTCAATACATTTTATCATTAACGAGGAACTTCACTAACAACTCCTGGCCTACAGGTAACATTGGCAACAAACTCTGGACACTTTTTTAAATTCATCACATTAAGGGTTAATTTAATGTGATGGACATGAAAAAAAATTAATTTAATGCGATTGTCATGCAACTCTTTACTGATGGAGAAATTTACTATTCACCTGATTTGTTTCCACATCACGTTATTGATGTTTCAGAGTTTCTTCTCAGAATTTGATCCACCTGTGTTGCTATAGTAACCTGATGTGGTACGGTTTCGCTCTAGACAAGAAACAAACTGCCTCCAAAAATGACATGCACTGTTTACCTTATGTGACATGACCTATTTATTTAGTATTTCAATCACCTCATGTTGAAAACGTAAAAGGCTCCAGATACATACAGAAATAATTATAATAGAAGAGTCACTCCGTGGCTGAGAGAACCAGTGTGCCATCAGTTTAGAGGAGAATAAACTTATAAATTGTGGCTGGGGCAGGGACATCGTCACCTGGATGACTACGCCTTCTTGCACCTTGCTGTCAGAAACCTCAAACCTTTAAACTGCTGTTTGTGTTGTTTCGGCAGCTGCATGTTAGGAAAAGGTAGAAACGAGAGGTTGTGGTGATAGCCTCATCAGAGGGATGAGGAGCGAGAGTGGTGATCTGTGTCTTTTTCATCAGAACCATGGTGACGGATTCAAAACATACAGAATGACGCACAAATACACACACACACACACACACACACACACACACACACACACACACACACATACACACATACACATACACATACAAACACAAACACACACCCATACCCATACCCATCACATCTCACAACTCAATAAAAGTGTCTCTTGGCTGTAAGCCGTGCTTTGTCACTTCCAAACACTTCCATAATTCATGTGCCGGTGACAGCAGTATTGAACGGAGGACAAAGATGTCTGCCCTGTAGGCTACACACGCACGCACACACGCACGCACACACGCACGCACACACGCACGCACACACGCACACACACACAGATTCCTTACCTTACCAACAGCAGACTGACAGACTACCCTGACCAAGTGCAGACCAGTATATCATTTTTAAGAAAAAAGAAATACAAATGTAATTTGTAATTTTCTTTTAAAAATGTCAAGAGGAAGTTGACATCTGTGACTTTGTCTGATACCTGTCTATCACAGAGGGGACCTCTGTCTGTGGTGAACGCAGACTGGGACATGAATGCATACAAAGGCTTTATCGATGTCTTTCAAAAATGGATCACTGAACTACATTGTTTTTAAACATGCTACTTCAACAAATATTCTGAAAATAATTACATACTGTAGTGTAACACTTTATCAGCACTATACTGTATTGAAGACTAATATTGCTAACGTAGTGGTATATCTGAGATGCTGTAGTTGTGTCTTTTCATTTAGTTGATTTGAGCAACACAAACTCAAGAGTTCCATGACAGAGCCACAGCGATGCTCCAACCAACAAGCTGTGGCTTATTCACTCTATACATAATGTTCATGTCAATCAATAGTTAATAATTCTCCAGCTATTTTCAAAGAAGATGAATGTTTCGATTTATTACAGACGATTCTTATCACCTGAGCTCAGCTGTTACTTTCACTTCAGTTCTTTAAAAAGTACCAGATATCTTAATTCACAGTGGGAGGCTTTTTTCGCCAGTTAGCGAAGTAGCGAAATTAGCAAACACTTCACCACTGAAATTTGAATATAATATCAACTGTTAATTTTGTCCAGTGAAGATGTTTTCAACTCAGTGACATTTGAAACCTTTAAACTATAAATACTTTCAGACCATTACCATTTCAGATTCACCACAGACACATCACCAACTCTCCATCTGCTGCTGCCAGGCAGCTGGTCAACAATACATAATGCAGTTGAAGATGAGGGTTGACAGATCACAGTTGAGCATCCCAAAAAAATCACAGTTTTTTTTACTTTCACTCTTTATCATTATAACCAATATCTTGCAGAAAACACACAAATCTGGCAACTCATTTACTGGTAACACAGAAAGGAGTTAAAATGGCCAGATTGCAGCTGCAGGCTTGGATAGTATGAATAGTAAAGTGTGGACCTTTTCGCTGATGTGCATCAACAAACAAAATCGCATTCCTATATATTGAGGAAGCAAATACATCTTACATTTGATTGAAATCCAGTGCTTGTGAAAACTGGTCAGGGGAATTTAGATGTTTTCTTTTTTTCTACTGAAAGTTTGATGTTAGATGTGTTAATTTAAATGAAAAGAAATTATCTTTTTCTGACCCTTTTATCTCTAACTTTATCCTTATTGTTTTACATATTAGATATTTAAATTTTTTATTCCCATGCCTTCATTTTAATACAATGTGAGGCTTGAAACTAGTTAGTACATCCACTGAAGTTGAGTATTTTCTTCTTTTTTTTTTACAGAATGATTAAAACATTCAAACACCTGCAGGTACCCTCTTGGCAAAATGTTTTTTCCTGGCCCGTTGGTCCGCTGTGGGTGAGTGTGCAACAATAGGGAGGACCTCACAGACACACACATGCACCTAGTGTTGTAGATTTCCATGAGCTACAAATATGTTAGTAGAGACCATTTGAGAAGTGATAAAGCTCTTCTGGTGTGTGTGTTTGTGTGTGTGTGTGTGTGTGTGTGTGTGTGTGTGTGTGTGTGTGTGTGTGTGTGTGTGTGTGTGTGTGTGTGTGTGTGTGTGTTAGTTTTTGTTACCTCTTTGGGACCTTTTCCAGTGTAAACACCTTTTCGGTAACAGTAATCCTGACGGGGACCGAGCCCGGTCCTAATGAGGCAAATGTCAATTTCTGAGATCCTGATTAGAGTTAAGGTTTGGGATATGTTGTCCACAATGAATGGGAGTCAGTGCAATGTCCTAACAAAGATAGCTGTGCAAACTTGAGTGTGTGCAAGTGTGTTGTGCGCGAGTGTGTGCATGTTACTCTTCTCCACTTGATAATGACTAATCCCTCCGTTTTTGCCCTTCCTCCTCTCTGTCACTTACTGTTGCTTCTGTTTTTTATATCTTTGTCCTGCCCCTTAGCATGACTAAATACAGACCATCTCACACATACACCCACATGCATGCATGCACGCTCGCACGCACACACACACACACACACACACACACACACACACACACACACACACACACACGCACACACACATACACATGCACACACAACAGGAGGCTGTGCCTGTCTGGCAGACATATTTCAGCCACAAGGTTGTCACTTTTGCTCCTGGCAACATGTCACCCACCCACATGCCCCCCCTCCCAAAAAACGGACCAGGGACAGAAATACCTCCTCGTCCCGGTTTTGACGTCATTTGGTCCTTCTAGCCAAACTGAGGAACACACTCACACAACCAAATGTTTTCTCTTTATTAAAGTGATTTTTCACAGGATGGACGCTTGTCCTGCCAAAGCTGAGAGTGAGAGTAGATGGCATGACACTTGTCATCGCTGCATTTGTACCAGTGACGCTGAAGGTGGCATCTAAATTTGTTTACACAGAGCCCTGAAATGACTTCCGAAATGGCAACAGGAAAACAAACATTATACTGCTCTTGCATCACATAAAACAAATGAAGAAAACTGACATTTCGTTATTATAACTTAAGGAACTCCACATACAAGGTGACAGTTGAAATGTATGCTGTAATTTTCAAATTCGTTTCATTTTTATTAATTAACTGTAGTCAACTGTCAATTATGCAGTGTGTAGTTACCAAAATAGGGTCCCAAGGAGTCTTTGAAGTGGATCCAAGTTATTTCTGTCAAACAATGAAAACCAAATACAAACAGATAATAGCTCATTACAGGTTTCATTTTTGCCATGATTATCTTCCAACACACAAAATGCAGACAATTCCATGGGACATCAACAGCAAATTAAGTGACATGTTGTTAGAAATACATCCTTTATGCACTTGTCAAGTACAAACAAACGAGTCACAAATATCTTTCTTCCCCCTCCTCACTCTCCCATGTCTCTGCGTCAGTTTATAAGGTGTACTTTTCGAGACCTTGCTTCACCTACTACAACAAAGTCCTCTGCTCTGTTCAGATCTCGTACACTCTGAGTCCGTCGTTAGTTAATGCAAACTGTTCGACACATTTCAACTTTGTCTTTTAGAGCATTTACAAAGCTTCATTTCCGACAATAATTGGCGGCTTAAGTTCTGATTGCATCTCATAAAGACAAAGGACATAAACCTAAAGCTCTCACATGGTTATACCAACACTCCTTTATCTCTGTGAATTCTAGTTCAGCTTGGAGATTGGTTGACCTCGAGTTAAAGCCTGACAAAACATCATTACACTGTGTACACTTTATTCTGTTGTATTATCTCTCCATACATACAGCGCAGCTGAAGGCTTATTGTTCCGAGTTGGGTGCAGCAACTTTACTTTTTTCTTTTCTCACAGAATTGGACCAAGCCACGTACCGACTGTCTTAAACAGAACAAATGCAGCATGCTAAGTTTGTAATCCCGCAGACATATTGAACAAGCAGAGGATCCTTTGTACACACACAAAGGGAATGAGGAACAAACAAGCTCAGACAGATTAAAACCTCTCACAGATTTCTTTTGTGTCATCATCCTGAAGTTAAATGGACAATTCATTGTGAAAAGACAGGTGTTATTCCTTTGACAGGAGGCTCTGTAATTGAAACTAAACAAGCTTTTATATAAATTTGTTTCCACCATTATAGATTCACTTTGCCTTTATTTCATTATATTAAATGCTTTCTTCATAGTTCTTTTTAGTAAATGTGAAAACAAATGGAGACAGTATAACTTTCTTATGCTATTGCATATATAATAAATGATCTATATTTGTATTATAGCTCAAAATTAAAATTGTCATTTGTGATTAATGTTTAATACTCATTGTCTTTATTCTTATTTTTCGTACAAGCTGTACAAGAGTTGCATATTATTTTTTCGAATGTAAATAAGCATGATATTCATGTTACATGTATCCTTACCATATCGTACATGTACCTTGCTATGTATTCATCTGATTAGACATATTAGGTCTGAGCTGGCCTGAAAATTCCTTCCCTTGCAGCCATTAAAGGCCAGTTCAAGCAGCCGACACTGCGCTGTAGTAAAGTTCGGCTCATTTCCTCTTTCGTTCTGGTTTACCAGAACGAATTAGTCCTCCGTGTATAACTGATCATTTTCAGCATTTTGCCCCGTTGAACAGAATCATTCCCACTTGGTAATGATGCTCCTACAAGCTCTGTGACCATTTATACATTTTTCCTTTGGGTTCTTACCTGTAAATGTCACTCAAGCTGTTTTGGAGACTCTAATGGATAATCTCAGCTCTTGTGACCCAATGGCAAAAAAAACCAAACATCAATCTCTCTAATGCAGCGCAGTGTATAAAGTACAACACATGCATGGGTCAAATACAGAGCCATAATGGTTATGGTTAAATGGATTCAGTTGCCATAGGTGATTACTCGCAGGAGCATCTGGCCTTTTTGAAAGAGCACAGTTTGTTTCAGCCAACCACAGTCAGGCAGATTAACATATTTCCCATGATTGTTTTCATTAGTGTGTAAATGCCAGGGTCATCTCGGTCCCTGTCCCTGTCCCTGAGGGAATCAGAACTGGCGAAGCACACTGCCTGTTTGACGGGCAGGAGGGTGGATGGGTAGCTCATTAATATTCAGGCGCCATAGGTTTATCTGTAAGCCTAACCCCACATGCAAAAACATGCACCTGCTCCTCTACATGTTATCTCACTACAGAGTGCTACTAATCTGTAATACACTGTCAAGTTAGAACATCCACAGGAGGGAAATGACTCCCATTCATTTAATTCCACGGATTATTAGCTGCCTCCACTCATGTTGATTCGGTGCATCAGTTTGAGCAGTAGGGATAGAGGTTAAGCTCGGCTCTGTTGCAGCACTCTTTCAACTCCATCTCTTTTTATATACTTCCCAGGGAGGCAAGGAATGGTTCAGGTTTTGCAAAAATACCGAGCCAGTTTAAACCTGCAGTAACAATTGAGCTTTTAGCGGCTGTGAGTAAAAGGAGAGGTAGCAGCAAAGCTGTATGTCTGACAATGACACAGCAGGGGAACTGACATTTTTGGAAAAATCCAAACAACACTGCGGGCCTCTTTCAGCTGTTCATCTTCTTGAGTGCAAGCCTACAAGCACGTGTCAGAATGCTATGATCACAAAAAATTATTAATGTAGCAGACTCTGATGTGAGCCTCAATAAAAATATGAATGTTGCTTCCATTCAGCGGCAGCTTGTTGGTCTCCCAGCAACATATCTTGTATAAAGCTCTTCAGCATAGTACCCGTACATTAAGACAGGTCAGAAAGAAGAAATTCAGGTTATATGGATTTCATTTTTGGTATGCCCGAGCTTTTGTAACGAACAAAAGACGGCAAAGCTCTTAGTGCATTAAGCCCTTATGTGTCATTATGGCATGAGGAGCGACGCTTTGTTAAGCCCAGCCATCCTCAGTTACTGTAGATACTAGGCTTGTGCATGTGTGCTGAAGTTGTTTACAGTGATAACACAGATTTATCTCATGAAATTTATAGTACATTTTTAAATGTAGACAAAGCAGATCAAAACAGTCTTATTTTTTCTAGTCATTGCAGTCTGGTTTGTAGACTTGCAGATTTTAACAAGTTTAACTAGCTTGGTAGTTTATATCAACTCTGGGAAGCGTTTCAAAAAGCTGTCTCCGGCTGACTCGCTTTAATAAATGAACTCTGTAAAAGGCTCCTAAATCTGTCATTACTTGGCTCCATACAGATACTATGCTAAAAGACCGAGGATAAAGCTACACACACTTTCCAGGGATAAGTCAGTGTCCTCACTGGCTGATGATCAATGTAAAACAACAAGCAGCATTGTTCCTGCACTGCAGAATAGAACTAGTTACCCATAGTATTACAGTACAGTAAGTTTATTTTTATTCTACCTTAATCGTTTAGATGTTTTTTTTTAAAGATATGTTTTTGGGCTTTTGTGCCTTTATTGGACAGGATAGTGGAGAGAGACAGGAAAAATGAGGAGGCAGAGAGAGGGGGAATGACATGCAGTAAAGGCCGTCCGATGCGGGACTCGAACTGGGGCCAACTGCAGCGAGGACTGTAGCCTCTACACATGGGGCGCCTGCTTAGACCACTACGCCACACAACGCCCCATCGTTTAGATGTTTACTATAGACAACCAGCCTACTCGTACAAGCAAAGTTAGATTCAAGATTTGTTTGTTTGTGTTTTAAAGCGGTATTTGACTACTATAAGAAATAAGAATAGGAGTACA
The DNA here is from genome assembly GCF_002814215.2 of Seriola lalandi dorsalis. NCBI lineage: Eukaryota > Metazoa > Chordata > Actinopteri > Carangiformes > Carangidae > Seriola > Seriola lalandi. The sequence continues at coordinate 1,051,574 of NW_019525121.1, forward strand.
AAGACTAAGGACAGAGCTGCTAATGTCACTCTAAACTCTGACATGGTATCATCCTGGCAGACTCACATGCAGTGGGGGAAAACTACACAGTGGACAGTTACCTAATATCAACCTGGGCCTGGAAAGCAACACTATGTTAGTGTTACTGCTGTTTGTAGTGAGCTAGTTTGACAAACATGCAGCAAACACACTGTTTAATCAATTCCTTATGAACCCCCCCCCCCCAAGCAAACCGTTTCTGTAAAAAAACAAATAATGGTGCTGTCAATGACACCAATGGAATTTGAAGGGGTGACCATGATGATTGACCACTAATGAAAATAAATGTCAGCAGAATGCATTGGTGCACACATAAAGGCACAATGTTACAGCGGACATGCACACGCTAGCAAATTGCGTCCTCATCAGGAAATTCCGTCTCTTCTCTGCTTCCACGTTCCCGCTGTTATCATCCATCCGTCCGTCTTCCTGCGGCTATCCAGAGCAGCACTTGCATATAGCCGCATCATCCCCTCCCCCCGTCTCTAACACTAAGATGACCTTCACTAGCTCAACATGCCAGAAGATGGGAGAAACAGAAGCCGAGTGGTATGGAGAGAGAAAGGTTGAGAAGGGGGGAGGGAGGAGATGTGGTAAATGAAGACAGAGGGGGAGAGAAGGCAAAGAGGGAGATGATGGCGGTGTTTTGAGAAGGAGAGGATGGCATATAGATAGGAGGAGGAAGATGAGAGAGAAAACTGAACACAAAAACATGTGTAAGATGCGGAAGGAACAGCGGCAGAATCAGATGGAAGGAATGAAATGAATCCTGGTTCTGCACATGAGGTGCTCTATACCCCCGTAGACCTGGCTTCAATCCAATAGCATCACCCCAATTTTATCTCCATTAAGCATTCAAAGGTAAACCTCCCTCTGTAGACATGCCGGGGAATACCAACCATTAACGCAGAAGATAGTAGTATATTCTTCTAACAAAGATAATTGAGTAACTCCTGGACGAACACTGTCTCATGTGGTTGGAATGACAGGAAAAAGATTAACTGTGTCCGTGTGTGTCTGACCTTCTCTTTATCCTTGTTTAGCCCTATTTCGCTGCACTGGAGATGAACACCCACATGATGAAGAGAGAGAGAGAGAGAGATGGAGAAAAAAGTAAGAGGAGCACTCCCACAGTGCTGCAGGCTTTCCTGCATAAACTCTGACTCTCTCTTTCCCTCTCTGACTCATCGCAAAGTCATGAAATACTAAAGCGGGTAAAGAGAGATTATTTAAAAACTATTTTATACATTCAGTAGGAAAGCGTGACTGTCAGCTCCGGCAAAAGACTTGCAGAGATACGGAGAGTCTCTCCCACTGTCTCTATCTCACTCTTCCTTGCTCTATCTTGCACTTCCACTCTGTATAATCTTCCCCTCATTAGCATTTCAAAAATCATATCTTTATGAGTCATGCATTGCAGGCACTCTGGTGAGTTTGTCTTTACTTGGTTAGGAAACCGGGGCAACTCAGCCTCCCCGTGCAAGACCCAGTTCAGGGTTGTCGGAAGACATTTCACATCCTGCAAACACACAAAACACACTCTGCCATATTCCGGCAAAGGAATGAATATGACTCGATATATGCAAGGACACAGACGATTAGATGAAGATTTACTGATCGCTGTGGAGAAACTGGGTCATTGCAGCAGGAGACGTTAACAGAATTCAGCATGATATAAAGAAATGAATAAGAACTGAACAGATGGGAGGTTTAAAGTGAAAAATGTCGACATGTCAAGAAGACCGTTTTGCCTTAAGTTGATACAAACAAAAAATATACACTTTCTGCATATCTGCAAACAAAACTCATCTAGAACAGCAAACTGTGGAACAAGACGACATCACAAATCAGTGCTGAACATACCAAACAAACAAAACAATCATCAAAAAGCTCAGCCAGCATGTGGTTTGTATCCTGTTAACCCCAAATATGTCCAAATAAGAGGATTAAAAAAAACATTTATAGTATATTGATACACACTTCCAAATGTCTCCCGTGTTCAAGCAAGTAAAACTTCATTTGACCTTTTTGCATCAATTAAAAGGTTCGGTGCATCAAATGAAAACTACTGTACCTTCCCCTGTTTGACTTCCACATTTGTTCCTCTCTGTGGCGGTTACCTTTTACATATTATAGACTTTTTTTCTAATGTTGTAGTGTCGGAGGGCTTTTGGAATTTGAAATGAAAACTTTAGCCTGTGACATAACCAGAAATATGCAAAATGATTAAATGATGATTCAGTCCCAGATTCTCTGAGTCACTTATTCTGTGTCAAACCAAATGGTCAGACTTTACCAACATTACTGATCAGTAAACAGGAAGGTCAAAAAGCAAATATATAAAATAAATAAATAAATAAATAAAATATTTATATATATATATATATATATATTAATAATTATACACTAAGAACCTGGTGTAAATTTATTAATTAATTAAATTTTATCTATAAAAAAATGATTAAATGATGCGTCATTTTATAGGTTAAATTTTGGTTCTCAGATTATTGCCCATGTCTGTATCAAACCTGAATCCCATTTTCATGTGGGACCTGGAACAAATAAACAGCCACAAATGTGCTCAAATGAATCATTAGAGCCTTTGACCTGAGTAAATTAATAATCTGCAGGATCACTGAATACAAAACTTGGCTCAGTGAGACTCATTCGAATGTTATCTCCAACAGAAACAGTGTGGTTTTTTGTAATGTATACTCTGATGCACTGATGAATCATGGGACTCTGACATTATCACCTCAGATGAGATGCTACATTAGCCACGACAACAATGTGTGTTGAATTTGGTAATATTTTTTCTATTTATTCTATTATTGATCAATGTTCTTTAGTCTTTAGTGTGTTTTAGTCTTAATTACAGTTACAGATTTAAAATCTGAGGAACTCTCCAGATTTACATGAGTAGATGTTATACACACGCACACACAAACAGTAACAATGTGTCATTTAGGGTTACACCACTGAAAAGTCACCTGCATTAATGATGGGATTAACTGCCAACATTCAGGAGATTAAATTCCCAGTGGAGTATGTGTTCACACAAAAACACATAGTTCAACACTAGCACACACAGTCGGTGTCATAGCAAAACTAACAGTGTAGAGAGCATGTTGTACACACATCCTCTTCAATGACACAGTGCACCGCATGCCGCATACAAAATACAGAAAAGGAGGTGAAAGAGATTTTATTTCCATGAAAGACGAAAAATTAATTTTTCTCCCACATCCGTCTCCTGCAAAAACATCTTCATCCCTCACACTTGAAAACTCCGGAAAGGAAACATGGAGGGAGGCAGAGCGACTCATCAGTGCAACAGCTTCTAGAAAATATAGAGACGGGATCTGTCATGTTTTTAACCGTGACAGGAGGAGAGGAGAAAATGTGACAAAGAGTAGACTGCATCAGCAGAGAGAAAAGGAACAGCTTTTTTTTTTTTTTTTCTGTTGCCATAATGCAGTAAGGAGTGGCTTCTCTGAGAAGAACAGTCACTTGTTGAGCATGATTTTGGTTTGTCAAGACTCAGGAATGATGATAATTCAGACCAGAGTAATGTGAGACGTGTTGTGGGCAAAAACTATATTTTGCATGGAGGTTTTTTTGCGTTTGACATTAGTGTCAAACATTTTGTTGTGCAGTGGTTCCTGTCTGTGTTGCAGCTAACGACTCGCTGAAGCCGCAGTGCTCCTGTACTATTCTGAGCACGCGTGTCAGCTAATGAAAATCATGTCAGTCAAGTGTTTGATAATTATCACCTGCATAAATATGATGTTTGTTGCAAGATGAGGCGACTGAAATGTCAGAGTAGCACAAAGAATGAAAAAAAAATTATCAGTAGAAGTCTGAATTTTCAGAAAAGAGGAAGAAAAAAATATTGGATGTCATTTTGAAACATCTTAATTTGATATCTTACATGATAGGGACGATTAAAGTGTCAAACACAGTTACAAAAAAAAGGAAAAATTAGTATCTATTGCCTGTTTCCAAAACACAGTTGCCTCTAATGTCCCCTCACGTGCATAACATGACCCAGGACATCAGTGTACTCCAGTCCAACTCTTTGTTCCTGTGCTCATCAGGTGATTCAGTACATCAACAGAGGGGCCAAATCCACCGTGACAAATGTGACGCTCCACTAGTGAGTGTAAACTGAAATGGAACATTTCATGAGCTGTCATTGATGCAAAACTAACGACTGTCCACTTACATCTGTGTCTGACACTGTGTCGCACTTTCAAACTTCAAACTTTCATACAAAAACAGTATCTACTTTAGGGTGAGAGATAATGTGCAAAACAAGGTGACCATGACATAAAAATACAAAGCAGAGACCTTGCATAAGTGCTTCCTCAGGCGTTTTTCACTTTACTGATTCAGGTAGTTCTGATTTGGCACTTTACATTAAACTTAAATAACATTTAAGCTCCTCATTTCCCTGACGAGCTGGATTGGCGAGGGCTTTGACCTGTAATTTGTAATCATCTACTGATCTGACTAGTGGTGAAAAAAATAATGCCTTCACACTGATTCCAAACCCTAAGTTTATGTAAATCTTTCAGTGGCCAGATTCTCATATTGTTTTTTAATAGCTTTGCACCTCCATGACCTAGGCTACTGCTGTGCATATAATTAATCTCTTTTTACTCCAAACATGACAGTGACTCATTACTGCCTTGTTTAACCAGTCTTTCTTTAGTTAGGACAGAAATGGAGAGATGCTTCCCAGCAAAATTATGATTCTTGATGTGGACTGGTGGGCCTGGAAACATTTTCGAGTAATAGCTAATTACATGTTTGCTTTCTTTCTGAGAGGTAGATGTATAGATCGATATCACTGTCATATCTGTGTCAAGTATGGGGTTAAAGCCAGGATGTGTCTAGCTTAGAATAAACTGGATAATTTATTAAAAATTAAGATTTAGTGTGATAATTAGCAAACTTTAAAAGTGCAGGTATCCGCATTGGACTGGTTCCAGTCTTCATGCTAAGCTAAGCTAACAGTCCTAATACTTCATGCGCATATAAATGGTGTTATCGTTCTTCTCTCAGAAAGGAAGCAAATAAGCATATTTTCCAAAATGTTGAACTATTCCTTTAAACATTGGATTATACAGAACAGTCATTAATATTCAATACCACACCTGAGATGAAAAGATGAGAGGCAGTCTCCTCACTCTGCCTCTGCATCCTCTAGCTAGTGTGATGCTAGCTGTCCCTGTCGAAGTTTTGTTGGGCTTTAATGTCACACACCCGCTGGGATGGAGTTCATCAGACTCTCCCTTGTGCTGTGGAGACATCTGAAACACCCTCTGAGGACGGTAAAGATCCTCTGGATAAACCCCGGGTATATCTCCTGTCAGATATGAAGACATACCTCGTTAACCATCACACTGACAAGCTAGAGTCCAAATCCCTTGATAGAACAATCAATGAAATGTGGATGAAAATGTTTTTCAATACATACATATACAGATGAAGGAAATTAAAGCAGGTAATCAATATTTTATATGAACAATTGATCAAATCTGTATGTACAACTGTTACAACTTTATAAGGTAATAATGTATCAGTATTTGTGTTGTCACACTCTCCTCAAGTGTCTTAAAAATCAGTGAGTGCAGATTTTAAGATCATTATTATTCATAACTCATACGCTATCTAGGAAGCACCTTTTGTAAATCTGTTTGGTAAGACCTGATGAAGAATAATGCTGCAGGACTGAGCCATTATCACTGCATGATATTGCAATCGCTGAATGATGTGTCATCGCCCTTCAAAACAGTGATCAGAATATAAGAACAGCTGGTGTTTTCAACAGGCACACAGTCCTCTCTGGGTCTGTACACACAGGAATGTGGCCCAACCCTCAACTCTGACCTGCGTGATGTTGTAATGAGCCAGCGGCATTAAGATGTAGCACAATTTCATCACTACACAAGTGGTGTGTTTATGTTAGATTAATAATACCGCAGCTAATCCTCTAGTTCTTGGAAGCGATATGTCTCTCTGTACAATATAAACTGTTTGGTTATGTCCTCCTCCACAACACCTCAGTGATGTTTTCTTGGTACAAAATAACAAGGTAATCTAATGGAGCAGCAAATCACCCTCCTCCTCATGTTCACTTATAGCTGCAATCACAGCATTTGCCTTGAGGCTTCATCACAAATGATGAAAAAGAAGGAATCTCCTTTGAACTCACATCTTAAACCTGCAGGATCTTATACTGAAAGTGCAAAATGCATACGCCAGATTGACTTTTAACTGTTTCCAGAGATAATGTCCTTTTATACGCATTCCCCTGTAATTTACCATGACTTGTTTTTGATGTCGGAAGCCTTGAGTTATTGAGTTACATTTTAAAATACATGAACAAAGCTACGATTATTCTGTAATGATGGTGGGTAGAAGAAGAGGATCAATAAAGAGAGGCCAAAATATATTTTTGGTCTTTGTATCTTGCACAGTTGTGATGCTATCACACTGTCCACAGACATATAAACACCTAGTTTATGTACTTCCCACAACAGCAGGTGTCTCCAGGACCACACTCTGCCTTGATGACACATGCACACGCACACACACACACACACACACACACACACACACACACACACACACACACACACACACACACACACACTCTCGTTTGACTGCTCCATTCCTGCTATAGATAGCTAGGTAGAGTTCCAAGTAAGGGATTCATCTGTCACTTAATCTTCTTCTCCTTTTTACTGCCGTCATCCCAATTCTCAACACCTACACGTAAAACCCACGGCTACATGGGTCATTCACAGGTTTTCTGGGAGATGTGGGCATAATGTCATGACATGATTCCTTTTTTCTGTTGTCAGATAACTTTCTTTAAATGTTCTATATGACTGGTTTAATCTCCTTTGCAATGCACATTTATCTCTTATTGAAAAGCTTTTTATACTGTGTGCATGGGAGGTGTAAATCAGTCTCTCTCTGCATGTCTCTTCATTTTTATTGTATTCTGCTTGCATGCTCTCACATTTTCATCCTTTCTACCTCTATAATATGCTTGCTCTGAATTTTTCATGATCTCTGTCTTATAGTTATGTATCTATCTTTTCCTTATGTGTAAATTATAGACAAAAAAGATCCAAGTAGAGGTCAATGAAGTGGGGGGGGGTAAAACTAAAACAAAACTAAAACTAAAATGAAGGAATGCTTTGAACATTATAGCTGTGATTAATCCGAGAGCTGATTATTTTTAAATCATATTTCAAACTAGTGGTAAATAGAATGAAAACAAATGCCCTAGCTTATTAAAACTGACGATCACGCATGAATTATCAATGTAAAGTGGCCTGTTACACTAAATGTAAAAGAGAACTTAATGAACTCGTAATGAAAATACTGCATGATTTCTGCCTTTGGTGCAACAGTTGCAGCAGATATCAACCCTAATCATATTGTTCTTATGTTATTGAATTGACTCGGTGGATCATTACTGCATAACTTCACTCAGGCATTGCATCTCCTTTCTGCTAAACACTGTTGGACAGTATTCTCCTTGCAGGGTTCCCACGGGTTTTGAAGAGCACTGAGTGTGTGGATTTGAGGGTAAACAAAAGTAAAGCTTTGAGATTTGACGAAAATGAAGGCGAGGCCATGAAAGTGTTTGACTTCATTAAAATGCAGCATCCAGTTTCATCGATAAACCTCAGCTCTCCCTTCATCTTTGGATCAACACTTCACATCCTGGGGAAAAAAAAACCTGAGATACAGACTAGTGTTGATACAGCAGAAGCTTTTAGATTATTTTACTCAAATTTTCAGCTCTCAACTTGTGTAAATTCTGCTGCATTTCTTTTCCCTCTGTACCTGACAATTCAGACAGAGAGGCAGAGCGTAAACAAAATGTCCTTGACTGTTTGAGTGTGGGACACATACCGCACCTACACACACTTACATGCACCTACGTGTCAACTTTCAAAACTCCGCTTTAATGCAGAGTTTTATTCAACAACCTGCATGCATTTATGGAACCATAAACTGAAGTTCATGAATAAAACAGCATGTTAATAAGCAGCTTCCTGTCTTAACATTAGCATTATGTCCCTGCCAGTAATGTTAACTATGAGTAATGTTACTTCTGAAAAAAAAAAAAAAGGAGAGGCATCCAGCTTTACGTTAATTAATGCTGGCTGTCAATCATTTAAATGTTCCTCTATTTGTTTGCTACATACATTTTATTGTGTTAATGTTAACTGACGTTTTAGCTGCTCATCTTCAGCTAGGCCCGGGCAGTGAACAGCTTGTGCAGGGGTGAGCAGATACTGTAATGCTAGGCGATCAAGAACAACCGTGACCCTGAGCCTGTTTGGGGAATGACAACCTGTATTTAGTCCGTAGACATGGACTTTGTGTGAACCTGTACGTACGGGTGTAAACAAGTAAACAGTGCTTTTCCCACTAAACTCACAATAGACGGGAATGACACCTGTAAACATGATGACTGCGCTTAAATATGGAACAAAATATGCACACATCTACTTTTCTACACCAAGGTTAACAATACCGGCCACCAAAATGGAGCTGAACTTCATTCTCATCCAATTTCAGACACATTTGATGAAACAATGAAATTACATGCTACTGTGAGGATCACACTGAGCAACACATGAACCATCCTGCAGAGAGGCTGTGGAGGTGAAGCAGGAGGGAGATTGAGCTATGACCTTGGAAACAGGACTGTCGTCACAGCTCTGTCTCTCGTCTCCGATTTCTCTCACAAGCTCTGACACCGGCTCCTTTTAATAGTCCTTAATTTATGTCCAAACTGCTCAAATTTTTTTAAGAGCAGAGCCGAGAAGTTTGCAATGAATTCCCCCCCTTTAAGGTTTAGTTCAGCCTGAGAATGTGAGGAAACTCAATTCTGCACACAGACAAACTCTCCGTGCTGCTTTCTGCTACTGTCTCTCTTTTTTTCCCGCAGAAAACACACACACACACACACACACACACACACATACACACACACACACACATACACATCCGGACATGAACACACACATACACACACTGAGTGATGTGTGTGAAATATGAAAAGCTTATTCCAGGGAAACCCATCTGATATCTGTTTCAGTCATTACCATAATAATTGGCACTCCACTGCACAGAGTAAAAGCCTGGCGGACTGGGATAGAATAATAACTAGAGACGAGAGAGGAGGGGGCACACTGCAAAAAATATCAATCATGACAAGTATCATATTCAGTCTGACAGTCATTTTTGACTCCTAAAGAGAGATTGTGTGCCCAGTGGGCTGCTGCAGTTCCCCTTGAGTTCAGTACAGTTTGACTCATCTCAGGGAATAAATGTCAACATTTTAAAATGAAGCATAATTAAGGAAGGTCTGTTTCAAGAAATTTAAACTTGGTCATGGAAAATGCTTGAGACAAACAAATGAGAGTACCATTCGATGATTTCTGTCAGTTGTTTAAAGAAATTTACGGTTTCAGAGATCAGTGGGGATTTACGATTCCATACATTTTTTGCAGTGTGGCAGAGAGATGAGCAGGAAACGCCAGTGAGGATCTGTTGAGCGCAGCCCATGATGCTCAGTTTCACGCCTTATGTGCCTCTGCTCTCCTGGCTGACAGCTATGCGCATCTCAGCTCCTCTGAGATTTTTTAGCTGCCATGTCTCAATGTGAAGTTCTGTATGTGACCTTCTCAACACATACACACACACACACACACACACACACACACACACAAAGCTTTACTCTGTGTCTTTGCTTCTTTGTTTCATCACTGGTTTTGCTCTGAGCTCGCAGCTCCCAGTGATGTTGAACGGCTTCATATTCGCGTAAATGCAACAACGTGCAGATTAAACAGTTTTGAAAATAACAAAGGTTTATTTTCTTTTTAGGGATTTCTTGTGTTGAAGAAATCCCCAGGTCACCATGGTGATCACTGAGTCAAAGTAAACAACAAAGCACATTGCTTGTTATTGCCTTCCACAATGATTGATATGAGTGTATACGTTTCTGAATTTCTAGTCAAGACGCTGCTGCTGTGTGTTAAGCTTCAGAATTGTTTTACGTGCCCTCACAGAATCAGTGTCTGACCTCTTTGTTAAAGGAACAAAGGTGAACACCTGGCTGAGCCTGAGGGAGTTCGGTTCACATTAATCACATTGGCCACAGTGAACCTCTTGTTCTGTTAGAACTAACTGCCCCAACAGACACTGATCCGTGTGGATTTATCAGGGAGACACCAGGCAGCTGAATGACACCTGTAGTATGTGTCATTGATTCAGCCGCTGTTAGGAGACTGCTAATGCTGCGCAGGGTGAGTTGCAAATAGTTTCATCATGTTGGAGGAAATCCCACAGATGGCATTCCAGTTGCACAGCCAGGAAACTTTGAAGGGGAACAGTGTTTTTCACGGAGACAGTGAGAAAACTTTTTTTCCAAGTAACTTCATAAGATCAAGATTTTGTTGATAATTTACACACACAGGATATCAGCTTAGCTCTAAGCTTTACATCCCTGTCTTAATTCATACAGTCTCACATGGTCTTTTACCTGTGGTCATTGCTATAGGGGAGCAGCTGGACGTTCAACATGACGGTGCTTTATGGCTCCAGGCGGCTGCTGCGGCTGCCTCCCCACCCCCCACCACCCCCCA
>NW_019525121.1:1062314-1154349 GCF_002814215.2 Seriola lalandi dorsalis
ACCCCCCACCCCCCGATGACAAATTAAAGAGGAGAAAGACACAAAGATGGGCTGTTGGCTGGCTTCGCTTGTACTGGCCAGTTTCCTCCAAGGTCAGGGAGGAGGTGGTCTATGACTCATAGAGTTAGTTCATAAATCATTCAATGGGTGTGGAGATAAAAAGCCAATACCTGGAAGCAGGTTTGTGACTGTCCAAACGCTGCATGAGCTACACTATCTACAACAAATACATTTGTAAATCATTAATTTGTTGGGCAAATACATTTTGGAGGAAGCATAATTGCTGTCTGATTATGATTACAGCCATAGGGAGGAGATTGTGGTGGATGGATGGGGATCAGGGTTTGCATTCTCCATCCTATGGGTTGTTAGATTGGAGAGACTAATTGAAACAAGGGCCTGAAGACCTATTCAGAAATGAATTTATTTGATATAGTGTGCACAGTATGAAAAGTTGAAGATATCTTTGCAATTAGGCCCCATTGTGACATCATCACTTTACGGGGGTTTCTCTGTTTTGCCAAGCTTCATTCGTGTAAGGCTGAGGACAGATTGCAGTTCTGGTTAAATACTGAAAGCGTCAACCTGTTCCAAGTCAGAAATGATCCCAATATTAACCACAGTCTTTCCTTAATCTTAACCAAGTGCTGTAAGTGAAACATTAAGAGTTCTTTAGCTCCCAGGAGAAGATACTGTGGGGAAAGCAACTTTGAGCATGTTTTGCATTTTTATTCAATTTAATCATTTCCTCATTATGTTCAGAAAACTATCATCCATGCAGGCAGCATTAGATTTCCTACAAAACATAATTACTAATGCAGTCTAATGAGGTTTTTTTTCTTTTTTCTTTTTTGGTATATGAACATCATTTTTAGGCGACAGGCCAGCAGGAGCAGACATGTGACTGGCTGAAGGCTGTTGGTCTGGTCAGTGAAAGATGTGGGCCAGAAGGGCTGATCTCCAGGGGCTGGAAAACAGCCAGTACACCATTTATTTACTCATTCAAATCCATCTGACAGCTGCATCATGTTCAGTGTCATCAGGTTCACTTTGCCCGATAATAACTTAACAATATTTCTGGTCCCTTTCACCGCCCGCCCTCCCAGTCTGGAGTAACAGATCCTTGAGGTGTTGATGACTGAGAGAGGACAGATTGAATTGTGTTATCTTTTGCTGTGTCTTGGCTCTTCTCTTGCACACATATCCTCTTATGCTCTCTCCATCTTTGGCTCTTCTCTCCTACTCGGGTCGTTGTAGGATGAAATTTGCCTGCTAATTTAGTTCAGGTTTATTCTGATTCGTCATTAGGCGCTCACAGTGACACAAGTCACACCATCCCTTCTTCCTCAATGCCTCAATTTAGCATGACCTTCCCAAAGCTCTGTCTCGCCAATATGTCTCATTACTGCACCATGGGGGTCTGACACACACACACACACACACACACACACACACACACACACACACACACACACACACACACACACACAGATCAAAGATAATTGAAAAGCACAAGAATATTGACAGGCACACACAAAAGCAAATCAAATGATCAAATGTATAAAAACATAACACACATAGCTGTGCTGCTTCCTTGTTCACTCACTCATACACACACACACACACACACAAGCACATGCATGCACGTGCACATGCACACACACACACACACACACGCACACACACACTGTGAAATATATGCACACACAAATCACAGATAGTTGAGGGGGGAACAATAATATTTACTTGCAAAAAAGCAAATAAAATGCATAAAAACATAACCGTGCTGTGCTGCTGGTCGGTTGCATGCACGCGCATGTACACACACATACACACACACACACACACACACACACACACACACAATAGCTGCAGAGCATCAGTGACTGACAGAAAAACTCTAGAGAAATAGAAATAGGTCTAAGAAGTGAGACAGCATGAAGGCTCGACAGATTTATGCGCACACACGCACTAACACACACACAGGATGGGAAAATAGCTACAAACTAAAGCAATAGAAGTTAGTGGCATAAAGTGTTGCTGAGAAAGTGTGTGTGTGTGTGTGTGTGTGTGTGTGTGTGTGTGTGTGTGTGTGTGTGTGTGTGTGTGTGGCCTTAAACCTCCTTTACATGTATCCATTTCTGCAGGTGTCACGAGGTGAAATAACTCCTGAGGCTCTTTTTCAGCTCAGGTTCTCCGGTATATATTTATGCACCTTCATCCTTTGCTTTTCTATTCGGTTTATCATTTTGCCAGTCAAGCAGCAAAAGGCATTTTCATGACAACAGGAGAATCCAAGGTTTTTTCTTTAACCTTGGCCAAATGGTGGTAGCTGTTTAAACTTAACCCTATTTTAGTTGCTGTGTGTTGTCTGTTACATTAAAGAGAAATTATCTGTAATGTACATTTAACTATTTCCCCCGGAATGTATTTTGCTGATAACAGGAAAAATACATTTGAATATAATGCACATATTTTGGAGGAGATATATTTATTTCCAGAGAAAAGATACAAATATTGCTGTGTCCAATGTAAAATGAACATTTCCTGTAAACACTGGTTCACATTAAAAAACTTTCCAACTACAAACCACTAAGAGGCTTTCCATTTGAAGCAGCTGTAAGACAGAAACACAGAACAAAAGAGAACATTTAACAGATGCAGAGATTCAGATGCAAGACTTCATCTAGGCTACTTGAATATCACTGCTGGGCATGTCTTTTCTATATTACAGAGTCTATCCCTGTCTGGCAGGAAATTAGACTTAAGTGGTACCTTCAGTGTCCCATTTTTCACCACAACAATCTCCAGTTGTATAGTGCGACTAATTCTTATTCTCTAAATGCAGTGGCAGAAGTAGTACTCAGATCCTCCACTGAAGCACTACTGCCACACTGTAAAAATACTCCATTACAAGTCCAGGTTCTACATCAAAAATGTTACTTTAGTATAAGTATCTAATTATAATCAGGAAAACGTAATTTAAAAGTAAACAGTAAAGTAATACATTTTCAAGATTTCAATTTTCATTTTCAAAACTTTTACTGATGTAGTTGGTTGAGGTGGAGCTCAAACTATTTCAATCAGGAGAGATTTTCAGTCTGAGTCAACGAATAAACTTTTATTGCCGTGTGCAAAACAAGAGCAGAAAAGTGAGTCTTTGGTGATTAAACCCAATTGTGATGTCATCAAATTTGAAGAGGGGGTGAGGCTTAGTGAAGCATAGGACCAATAGTGTTAATACCCCTAAACAACCCAGAATTATGAACCAGCATAATCAACCAAAATGTGTTTACAAAAACAACCCAGTACTTTTTTGAGTGTACACTGAACTGGTTAGATGAAGTCGGCAGGCTCAACATGACATATCATCTGTCATGGTTTGCTATGGCAGACACCTTTTGTTAGTTTTGTTTTGGACTTTTTGCACTTCCTGTTTTATTTTGTAATTGGTTTCCTTGTGTCAGTGTTTTGCTTCCTGTCTTGGTCCTGTGTCTGTGTGGTGATTGTCTTCCCCGCCCTAATGTGTTTCACCTGTGTTCAATCACCCTTGCCTCCCTTGTCTATATAGTCCTTGTGCTCCCCTTTGTCTGTGTTGGTTCGTCTGTTTAGTTCAGGGTTTGTTCACGCCGTCTGTTCATGTCTGTTATTCTTGATAATAAACCTGTCTGAACTGTTCTCCCAAGAGTTGGCTGCATTTGGGTTCTACTTACCACTAACCCTGACATCAAGGTAGAAAACTCCTTGTACCGTGTAGTCCTATTGCATGCAAGCATTTGTATGATGTGTGCATCAGGAGAGCTAATCCTGGTTTTCTCACAGCATGGCTTGACATCGATATCCATCCTTTAGTCTGATATCAGTTAGTTGTTTGCGATAACCAGTCGCTGTCCTGCCAGCCAGCTGTTGCTGTTGTTGCAACATCTGCTCAATTATTTGATTTGCAATAAAATATATCATTTTCCATATGAATCAAACTTCACCTCTAATATAAGGAGGCTTTAATTCATTGTTTCATTCATGTCACAGTCAAAACACTTTCCTATAGGCACTGCTGAGTGTCTGTCAGTGACATAGCAAAGACACAAAAGCACTGAGTGAATCGGATGTTGTCCTTATCATGGACACACAGAGCTGAACATGAAAAATGGAAGACTGTTTCTTTAAAAGCATATATGCATTGATGTGAGCATATTGGAAACTGAAGCCCTGAGGGTGTGTGTGTCCCTGTCAGAGGTAGAGCTCGTGTTCACATGATGACAAATTGTCTCTGTAGCAGACTGCTTGTTCATGCAGTGTCACTCATTTGTCTCCCGTACACTGCACACACACATACACACACTGTCAGGTCTCTAGACAGCCTTGACAGTGTTTGTGTGTCAACATAATGTAATGGCTTTATTGACCTGAGGCCCAAGGACACCGCAGCACTCCCCACCTAAACCAAATGGTTGCTTAATGGACGGCTCCCCTCCTACTGCTCATTTCAGCCACAGTTTTCTCCTCTCTCTCCTCCACTCCCCCGCTAACCATGATCTCCCATCTCCTAGACAACTACTCCTGCTGATCCTCCCTCCTTCTTCTTAATCTCCTCAATCTCTCAATAATCTCCCGCTCCTCTAAAAGTCCTACATAAGTGAACAGGGAGGCAGAGAAGAATGAAAGCAGTGGAATTGTAAGGTGCCTTTAAGCTCCTGAACCACACACTTCTACACACACAGTCTGAAATTTTGCATATTTGTCCATATCTGGACAGTTATACATTTTGTTCTTAAGGCTTTGTGCTTCAGCACATTCAATTTGAAATAAGATAATGAATTCTATATTAAAGTGCCAAGTCTCAGCTTTAATTTGAGAAGTTTTATATCAATACTGTTTCTGGGGCAGTTTTGTGCCATTTGAACGGTAGCTCATGTACAAAAGAGCGCACATGTGGCTCAGAGTTGCCATTTAGATTCAGTGTGGGAGTGAAGAGAAGACCAAGTGAAGAGGATAATAACAAGATTCAAAAAAATCTGTTGCCTGGTGAAGAAAAACCACTGGTCAACACCATGTCAAGTCAAGAATGTTCTCCAGGGTGTAGACCTAGACTCTGTTCCCTCTTCAACATTCATACCTCAGAGGATTCAGTTTTCAAAACATAAAACAAGAAACCAGAAGGGTACTGCAAGTTCAGTTGACTGATGAAACAAAGATCCACTTCTATCAAAATGATAGAAAGTGGAAAGTGCACTCAAAGGTTCTGTCAGTAAACTGGTTATCATAGAGAGGGGAGGGATGCAATTAATTATTGACATGGGGATAACAGCACAAACTATCAGTCTCTAAATAATAAGAGATTATTCATAATTCATCCATGCCTTGTGTAAGAGAATCATAATGTGTACTCTTTCGAGACAGGCTTGCTGGTGATAAACAACAGAACATTTTCATGTGGCTGGATCTGCATTCGGAACAGGTAAAAACAATTTAGCCTTTATTCACGGTCTAACAACATTTTGTACAACCAAGGCCACACAGAGCATCATAGAGTACTTAGGCAAGAAGAACGACAGCATCAAATATTTCAGTCAGTGCCCCAAAATGACAGATGTTTAAATACAAGTTGTGACGGCCATGCCTCTTGTGGCTGTTGGGCTGGTTGGCTTTCTTTTTGAGGCATTGGGTCATAGTTAGTTGCTGGGAACACCCGGTGTTCCCAGCACTATAAGAGCACACCTGATTAGCTCTGGGAAGGGAGAAAGAGAGGACAAAGGGGGAACTCTGTTCTCCACGTGCCTTATTTTTGCTTATTTGCTTTTGATCCACCTTATAACACACCACTCACTATTTTGACAAGCATGCATACGCACTAACATTGCTGATTTACTGACTGCCACACCTCATACCTTTTTTTTTTGGTATGTTGGTTTTGGGTTAGTTAAAATAAATTAGGATTTTCTTGCTTTAACTTCTTGTGTCATCTCCTATTATTTGTCGTGGCGTTGAGCCGGCCGTGACACAAGTAAACATATATGTTTTTTTGGTGTAAACAAGACGACAAAGAGGTCCGCTTACCTTAACAAAGTAGTCCTTTCACCCTACATAAACTATGATCTTTCCCTAAACCTAACTAAGTCGTTTTTGTGCCAAGCCTTAACCATAAAGCTGTCAGATCATACAATTTATTTATTTGTCAACAGTGATTTGTGAAGGTTTTGGAAGGCAAAATTAATTTGGTTTAATTTGGAGGACTTGTTGAAGTAGGTACAGTGGTGCCTTGAGCTAAATTCTAATGTCACCATGGTAACAGACAGTACCAATGTTATGGTATTTAGCAGGAGTGATGTCTACCATCATTATTATCTTCTTTAGCATGTTAACATGGGAAGCATACAGCTGTTGGAAAAGTGAAATGTTGAACTGACGATGATAGATGAAATGTCAGAGGATAGGTTGTTGATTAGTTAGTTCATCATGTGGCGAACATGAATGTCTACACTAAATTTCATGGAAATCCAACAGAAGATTCCTCACTTGGAACTGGAGTTGTGGACTGCCTAAATGCAAAAACTACAGGAAGTAAAATAAAGTGTTTCAGGTTGTGTGACTGTGTGTACTAATGAGATCTCATCTCAGTTTCACTGGTCACTTGCAGGAAGTTTCTGAGGTCCTCTCACCACCGTCAGCATTAAGATACCGTACCACCAGGGGAAAATAGTCATCTGCTGTCTTCACAGGTTCTTAATTAATTTCAGGATGGTGTATAATCACTAAAATCTCCTGTGTAAAGTCTTAACTCTTTTGCAATTTTGGTCGCACAATAAAAAGTTTCATAAGTGACACCTTGTGAGTGTAAAATCTCAGAGGTGAATTGTTTCTCTCGAGGCGTGACATTTCTGATTCCAGCTTTAGTTTCAGAGATGGCAACACAGCAGTTTATATTTTCTCTGCTACAGCCACTGTGACAAGACTCACAGATCAATGAACCCTGAAATTTTAATCACGTTTTTTTGTGACATGTTGAAATCTGGGCCTTACAGTGATTTATCAGGTGAGAGTCCAGCGCGATATGTAAGGTGGAGAGTGTTGCATTTTTTTCTGATAAATAACTTTTAGGCAATAAGTTACAAGTAACTTACAAAATTGTTCTGTCAAAAATCCATCACAGACAAGCAGGGGTAGAATTGTTTTAATGGATTTCATTTAGCAAGCTCCTTTTATGATATAACTTTAAATCAAGCAAGAACAGCAACTTGAATGACATGAGTTCTTAAACACCGATTCCTGTCCACCAGTTTGCTAAGAGGTGTCAGACCCTTCTCAGAGCAGCATGTCGTCATCTGCTTTAGTTAATTAACAGTGATGAGTCTCAAATAAACATGGCTGCACTCACTGCACGACAGCCCGGACAGATGACGCTATGGAAATAAAGAGGTGGCTGTGCTGTCAGCATGCAGAGGCTGATGGTAATTAGGGATGGGAACTGAGGACCAGTTGAGAACCGGTTCCAAGTTGTCTGAAGCAATAGGAATCGTGTGCCCTGAGCTTATCATTTCCTTTTAAGTTGCATATGGGCTCTGCAAATAACGCAAAGAATGTGTTGAAGTGTGTGTCAGTGTTTATGTATGATGTTTGATAAAAGCCATCCGGTTTGCAAATTGCAGCTTGGAAAAGATAATGTTGCATGTGCAGCAAATAAAACTCAGCAAACTCTGTGAGGACTAATGCAAGATGGCTTTACACTGACTGTTGATAAAAGATTGATTAT
Organism: Seriola lalandi dorsalis; assembly: GCF_002814215.2. Lineage (NCBI taxonomy): Eukaryota > Metazoa > Chordata > Actinopteri > Carangiformes > Carangidae > Seriola > Seriola lalandi. The sequence continues at coordinate 1,070,065 of NW_019525121.1, forward strand.
TTATTTATGATTTAAAATCAAGCTGGTAATACTGGGCAATACGGCTGCACATCTCTCAGTAAATAATAACCATCATGTACTCAGCCAAGCCATCTAAAGGTAAATCTGTGGGGGCCTGATGCAGCTGATGAAATTAATAATAAGACTGCAGCCATAGCCTGTCGGCTTATGTTTACATTGTATAACCAAAGCTAAGTCAGGTGTGACTGTGTGGCAAAAACCTGTGAAGGCCTGCATTTTTCCACACAGAAAAATTGATCAGAAATCGTTAAGGGAACCGATAAACAATTACCGATAAGCAGAATTGATAATGGCATGGGTTCCCATCCCTATTGGTAATAAACTCGAGTTTCTTTAAAGGAAAAAATGGACACACACCAGTGAGCTATACTTAGCTGTTTGTTTGTCAGCAGGTTTGGCCCGTCTTTGAAACTGTTTGGAGGAAAATGAGAAACAACTGACACAAACAATTGCTGCAGTCCTCAGGCAGGACAGGGCTACAGGGCTAACCTGTAGCTTAGGGGTGGCCAGCCTTTGGTTCATGGGCACATGCAGCTCTTTGGCTGAATCTATCACTATGGTTGACATAATTTTCAGTGATTATAATATATGTTAATCATTAATATGAGGACCATATAGGATCTTGTGCTATACTAAGATATAATGTAACTGAACAAATGTTTATTTCATTGCTATTTATGCAAAACTATAACAGCAGTATACATGGACAGAGTACCATCTATGCTTGGCTCTGAGTTCCCCTCTCAGGCCTTTGTAAAGCTGAGCAGAACCTTTCAAACCCCCTTGTGTCCAAAATCTTAGGCCACAAGTTCAAAAATCTCACCAGAGCTCTCAGAGCTTGACTTTTGAATGCTGTTTTTAGAAGAGAAGCACAAGGACTTACTCGACATCAATGATCCCCAGAGAATGTTAGATTTTGGTGGGGGTTTTTTTGGTGGACTGTGTCATTTGGGTGAACTCATCCTAGACCTGCAGGGGAAGCTGAAAATTTTGTCCGACAGCCCCATCTTAGTTTATTTTTGCATTTGTTCTGTCAGCTCTGAGATTTCCTGCCATTTCTTCTCTGCTCGTTCTGCTGTTCCTCACTCACCGTCTACTCTCTTGTGTGAAAAAAGCCCATGGCTGACAATTTCACAGAGGGCTAGCCAACTGTGAATATGATCAAAAATCATGTAAGTTCTGGTCCAGGCGTGATCCCTCTCAACGTATCCTCTGAACACATTAATAAGTATGGACACTGGAAAATGACAGAGAAAGAAATGGGGAGAGAGACCAAGAAAAGAGAGAGAAGAGAGAGAAGTATTGTGTGGTGATTACTTACTTAAAACATAAATGAACCTCTCAGCAACAATTTCATTCAGTTCATTTACAAGTGAATGCTGAAAGGTGATGGACTGGTTACCTCGCCAAGCTATGACCTAGTTTAATTCAAATCAGTATTTTGTTGTTGGGAACACAATGAGGAGTGATGTGGAAAAACTAAGCAGCACAGACTGTGCCAAGTTCAAGGTAATTGCTACAAAAATAGCTTATAACAGAATATTACAGTTATATTTATCATTTAGCTTCTTTCTTTTTTTTTTTGCCGAATCATATTGTTGTCAGTCTGTAGCCTCTTGTCAGACACTCCTGCACTAGCTCTGTCTGCCTGCTTGTTCAGACTCTTATTATGCACTTTGCTTTCCTGCCTGCTTTCCTTTTAGACTTGAAAACTGACTGTTTACCTGTTGCCGACACTGGCCATTGAAGAAAGACTGAATAAACTTGGATTATCTGCTCTGCTAATGCGACTCGCTGTTAAGTCCATACAAGAGAACAACAGAATTGTTGCAGCACATTCATTCTTCAAATGGGAGATCTGATGCATATCAACCATGTCCCCGAACCTGAAGACACTTAAGACACATTTGTGCAATTTACTGAAACAGGATATGATGTGTCAGTAAGGACAAGTGATTTAAAACCTCCTTCTTTTTTTTTGCCTCTCCGTCTAGCTATATGGCCAAACACATCCTGGACCTAATGGAGATTTAATTGATATTGATCTCCTCATCAGACTGCGGGATTGACGTCAAACAAACCTATTTTCTAAAATGTCACACTGTTGCTTTAATGACACCTGTCACATGAAAATAATCTTTAATGTTAATGTCCATTAACCCACCAATAACAATTTAGAGACTGCAATTACAGGCTGTTAGCAAACTCACTAACAAGGCAACGGCCTGTTACCCATTCCTTTTTCTTTTTCTTTTTTGCTTCCTGTGGCAGCTGATGAGACTGAATCACACCACGTGTACCTCGACTGTATTCAATTCATGTTTCACACTGAGCATTGATTCAACTGTAATAGTTTATCGACCGTGATGACGTGGTATTGGCTTGGCATACATGCCTCATGAGCTCATGTTGTCTTGGAAAAGATGGATTGCCAGATGTGAAGTCACTGTAAGCACTGTAGGCGCTGTGCATGGCGAGTTTCAAGGACATTGTAGGTCGAGGAAGGGTAAGTGTTTTCTTCCCAGAAAGGGAAGCCACCTGAGAAAGGAGAGGAGATTGTCATTCAGGAGGCGTCTGATGGCTGTCAGGCAGTGCTCCTCCACTGCAGATGTGACGCACACATACACTCCTCTTTCAGTTCTCCTCACTGTGTCATCCCCCCCACCCCTTTCCTCTCCTCTCTACTTTCCTTTCCCTTATTTCCTTTCTTTTCCTTTCCTTCCTCTGCATGCCTCTGCTCACTCTGTGGGCATTTTTCTTTCTCTCTCTCTCCACTTTCCTCTTGTCTTCCCTGCTTTTTATTTTTTTATTTTTTTCTAGCTCTCTGCCTCCCACCTCTCCATTTTTTCCCCTCCTTCTTTCTTCTTCTCTCTATCCTCTCAGCGGAGATGAGTGGGTGGAGTGAAGCATTGTGCCCTGGAGATTGTTGTGCCATCCGCTTTTCAGACGGGCTAGACTTTGTGTGTGTGCCGTGTGCGTACATGCATGTGTGTGTTCTTGCACAGCCCCTAACACAACAAGAAAAATGGACATTCCCTTTTACTTGGGCTTAAATAAATGATCTGAGTTATTGGTTCATCGTTGTTGTCCTACAAATATATAAATCTTACTTAGAATGTGACAGCTTATTTTCTATTTCACTGGCTTTCTCGCATTTCTTGATTTTGCATCAGCCATTTTTCTTTCTTTTTTATTCCTGTTTCTGATTTTGTTTTTTTTTTCTGTCCCTAATTTCTCTCTCCCTTGTGACTCGCCCTCTTCTCCACCCATTCCTTTCCATGTCAGCCCCCCCCGCTTCTCTCTCTACATTTCCACGTCCCATCTCACGTACCGTGCCTTCGTTTCCTCACCTCCTCCTCCTCCTCCTCCTCCTTAGCCATTTTTAGACAGTAAATCCCATCCTCTCCTACAGCACATCTCTGTGAGTGCCTGAATGTGTATGTAAGTGTGTGTGTGTGTGTGTGTTGTAAGAGATAGTAAGGGGTGGCCACACACACACAGAGGCACTAAAGCTGAGCAATATGCCACTACTCACCTTCTCAGACCTCATACTGTAACTTTCTAAACAGAGTGACTGTGACAGAAATGATACCTCCACCAGCGCACCAACCACTAAATAATATTTTGCATCGTATAATCCGATTTCTGGAAGCAGGAGAAGGAAGGCAGTGATACCAATTGTCCACCAGAATAATTGGTTTTACTCGGTGGTTGCTCAGTGCTACAAGGAAAACTATTATACATTCCTGGGCGAATCAAGGCAGTGAGTGAATAAATGACTGGAAATGTGACGATCAGATCTGTGAAACTAATTTGTGGTGTTTTGGCAGTTTCTTTTAAAAAACAAATTTGCTGTGCAGTTATTCAGGTCACTGGGTTTGTTTACTTTGTGTGAGACAGAAGGTGTGTTTTCATTTTTCTTTTCTCCCCCACCACCCCTCTCTCTGCAAGGTGAGTAGCTGTGTCTGGGTTGAAACTGCTTTGGGTCACTGAAGGCCAGTACCTCAGTATTTTTCCTGCTGATGCCACAAATGTGTGATTTTCTTTTTCAGCATCTTTAAAACTAATGATCAAACCAAAAATGCGAAGTTTGTAACATTTTTTTTTTTTTCTTGTGAAGTTGAAGAGGCCTCTAGAAACATTTTTGATGTGACTGTGGTCAGGAGGTAACTTAATTAAAGCTGAACAATCAGTCCTGTCTAATCCAGGGACTGGGACGTTACGGAGGTTATACTGTGTTTGAATATCTAACCACACTGGGTGATTTGATTTGTTAACTGTTCAGAAACAATCACATCTAACATGTCTACATAAATCCAGAGTTGAGACTGCCAATAACTGATGAGAGCCTATTTCAAGTAGTATGGTGCTGTCAGTAATGTTTACTTATGTCACCAGAAAAACAGATGCTTTGAAGCTCGCTGTGCTGAGTTATCCACTAAAATGAATCAAGAGGATGAGATGAAACATATTATATGTATGGTTTTGCTGGTTCTGCTTGGTAGTAAAACACAGCTGGGACTCAACTAGTGTTTGATCTGCTTTATCATTGTCTGAAACAACTTTTGGAGTGTTGAGACAAAAAAACCACAAGATGTTTCCTAATGCACAGCAACACAAGGCTAATAGATATACAGCCCGTTAATAGATTTTCTGCTGAACAGTTCTTATTTTTCATCAATTTAAAAACACTACAAATATATTGGCCAAGTTTGTAGTTCATGTTTGTGAAACAATAGCAAAGAACAATAGACTTTCATCTCACCCCATTCTCAGACAGCGAGCAGGTGCTTTGAATAAAACTACAACATGGATACAGACCAGAAGTACTTGGAAGAACTATAGTGTCTTACGCAGTGAAACCTGGCAGGTAAGAGAGAGTCGTGTCATATCTGAGTAATTACCCTACTATGCTACTAAGTGCTGCTAATAGCAAATGGCAGGGTACATTTATATTCATTAAAGAGAAATATAGTTTCATTGAGCCAAAGAGAATCTGCAATAAATCTCCAGTAAATCTCTATATAATCAAAATCAAAAAAAATCATATGACCCCAAAATATCACGGATGCTAACAAATGGTATTTCACTTATAATACAGAGTCAAGATCGCCATCTGTATTTCTACTGGCCTCACTCCCAACTGCGAAACTAAACCAAACTAAATCAATCTGGCTGCACAATTAGAGAGCACAGAATGGTCCATAATTACAAATAGATTAACTGAAATGCATAGCAAACAAACCGGGTCTTCGCAGAATGAAAAACTGTGCAATGTGAGCTCTCTGTCCTGTGAAGTGATAAATGTTGAAGTGAACTGGATGTGGTACAGACATCTGTTCCAGATTCTGAGGGAGAGTGTGCCCTCTGTGTCTTTTTTCAAATCTCTGCATGTGTAACAAGCAGCAGGTGACTGAAAGCAGACACAGAAAAGACAAGTATTTAGAGGAAGCATCACTGTCCTCAAATGTCTGTTACTGCTTGTTTTATGTGTTTTTTGCATTTACACACAACAATAAAAAATATGTTTATACTGTGGGAAGTTTCTTATTGATGGGTGGATTTGGACGTTGATCTTAGTTATTTCCTCCACTTCTTTATAGATGTTTTATAAAGTAAAAGCAAGCGATCTCAATGTTCCCAGATATGCCAACTTTTTCATCGCACACCTTCCTGTCCAGGTGAAGTGGGCTTATGTGTGCATTTGTCCTTTCGTCCACGCATCCATCCCTCCATCAAGTCATCATTTTGTCTAGACAAGGTCCATGTATCACTTAGCCCTGAGCTGTCAGGCCTTTCCCATAAGCCACTGCAGCTTGGAAGATTAATGGCTCTCTTAATCTAACACTTGGAGACTGCTAATAGCAGGACCTGCAGACAGACAGACCTCTCTTACACTCCGGAGGAAATGAAATCCTCATTTGTTTGGGATGTTTTGTCACTTGTCCATCTTCCTCTGTAAAAAACACCATATAGTTTTAGGGTTCCTTCTTCCCTGCTCATACCATCACAACTGTTTATTCATATTATTAGAATAAAATAATAATAAAATACACATGCTTGTTATGTTCTTTTGTGAATGTATGTTCAACTGCAGGTTTTGCACACTTAATGCACAGGTTTTGTGTACAAACGTGTTACATAGTGATTTGCAGTCCTGTTCCTCTAAGTTTAATGTTGTGAGAAGGTCGAAGCAAAGGTCTTTCTGTTTTCCTTCCAGTCACTGAGAAAACTAATCAGTGCATAAATTAGTCATCTGTTGGACACATCTGCTAAGAACATTGACCTCAGGGAGAATTATTAGCAAAACTAGTGAAAAGGTTGGAGGTACACTTGATTAGAGGGTCATTGGTCTGAATCCTTGAAAATGGAAGTGAATGAATGAATTATCCTCAACCTGCTTGCAACAGCTACCAGCAAGGAGCCTTCTGGCAACACACTGCGCTCTTATCTGTTTTGGAGGCAGTGGGTTGAAACAAATGACTCTGTAGCACATGAAGATAATATTGCTGCACCTTTCAGTAACAAATTCTGAATTGATTTCTGAAATGATATTATATTTACCTACAAAAATATGCTTTTACTCTTTTTTTTTATCTCTTCCAAACATCAAGTTGATACTTCACTGTACGTAAACTGACCTGAGTTTTGAGACACATTAGCGGTGTGGCCTCGAAATTTGGTGCAAACAGAATGTTCTCCACAGGATGAACTGTAATAACTGTGAGACTTTTCATGTAGCGCCATCATCCGGTCAAAATTTAAATTTGTCAAACACTGTGGTTTATTACTAAATACTCGCATAACTAATGACATTCCCAGCAGCCTCAGTTGTACTTTTTAGTGTTTTAACATACTGTTTAGTGTTAATTAGGAAAATATTGGCATGCTAACACGCTAAACTAAAACAGTGACCGTGGTAAACATCATACAAACATCAACACCGCTGTGACAGAGCTGCTAGCATAGCTGAAGACTCGATTTGTTTCATTACTGATCAAAAATGAGTAGCTTTAGGTAACAAATGGTCGAAAGGAGGTTTAATGTTAAAGTAATTATGTTGATTTTGATTAACTCCCGTAAAAAAAAAAAAAAGAAAGAAAATTTGATTTGTGTATAAATTTGTGTAATAAACTAGAGATCAGATCAGATGAGGCAGCGATACATTTCTGAGATATAAATAGAAAAAGAATGTGATGCGTTTGGGTAATCAATTACTGCCCATTTGGAGCAATACAGTTAGTAACATTAATATTACTTTTGACTCAAGTAATGAGGCTATAGATTAGCAGAGGAATGACTGGCTCAAGACTGTTAATACAGGTAAAAAAGGTGAGTGACTGGTTACAACCAGGTCCCTCTTGAATATTGCTATGAATAATAATGTCTTCTCAGTGATTCGGCAGTAATTACATAAATGAATGCTTATTAGCCACTTCCTAGTTTATGAGCATGCGTGCAATGAGTTCATTAAATCTCCCATAAGGAATTTATGGAGGGAGAGCTGCCACTTAATGGTTCAATAAGGAGCTATTAAGTGTGTTTATAATGCTTTGTGGATTATACTCATTGTTATAAAGCATAATCTGTCCCAAAGTGTATGAGCATCAATTACCAAGACATAAATGAGAATGATCACTTTGTCATTTCAGGTTTCTCTCCCCTTTCTGTTTTTCTGCCTGAGTGAGCTCAGCCAACAGTCAATTAAAGTGCAGACACACCGTATTGTATGTGTCCCTCATGCTACAAAGAGCTGAGGACACAGAACCTCATTTTCCTCATCGTGTCAGATACTTATTCTGCCAAGGAGGCATATACATGATGTATCTTTCCTCGCCTGCCATTCAAATGCACCTTGATGAGTTGTTTTACATTTTTCCAGCATTTTGATTTTCTGATGTGATTCCCGAGGCTTCGCAGTGCTGCTCAGTCATGTTGGCTGCGCTGCCTTCCTTATCAAATGTCTGAAAAGCACTTTTTTAAGACAAGATGACAGCTCTGCCTCTTCTAATAGTAGCTCTGTAGTCACATATGCAGAAGGAGAGATGTCAAAGTCATTTGTCACATTTTTCTGGGTTCAAGTTTGTGAATATATTCAGTAGGTAGCAGAGGAGAGGAATTTGTTCTATGATACTCTGGCTTGTGTGTTTTCCTTTCCGAAATATGACCTTCAACCAAAGTCTCTGCAGTCATGCTATTCCCCACCCTCTATTAATCACCATGAACACAAGCCAAGAGAAAGCAAATGCAAAACACATCCTTCAGCTTTGGTACTTCAGGTTAAGCACAATGTAGAGCTGCAGTAAATTCTATACAATTATGATCGATACTTGTCTCAAAATACTGTATGTGCAGATAGCTAGGATGAGGTAAAATTCAGCAGTCAAATTAAACTCAGTGGAATCAAAACATAAAAACATATGAATGGAAAATCCTTGAAAATATGTGTTTTCTACTTCTGCTCTCAATTTTCAGTTTTGTTTTTTGTTTCAATTACTGGTTCTCAGAAAAGAAAACAAGGTATCAAACAATCGAAAATAGTTATTTGATTTGGGGGTTCATGTTCATGGTTTACATATCAAATAGTACAGAATTAGTTTTGTTATATTAAATGATTAATGATATGTTTTATGTCTACATTCTACTGAGCTTGATTTGATAACATAGAGAGTATCTTGTGACAGTGAAAGACTAGAAAACAATGACGTATTCAAAAGAATGTATTCCAAACATAATGAGATTATGCCTCATTGACCACCAATGGAAAACCTTGAGTATTAGAGTATCTCAGCCAATAATTTTATTGTTTTGATATAAAGTTTAAACTAAGGGGTCAAAAAACAAGACTGTGGGGGCTGAGCCCCCTTAAAACCACAGCCCCCATTACACTGATCAAAAAACTCACTAACACCTGCCAACATCTGGCTTTTGTCAGCAACATGAAAGTGTACAATTGGCATTCACTGCTGGGTCAAATTTCTCTGCAGTAGTCATGGGTGTTATCGGCAGTGATGTAAACATGACACCCGGGGTCTTTTCCAGAAAACAGGTTTCATCAACTCTGAGTATGTTCACTCTGAGTAAAGCATGTGTATGAGGAATATAAAAACCCATCATCAATGAAACTCCAATTCAACAAATCACCATGTAAATAAAGAGCAGAGCCTCGATTTTCATTCAGTGGAGCCAGAAAGATTAATGTGTGACATAAATGTACATTTATCATTACACACTGAGCAGTGAAAGAGCCTGAGTTGGAGAAAAGAGTAAATAAGTCAAAACTATCACATTTTATTCAGTGTAGTCACTAGACCACAGACTTAGAAGTATTATCCGCTGCATTACCACCATCCTCACTCAGAATTATCCCATCATCTACAATATTATATGACAGCTTTAACGGGACTGATCCATCAGTACGACCAATCACAGCATGAGGTGTCTGACAGGTGTCTTAATGTCCACTGAGTCTCACAGTTCTAAAATGACAGGTTTTAAGGAGCTGAGGATGACGCCACCATGTGTAATATTTGAATGTAAGAGATCGCTGTCTGTGCCATTACAGTGATGACTGAAGAGGCAAGGTTAAGACAGTCTCGGTTAATGTCCTATCTTCTCCCAACTTAACTTCTTTAAATGAATGCGCTCTGATATGGACTTTGATATAGACAGTATGAATGGGGAAACAAAGAAAGCTTCTTCAGGTTTGGAAGGAGGCAGGAGACAGAGAGAAACTCAGGGTTTGTTGAGGAAAACCTGCCAGCGAGAGCAGGTTAGCTTCACAGAGTGAGTTATCGTGGTAACTGCTTCAATGTTCAAAGTGATCTCGGTTGCTGGAACAGATGTATGTGGGATTTATTGTAGTGAAGGTATACACACAGTGGGTCAGTGTGAAAAGGTTGGTATTGACATATGTAGTTCTGTTTAGTTATAACTCACATCTCAACAGAGCCTACAACACTGAATATTTATCATGCAAACTTGATCACTCAAATCCCTCAGTTCCCTGATTACTGCCATATTATGTCCATATGTCAGAGAACAATATAAAAATAAATAAATATTATGTTTTCCTATTTATTTATCAGAATTAACATAGGCTCCAGTTATGAACTGCATGAAACATGGAGCTTAGCGCTTTAAAGTTATAAGTGCAGCTTTTTTCACTTATTATACTGTGGTCTGCTGGGGCAGTAGCCTGAGGGTGGCCAACACCAACAGACTCAACAAAGTGATTCAGAAAGCCGGCTCACTCCTGGGGGCGGAGCTGGACCCTCTGCAAGTAGTCGCAGAGAGGAGGATGTTGTCAGAACTCCTCTCCATCATGGAAAACTTCTCCCACCCTCTACACAGCGCTCTGGTTTGCCAGAGGAGCACGTTCAGCCAGGGACTCAGAATGACTAAGTGCTGCACCACAGGAGGTCCTTCATTCCTGTGGCCATCCAGTTATACAGTACTATTCTTCCCCTTTCTGCACATCTCCATCAGTATTCTGGTGTTAAACTACTGTTGATTTACCCACATTACACTTCTTTTTCATCAGTATTTTCATCAGTTTACCTTTGCACATTACAGTTTACTGTTAAATTACTATCAATCAACTTTGCGGCTTTTTACTTTTTGCACATATTCATTGTCACAGTTTTCTATCCACTTACTGTGTATTGTCACAATTTTATAGTTTTTACTTTTTTACTTATTTACTGAGTGTTAAGCAATTGTCTGGATATTTGTTTTTCTGATTCTTCATTAATCCAGGCTTTGATTAGTCCAATCCTGACTACTGTGACTAAGGTCTGCCCTGAGCCTATACCACAACCTCATCACAGGCTCTAGTCTAAGTACTATAATTCCTTGTAAAGGATCCTTCCGCTCTCTTCAGGAGGCCGCACCATTCGTCCAGGTGGAGCAGGAGCAGACTGTCTCCTCTAATGGAGAGACCAGCGGGAATGATGGTGCCGCTGTAGTCTTCAGCGCTGCTCCGTCAACAATACTGACTCTGGTTCCTCCTGAGAAGACAGAGCTGGGAGGGCTGAAGGTGGACCGCAGAAACTGTGTCCGACAAACAGCTGGAGAGTGAGTGACTGCAGAGCAGACAGCCACGTTCTCATGCCTGTCCTCTGTAAATTTACCAAAGAGTCCACACACTGTGAAAAGAAAGAAGAGGAAGAGGAGGAGAGCAGCGGCAGCAACAGTCTGTCTCCACCAATAAAATGCGTGAAAGAGTGTGATGGAATGGTCCGATAGTTGCCTTGTAGATGGTGTAGCCTAACCCAGCTGGAAATAATGGGTTAAAGAAAAAGAAACTAATTTAAAAACTCATAAAGTTATAAATATTTGAATTATTGATTTGTTTTAAGTTAATGTTTTATTTTCTGTTATTTGATATTATAGTTGTGACAATTTAGTTAAAATCAGTAATCCTTATCAGCTCCACCCTTACCTGCCTTGATTGATTGATTAAGTCTAGGAGAGAGAGAGTGCGCGCGCGCGTGTGTGTGGGGGGGAGGGGCTGTGACATGAGAGAGAAGAGTCTACCGAGCGCCCTGTTGAGCTGGAGGTAATCGTTCCGCATCACCGCGTTGAGCCTTATAAAAAAGTTTTGGGAGAGTGAAAACAAAGACATAACACGTGTGAAGTTGTGTATGTGTTGAGAGAAGTGGAGCAGTTTCGCAGCATGAGCCACGAATCGTGAGGACTGCCGTTTTGTCCTGGTTCAGTGCACTCCTCGTGTCTCGGTAAGCTAGCCTAGCTTTCAGGCTACTTGGCTAAGTGCTGTGTGCTAACAGTGAAATCGTCCTCAAGACGAATTCAATTTAGTATTGTGTTACGTAGGTGAATGTCAAATGTCTGAAGGGGGACATATTTGATAATTGATATCAAGTTCTGTGTAAAGTTCATAATTTTACTTCAAAGAAAAACGGGAATTTATTTAAATTTATTTAATTTAATCATTTTACTTACTCACGTGTAAGAGGTATTTATGGTATATTGTCAACCAGTATTTTTCATAAAAAGTATCCTGCAGATTTTGTTATGTTTACAATCAAGAGCTTTTGTTACTGTGTAATATGTTTTGTTTACTTAAATTTTGCTTAAATTGAAACAGTTAAATTCATATTTACATGTTTAATAATTGTATCTTGTTGATATATGTCAAGCACACATTTTGTTAGGAAAAGTAATTCTAATATTTGATATTGAAACTAGAAATTGAACTACAAAATAACATAATTTTCATTAATGTTGATTAATTACACTCAGTGTTATTTTGATGATATTTAAATGTGTTACAATTTAAGAGAACAATAACTGAAGAATTAGATTTAGATAGATAAGATAAACATAAGAGAAACTTAGCCTGTGTTGTAAATACAGGTCGGGATCATGGATTTGATTGAGGACCACATTGAACATACACTGACTTAGAGTGCACTCTGAATTGGAAACTTTGACAAACCAGACTTTCGTCTGATTTGGATTTGACTTTGCACATTATTGACTTGGTCACCTCACACTGACCTGGAACTGAAAAAAGTGTGAAAAAGTCACACTTACGGACAATTTAGTTTACTTTAAAGGGCCCAGTTTGTTATTTTTCATACCTGTGTAATTTGTGGTATTTTGCATTGTGAAGCACACTAAAGGTGCAGTTAATCAAACCCAGCTGTTGTGTGTGTTTATGTTTATTACACTCTACACTTAGCTCCTCCCAAATCTAGATCATTGCGCCCCCACGAGTGGGTTACAATATGTCTGACAATGTTTGTGTCCTGCATCTGGCAGGTTACCAAAATGATAGTACAGGTCGGTGTTTTCAGTGCACCTATCTTTATTTCTTAGAAGTGACCTGTGTGTCTGACATAGTGGAAACAACAGTGAGCTTTCTTGGAAGAAGCTGCCAAGAAGAGCGCAAGTGTTTTAGATGGATTTCTTCCTTCTTCTCTACAGTAACGAATAAAGTTGAATGTGTTTTCTAGAGCTAGAAAAAACATACAACTTGATCTAATGTTGCAGACTCCTCATCAGTTCAGATTAAACTTAAGAGTTCAGTCTGAGTGAGGAGTGAGAATCACAAGAGGGAACATCCAACTGCAGGGACAGAGTCAGACTGACAGAAGAAGAAGACGGACGGGACAGAAATAACTAGCTAACTGGAGCAGCCAACAGTGGACAGAGCATTACACACTGATCTGGTTGTGAAGGATGGAAACCTTTGAGCCAAGATGTGTTAACTTTTAAATGAAGATCAACTTTGCTCTGAAAGAAGCATGAAAAGAATGGTAAGTGGTCCTTTACCGTGTTGTGCTGATGGTGTAGTAGCTCCCTCTAAATACTACACTATGATCAATGGTGACATGAATGTGTAATAAACTAAAGTTAATGTTACTGTCAGTGTCAGCACTCAGTTAAATATATACTCTTTATGGTGTACCGAGGCCTGTAATGTACAGTTTTGTTGACAGACCTGTCAGAGAGTAGTGGCAGGTGTTTCTGAAATGACGTCCCAAATATTACAAATACCTCAAAGTATTAACTGTCTCCTCCCTTATCAGCTGTTTGTCTTTAAGAGAGAGGAGAGGAGAGGAAACAGCACTCTCTCACTTAAAAAAGATAGACATGCAGTTATTTGATGTTGCTATCACAAATATTGATCAGTAGTTCTTCTGTTTATCCCACTGAAGTTATCAACTGTTATTTTGCCTTATCTGGCATTTGTCTTTTAAAGAAAGAAAAGAGGAGTCCAGAGGATCTGAGATGAGATGAGGCGAAGGAGACGAGGTTCACAGTGCATGAGCCTTCTTGCATAAAAAGAAAAATAAACATTTATTCCAAGTTAATATTTTAAATTCTTTTATATTTAAATTATTCTTCTGGTTGTTTGTTGGTCCTCTATAGAGAGGAGAGAACAAGTCCAGGCAAAGCTGAAACAGCATGCACTGTGAACCCTGTATTTATTCATATACATGTATCTATTCTATTTTATTATAAAATAAAAACTATAATAAATATTTCTGCTCTACGTGATTGCTAGATTTATTAACTGTTATTCCCTGTGTCTGTCTTTTACACAGAATAGATGAGATGAGACTGCCATCTCATTAACAAAGACAAGTATACATTAATTGTTTCTATTTTTATCAGGTCTAATGTTTATATCATTGCTAAAATCGTTAACTGTTATTCCCCCTTATCAGTCATCTGTCTTTTAAGATGAGGAGCGGAAACAACGCAAGGAATAAAAGAGACCAAAGGAGCGGGAATAATATGCACTGCGAACCCTCTTATTGTATTGTATGTAAGTATATCCTGATTGTTTGTAATGATTAGAATTCATACAGTGATCAAATGTTCTTCTGGTTGCTGAAGTTGTTCATTAACTGTCTCTGCCTGTTTGTCATTTGACTTCTTCTGAGAGAAGAGAGGGTGACCATACACAGTGAATTGACGTTTAAAAAGAGTGTCCATTTTTTTCTGTGATATTATCAAAGTTTCAACATTCATCAGTTGTTCTTGTGTTTACCACATTGCTGAAGTTATTAACTGTTATTCCCTCTTAATCTGTTCTTTCTTTTAGAGATTGAGAGGAGTGGAGACATGACAAGGTGAGACGTGAAGAGACAGCACTCACTCTCAAGCTTCTTATTCAAATGAGTAAAAATACATTTATTTTATGTAAAATCAGAAATTTCTAGCATCAGTAGTTTTCTTTCTGTGTGATTCTCTGCTGAGGTTATAACTGCTAATAATCTATTCTGACCTGCAAAAAAACTGCAGATCCAAACAACCCGGGGTATGAGAGTTTTATCCGGTGGAGTTTTTATTATAAACACAAGCATGCCGGGTGACAGGCAGGACACAGTCTTCAAGACACACATCCATGAAATCTTTGAAGGTGCTACCCATTGCTGTCTTCTTGTCAGTGACAACAAAGTTTAAACCATCTGAAGACGACCATGTGTGCTCTGTGTGTAGTGTAAAGCAGATAAAGGTGCAGTGTTTAGTTTATCTCGTCAAATCAGTTGTTGCATAATATAAGCTCTTTACAAGCCATGGCAGCATGGCTGGTAATGTTTTCACCTTGTGCGTCTGTGTGTGCTTGTCATCAGAAAAATGTGGTCACAGAGACACCTACTGTGGCAAGTGTCTGAAATCAAGGACATTACAATGTAAACGGTATATAAGATGTGCTAGAATAGAAAACTTGGCAAGCAGAGCAACAGTAATTCTGGGTGTGAGGCTTAGAAAATGATCAATCAGATAGAAAACAAAACTCCTCTGATAAATTGGGTCAACCATAGCTCAGCTCAGCTCATAGAAAAAGTCCTTTTTGAGCAAGACACTGAACTCCATTTACACCTGATGTATGACAGGACAAAAATGTAGGTTGCTTTGGTCACAAGTGCCTGCCAAATGGATTTAATAATATAAGACTATTTAAAGGTATCAGGGGTGGGATACTTGAGTACTAAGTGGACAAAATCTGATGTTTAATTAGAGGGAAAATGTGTTCGAGTTAATCCTAGTGGCCTAGTAAATGTGTGTTTCTGCGTATGTGTGTGCGCGAGTTTCACTGATGGATCTGAGAATATCTCAAAAGTTCAGAATGTGCTCGAGGCTCGCTGTCTCATGCTGAGCGTCATCGGACTGACAGTTTCTCACTCGCACAGTGCAAAGGACAGTGAACAAGAGTGGCACAATGATATGTTTATTGAGAGGCTTTGGATAATAGAAAAGGTGGTGGCTGCTGCTGGAATGTCACAACCATCGACAAAAAACATGGACATGAACTCCCTAATCTAGACACATACACACACACATACACACGCGCACACACACGCACACATGCACACACACACACACGCATCCACACTCCTCATCTCCATTCCCTTCACTCCAAAGAGAAGAAAAAACTTACAGCAATGCACAGGACAAGACAGTATCACAGTTTCTACAAGCTCATTTCTACATGGAAAATTCACAGTTACACATATATGAGGGAGATTTTCTTCATAGGCACAGCAAAAGCAATAAAATGTGTATTCCTACAACAACAAAATAATGACAAAAATAAAACATTTTGCACGTTTCATGAATCCTCAGGGGCCCAGATGGACTGAATGTTTACACTGGATTTGAGGTGGGAACGTCCTTTATTTGCAGCCCGCAGGGACTCAAGTGAAAAGTCTCACTCAAACCAAATGAGAAAATGTTATACAGGTATATGCATTAGCCTAAATGTGATAGGACAGAAAAATGTCTGCATGTGTTGGAGCTGGTCCTGCCACCAGAGTAAAGACTCAGTTCATCTGGTTACCCCCTGTATACATCTTTATTATCTCTTCCTATACATATACACATTTAGGATTTGCAGAACTTGGGACCAGAACATTTAATATAAATGTAATCCCAGTTCAGTCAGAATAATGGCTATTAGAGCATTTTCAGTCTACATACAGCTCCACTGGTCCACGTCCAGCGGTGACAACACTTTAAAATGATCATATACGAGTAAATCACATACAGACAATATCACAGACAGTTACTTGAGCTGTTTTTGCTCTTTTTCTATACTTTCAACTCAAGTTCAGAAAGTTCACTGTGTTGTCCTGTCTGTGTAGAACGCTTCAGGAGTATGCTAAATATATAACAAGGTAATCATTGATAATTTAGCAGCCCCCTCTGCACACTGACACAACAAGAACACCAAGACAGACCTCCACACTCCGCCTCACCTCGTCTTTGGAAAATCTTGTGCTCAGACGTTCTCCCTCTCAGGTTTTGATACATCTACTGTAGCCGCTGGACTGTGAAAAACACGCTAGCTCTTAGACAGGATGTAGCTCATACTGTAGCCTTGTCCTTTTTTAAATGAGCGCTGCTGAGTGGTAAGCTGGTGTTTTCATTTGTGTGAAGGGAGCACATTTGTTTCACTGGGACCAGGTTTAGTTGTCTGTTGTTCTGTTGTTTCGTCAGTACAGTAGCCTCGAGGAACCACACAGTCAAACAAGGAAGCACTGAGGCAATTAACACTTTGTTTCCAACACTAAGTAGAAGAAAAAAATACTTGAAAACTGAGGAGTATTGCTGGCATTTAGAGTCATTTTCCACTTAACTGCTACACTATAAAAAAAAACAAATTCAGGAAATCTTTGCTTTAAAGTTGAATTTCAAACATCCCATTTTATTCCAACTGGATTTCCTTTTCAAATACAGTGAGGTTCTGGATTGCGATATTTTGTCAACATAATCCAGTGACATTAAAGGCTGAACTGAATTTATTTAACCGAATTAAAGTCCTCAACACACTGATCCTTGATTGGTCGACTAGAATCAGCTCCCCTCAATCAAATTTTTTTGTTTTCCACTTCAAATACACGGGCCTGATTGGAAACATTTCAGTCACTTTATAATGGAAGCCAATCACAGCCAACCCAAGCTGTAATGTGTTTTCCTAGAGTTATTCTGCCTTTATGTCGTCATATGAGAGTTGATATCATGATTACCAAGTTCCGACTTATAGATTGCTAGATAATACTTAAGTGCCTGAAAACCAAACAAACATACATGCCTCACCTCAGCCAAGGTCTTTCAGTCAAGACCAATTCAGGTCTTCTGAGGACCAGACTTATGTGGACTGCATCCTTCAGAGGATCCAGCTCCTGAACTGGCATATATATATTTTTTTTAATACAGCTAAATAAATTCAACTATTTAAAACAGTGCACATTAATGTCTTCAATGTCTAACCCATGTCTACATGTAGACAAAGAAATTTAGAATTCCTGATATATGAGTAACCTGAAGCTGGTTTCTTTTCCATTTATACACTTTCACAGTCTTGGACTCTTTTCCTAGTCTGAATGTCTGGCTCTGCGCTACTGGCTGAATTAGGTACAGTACCACAGTGATACTATTGCTTCACATACGGCAGATAATAACGAATGCTGGATGCTCAGTGGCAGTATTCAAAGCAACAATATACACATACAGCTATGGGAGAGCATGTGGGGAAGGACTTTTAGCCAAAACTTGTCAATTTGAGATAAAACTTTTAATCTTCACAGCTAAAATGGTTAATCACAGTGGCGATGGCGTTATGGCTGTGTGTATGTGTGCGTGTATGAGAGTATTTTCCTGAATGAGAGACAGACGTGTGTGTTTGCTGTATGCTTGTTTAGATAAGCCTGTGCCTGGATGTACTGCTTCCAATGTTTGAGAGTGAGTGTGTGTCAGCTTAGCAGATGGAGT
This sequence comes from Seriola lalandi dorsalis, assembly GCF_002814215.2. Lineage (NCBI taxonomy): Eukaryota > Metazoa > Chordata > Actinopteri > Carangiformes > Carangidae > Seriola > Seriola lalandi. The sequence goes on from NW_019525121.1 coordinate 1,088,338, forward strand.
TTGATTCTCACCACTGGGAAATCTCAATCCCACAATGCACTGGGAGCAGCGCCAAATGAGGAAGCAGCACCACCAGCAGCAGCAGCAATGAGGAACCAATCACAGATTGAATGCTGAAAAAAAAAAGTGCTTTCCCTCTCTCTCCTGTCCGTCGCTCTTCCTCCTGGACTGGCCATTGTTGTGCTATCCATTAACATGAATTGGGTCTATAGCAAGAGTTAATTCTTAACTCATGCGTAATAAAGCACACACACACGCACACACACACGCACACACACACACACACACACACGCACACACACACACACACGTATCACAGGCACAGTAAAACCGATTAACACAGATCACAAAGGAAAACCGGGACAGATCGAAGAGGAGGTTGGTTCCCCATCCTTCCCTTTTTGTTTCTGAGCAGACAAAAGCAAACAGAAACGTCTGGAAATCCTGGCTTCAGAAAATGTCAACAGCAAGAAAATTCCCCAGAACGAAAACAAATGTCCCATCACCCTCCAGTCTATAGAGGGGAATCGCTCTACATTTGGCCCTACTTTTACATGGGATCTCTTCTTTTTTTCAGTGTCTTCCCAAATCCCTACATCAGTCCAAAGGAGTGTCTTTTGTTGGATTTTAGAGCGGTAGAGAGAGATGGAGGATGGAGGAGTTGATAACGTTTTCCCAGCATCTTCATGAGAACAGCAGAATTCACCTTTTTTTTTTTTTTTTTTTTTTTTTAAACACAGCTTATCATACAACTACAACCAGCAGTTAACATGAGGATTGAGTACAGTAGTAACCAGCAAAAGCACAAGAACGTACCAAAAGAACAAGGAGCTCCCAGTAAAATGGCCGGGATGGCAAGACAAGCTAGGAAATCACTGTGATGTGTCAAAGCAAAGTCATGACATCACATTCCCCCGCCACAGCAAGGCGGGTTCAGATTTGGAGACCGATCATTGTCATGGTGCATGAATGTGTGTGTGTGTGTGTGTGTGCGCGTGTGTGTGTGTGTGAGAGAGAGAGAGCATGTGCTAGGGTTTGACCGACGTGATTTTACAGCCAGTATGCTGTGCCAAAATTCAGCCTATTTCCATACCTTGAATTTTATATTTGTATGGAAAAGCCTCTGAAAGAGCATTTAGTTTACTGTGGACAGTGAAACTCTTTATTGAAAGCCAGACTAGTGACATTAAGGCAGAGTGGAGGAGGTGCCATAGCAGGTTTTTGAATACAACACTGTGAAATGATTTCTCTGGCTAGACATCTGAGGTTAGCTACGATCGAAAAATTGTCAACTGATGTCGGCATCTGCCCAGCATATATGACAGTAGACTCATGTATCAATGTAACCCTAGAGTGTGTTTGTACGCGTACGTATGTTTGCTGTCTCACAGTGAAAAACAAAAAAAATGTCTTCCATGACCAGTAGCCCTTTTTTGGCGGGTCTGGAACCAAAAGGAGGTCTTTTCTTGCCAAATAACCAATCACAGTCCAGCGGTGGATTGTGACACTGTCAACATAAAGCGCTACAAACACCTCGATGTGAGGTATGAACAGAAAAAATACTGAGAAAAAAGGGAGGAGGAGAAGGAAGGTGGCTGGCTGGCTGGCTGGCCCGAGTTCAGGGTCTGTATCTGATTTTTTCTTCAGGGTGGAGTCCTGTTGGTTGTCCTTTAGTCCGATGCTACTACAGGCCTAGTAACTGGAGGCTGGTCTCCCATAGGCTCAGCTGAAGCTGGGGGTCAAAGGTCGGCGGTGTTGTCATCTCCCTGCACCCATTGGCCCAGTAGCCTCCTCCAAACTCCCCCTCCAGGGCCGGTGATAGGGCAGCATACAGCACTGTGGCAGCCCCCTCTGCAGGAGTCTGTGGACAATACATGCGAACACACATACACACACACATCTAAATTTAAAAAAAATCATTGCATACCAAAAATACATAAACATCAAAAGGATTTGGAGTGACTGCAGGATGACAAGTTCAACAACAAGTTATCACTGCAAAAACAAAGACCGTGTGTGTGTGTGCGTGCGTGCGTGTGTGTGTGAGTGAGTGAGTGTGAGAGAATGCCAGAGGAGGACTGATGTCATTGTACGTTAGTGTCAGTGAAAAGAAGGCTCAGGGTATGCGTCTGTGTGTGTGTGTCTGCATGCATAAGTGTGCATGTGCCTGAGTGTTAGTGTTGATGCTTTTTAACAATGATCTCAGTGTCAGCTGTGAGACCAGGAGCAGGTTTCAGAGCAGAGAGGGGATCACATCCTGAGAGCATCAACAGTACACTGGCATACTTGTGTGTGAAGTAGTGCGTGTGTGTATGTGTTTGTCACTGTATGCCGTAGTACTCGACTGTATTTCCCAACATGAATTTTAATTGTTCTGAATGAATTATTTTGCTTGCAGAGCTGCATTTTTGACAATACAAGCAAACACAGCTTGTGCTTTAATATTCATTTTGTTGTCTGTAGTTTAGAGGTCTGTTCATAAATGGAGGGGTTATACTGTAGCTCGGAAAGATGCTTCCTAGAACACTTTCTGTGAAGAGAAAAAACTAAAATATATATTAAAAAATGTTTCCATGACAACAAGCCACTCATTTTGGCTTGCTTCTTGCTCTGTTGTATCTGATTTCACTGCTCTGCTCGCCAAGGACACTGCATTTTTTTAAACAATATTCGCTAATAATAATGACGACTTCCTACGAATATTGATTGTGTCATGTTTCCCAAAGGTGCTGCAGGTTTCATTGATGTTTTAAAGAGCGTCAGAATACTAAGTGCCTTGCATTTACCTTATTTTCTGACTAAAACTCAGCCTGTTCAGGTAAAAATGCTGCATGTGAACACATCATATTCAGATAAAATGAAAGATTTTCTTCAACACGACCTCACTTGCGCCTCACTTTTTTTATCATCATATTTCTTCTTTTTCTAATCCTTATTTTTCATACTAGTCTTTTTAGCACAACCTGAGGGGTACATTTCATTTCACTGAAAACATTACTTGGACACCAAAAGTTTAAACTACTGTTTGAGGGTTGAGAGTTTTTTAGTTTAGTTTAGAGTATTTTGTTTTATTTTTATTCATGATTGGATTGTTTTGTTTCTTTTCCACCTCCCTGAACATTGCCTGGTCTGTTCTCTCTCTCTCTCTCTCTCTCTCTCTCTCTCTCTCTCTCTCTCTCTCTCTCTCTCTCTCTCTCTCATTTTTATCTTTATCCATCTTCTTTCACTGAGAGAATCGGTTTGTGTGTGTTTGTGCGTGCGTGTGTGTGTGTTAATGATTACATGCATGAGCTTGTGATTTATGTGTTTGCGTATGTGGGGCAGAATCATCCCACAGGTTGTGCTCTGAGGCAAATGCCTGTGACAATTGCAGTTTTGGGCTCAAACACGCTCACACGTCTCCTTCCATTAAATGCCAGGGACATTAACAACAGCCTGCGGCCACCACTTTAAGCTATGCAAGAAATGTTTTAAAATCTAACACACAGTGAAGAGCCTGCTTTGATTTTTAGTAGCACTTCCATTTTCAGCGATGTGGATAGACTGTGTGTATTTGTGTGCGTATGAATGAGTGTCTGTGTTTCATCTTGTTTAATAAAATTCTGAACATTATCTGCAGTCGAGTTTGATGTTTCAGGTCACTGTGGTACCTTGAGCAAAACTGAACAGTGACAGCAGCAGTTTCTTTCCAGGAAAGCAAATGATGTAGGCTTCAAAGTTAATGACAGTTTTTTTTTTTTTAATATGAGAGTAAATCAAACTTGATTTATGTCATCCTGATGTGTTTTTTACCCTCAAAAGGAGGTGAGCAACAGTGCTGTGTGCCAGACGGAGGGGCATCCAGAGGTGGCGGTACAGAGCTGTATCCACCATGCCAGGATCCACAGCACATGAACTCACTGGGGAACCTCCATGCTGCAGCTCCTGGTGGAGATGGGAGCTAAATAACAGCTGGGCCAGCTTACTGTGACAATAAGCAGCATGGGCTGAATAACACTGGCTGAAGAGAGAGGAAGCAAGAAACAAGGTCAGACCTTTAAATAAAAACAATGAAATGTGCCTCTGTTCAAATACAACAATGATAACAGGCAGGTAAACTTCTGGCTCAGTTTTCTTCTTCAGTTCATTCAAATCAATTGTTTCCACAAAAGATAGTATATCTATATTCTCATGGAAGAAGAAAGTGTTCTTGTTCAGACGGATAAGTTCGTCTTACACTGAAACTAAACAAGACCTCTCTGCATCCTAAGGTTCAATGGGGACGACTGTGGCTCATTTACCATTCAATAGTCAAGTTTGCACAGTGACTCACAGGTGCAAAGTGAAACACCATCAAAAACCTGGTCTGAAGTCAAGGCAAAGTATTTCACTGTTATTTTAAGGGCACATTACCAAGAGAGTAATATGTACCTACATAGGCGGGTGCACAACACCTATACACTGTGTGCTTAAAGTGCACTTCAGATGCTTGGATAAGTCAGGTGGCACATTGCACATGGCCACGTTTCATGGATGTTTCTTGCTCTGCAGAGCATTCTTCTTCTCTTACTACCTGGTAAATGTGCCACAGTGTTTGTCATTCAGTACCTGGACTAAATTTCTCCCACCACAGTTTCATAATGAACTGAAAAATTCTTTACACTTCTCATAATATAACATAAAATATTTCTGATGTGTGTTTTGTGCCTGGCTTTTCAGTGGTGCTGCAGCCTGCGCCACCTATCAGCAATGTAAGTAAGAGCAGCAGCAGTTTAGGCCTGTGGACAGAGACATGCCAATGTACGCCATCTTCTGGAAAGTTAAGTATCTGCACTTCTGACATCTGTCTAACAGTGATGGATACAATGCATTTCTTTTTGTATATCTGCTCTTTGTGTGTGCGTTTTGTTGATTATTGCTTAAATTGTTGTCGCACAGACTTGTAATATTATAATAGTATACTGATATACTGTGTGTAAAGCTTGTCCCAAGGATACACACGTCTGCAAAACGAGACTGTCTGAGTATCAAATTCACTTCAGGATAATGATGTTCAATTTTATTAGGTATTTTATTTTAGGTAACAGTTGGTGCGAGTGTAAAATATAATGAGTCTTGTTTGTTCTGTCCTCTTCCAAAAATCCTAGAGGGCATCACTACAGCCATGCCAGCATATTGGATTGAAGGGATTTTGTATTGGATTGGGATATTAAAGGCTAGTTAAGATTTTGTAACATGTCCTGAGAGTCTAGGCACACTGCACAATAGCCCACCACTATGGCAATGAAACAACACAATGAAGATGTTTAGACTGCTAATACTTCTGGACAGCAGCGCTGCGGGCTGGCATGATACTGGGCCAACTGGAGCCAACAGTTGCCAGCAGAAACTGAGACTCTTGTGTTGGCGAGGCCAGCATAGAGAGAGCGTGCAGGTGAGTGTGACAGGTTTGTACTTCAAATGTTCTTCCAAATAAAACAACACAGCAGGGCTGAATAAGTGTTTCCTTAACATAGCTTGTTATGTAAATGGGCAGATATGTAATACAACATTAGATATGGTTGTGACTGCTAAATGATGCTAGACATTACTAATGGCTAACAACCAGCAAGCATTAGAGTTAAGTGCAAGAATTAGTTTTTCTTGTTTTGAATGTTTGCACATCTAACAAGCAGGTCATTTTTAATTTTTGTATTTCTGTACTGATTTTCATCATTTATTATTTGCAGTAAACCATTCACTCAATATTTGAATGTAATGTTTGCATATCAGTGTGTGTGTGTGTGTGTGTGTGTGTGTGTGTGTGTGTGTGTGTGTGTGTGTGTGTGTGTGTGTGTTTATGTGTGTGTATGGTTGAACTTACCAGCTATTTAAATCATTTAGTCTGATCTTGCCAATGCAGTGGGCAGAGGAGGAGACATTGACCACACGAGAGAAGTGACCACATTTCCCAGAATCCTTCAGTGCATCCAGGAGTAGCCAGGTCAACAGGAAGTGGCCTAAGTAGTTCACCCCAAAGTGCTGCTCAAATCCATCTTCAGTACGGCCCTCAGGAACCAGCATGACGCCCGCTTGACACAAAAACGCACACAGAAGCAATTAACACTAAAATACATTTCAGCTTTTGAAGTGTGCATGCTTTTCAAACACGGTGCATATTAACTTTAACACTTCTATCTAAATTCTCTGGTAGTCCTTATAATTACGAACAGCAATAAATCAGTGAATTCCTAAGGGCCCCTATGTGTCTGCAGTGTTCAGCAGAGAGTTCATGGTGTGTGTTCTTTATGGCACATTCTTACAGGAACTTTAACTGGCATGTTGCTTTCATACAGAGGACGGCTGAAAGATTATTTTATTAATTACTATTCTTTTTCTCCAGCTGGCTTTAGGAAGACTTTGTCCTTGTATTGTTTTCCTGTGGGCTGTGTTTACTGATGGTATTGGCAATGACAGTGGCTGGCTCATCAGTAAGGAGACAGATCACATCTGCATCCTGAACAATACATACTGTCAATGAGAGTGCATGAAAACTAGTATGCAGCCAAGCATAGAAGCTGATATAGAAAAAAATAATGGGAAAAATGGTTGAAACATGCAGCCTCTGCCAGTCCAAGTGGTAGTCATACAAATACAAACTTGATTAAAACACATTATTTGGAACCGGACAGATGGTGTCAGTGTAGGAGTAAAAGATTGGGAACAACTGCCCAAATTAATGAGTTACAGTACACAGCCCACATATGGCTAGAACATGATATTTCCATCACTCACCATTATTTACCAGGATGTTTAGCGGCAGGTCCCGCTCCTTGAAGCTTTGGACAAACTGACGGACAGACTGCAAAGAGGCTAGGTCCAGTATATTGAACTCCACTAGAATGGACACACACACACACACACACACACACATCATAGCCATTGTAAACGGATTATTTCTGCTAGCCATTTTAGTGGTAAGACATCAAAGAGTGTATTAATCACCTCTTACAGCAGGCTTGGTGGCTTCTTGCTGGCAGCATTACGCTTCTGTTGCTCCAGTACATTATATCACACTTAATACTTCTTCCTGAACTCCATCAAAGCTTAACACACCGTTATATCAGGTCTAATGTATGATAAGACATAGGTAGAAAAGCTATGCCCAAGAGCTGGTAACATCAGAGCGTGAAAGTGACTCTTCAGAGTAAGTGTGTGTGTGTATGTGTGCATGCACTTTGGGGATGGTGAAAACTGACGATACTTAGAAAGTTGGACAGACACAGATTTCTTGTGAGGACATCTGCTTAGCACACTAAAGAATGATAATATTAAACCAGCACTACTCTTGTAAAACTTGTCGAGGCAAAAGACAATGCACTGAGAAATCCTCTTACTACATTTTTATAGAGTCGGTCTAAGTTGTTCTTGTACTCTGGCACCATGATTGTGACAGTTTGATTCTGTTTGGACGTGAGAACATTCACATCCAGTTTGACATCGAGTCCAAACTTCTTTCTATAGCCAATCTATTTCCAGTTTATTTAACATTTAGGGACATATATTTCCAAAATTCAGAGAGAATACTCTCAGAAAACTTGAGACTGGTTTAGAAACATTTAGAGTGAAGAATGGACAGGAACCTTTAACTTGCTAATTCTCTTTTATACACCATTATTGTTCAGTCAAGAAAATCATAGCAAACTTATTTTAGTAAATCAAATCATATCTTAGCAGCTGTAACTAGCCAGTGCTGGATGCTATTATGAGGCGCTTAGCGGATTGTCAACTCAGAATGCACACACAGCATTACATTCCTTAATCACACACCTCAACACAGGTCATTACTCCTCTTGACAGTTTCAATCTTGATGTCTTTTGCCCCACATTAGACACGTGCCCCCCCCCCCCAACCTCCCAGGCTCATCAGCAAATGGTGGGTGCTTAGTTTGCAGGTGACCTCTTCTGGTGGGATATAATGTTACAAATGTATTAGATTGATAGCAGAATTTTGATATTGAAATTCACAATGTCTCTTTTGTAGATATTTTCCAGCTGGGTCTAGAGCTTTGTATTTGGATCTAGTTTTTAGTCTTTCCCTGTTTTGTTTTGTTTTTTGCATCGTCTTCTCCTTTATTGACTATTGCAATAAATAAAAGCAAGAATGCTCATTTCTCTTTTCATTACAGGCTCTCTGTTGGTAGAATGACCTTCCCAATTCACACAGTACTGCAGAGTCACTTCTAATCTTCAGCACTAAATTGAAATCTCATCTCTTCCAGAAATGTTTTAATTTGTACCTCCACCCACCATCCTCCACTGCATGCGCATTGCAGGGTTTGATTTCACTTACTAACACTTGGAGATGGGAAAGTTAAAAAAAAAAAATATTGTGGGTTCCTGTTGGGCTTTGAATGACTTTTTTAGTATTTGACAAATCTTTAAACAGCTACTGCCAAAGTACTACAACACAAGTGCACTGGCATTTACAGAAAGAAGACCATGTCTTTCAAACATCAAGAAAATAATATCTTGTTCCTCCCAATGACTCAAGTGAGCCTGTAGAGGGTCAAATATAATGGACAAGGACAGGAAGAAGACTGAGAGGGAGCAGGGGGAAGAAGAGTTGATGGAACTGATAGAGAAAAAGGCAGCCGTGACAGATGAGAGTACAGCCGTCCCTGATGAAGGTCTGATAGCAGCCTTATCTCCAAGCCATGCCACTCACCTCCTGCTGAGTATTTGTGTGTGTGGTGTGTGCGTGTGTGTGCGTGCGCGTGTGAGTGTGAGAGAAGGAAAGATTAGAGGAGAAAGGAACAGAAAGATAGCAGAGAGTAGGTGCGCGCATTTCAATGACCATAAGCACAAGTTTGTCTCAATGTATGTGTGTGTGTTAGCACGCGCGCATCTGGATAGTACCAGTGAGCAAATTGTGCAGGTGTGCACATGCGCATTACCCTGAAAACAGGTGCTCTGTGTGTGTGTGTGTGTGTGTGTGTGTGTGTGTGTGTGTGTGTGTGTGTGTGTGTGTGTGTTGGGCCCTGTCAGATAGGCCAGTCATATCTAGAAGGCCCACTGGGAGTGAAATGCCATCGATCGGGTGTGGGCCTGCTGCCACCAGCCCAGTATTAAGACCCCAGGATCTTCTACAAAGCTCGGCTTCCTAAATTCAATAGGCAAACACACACACTGACTGTGTTTTTGTTACAGAGGAATTTTTTGAAACTGATGACAGGACCTGCCTTTGGAGACATGCTTGCTGTTTAAGATCCATTGGATCTCTTTTTCAAATTCATCATTAATTTTCATTTGAGCTGCATGTTAACTTACTAAATGTGGAAGATAAATTAAATGAATACTTTAATTATTGGTAATTATTATTATTTCAATCAATTCTGAGTTAATGTTACAGTAAAACGAGTGTGGCTCTTTGGTTTAATAAAACATGGAACCTTGAGACATTTTCTAAGACACTGATGTGGTACTTTTAGGTAGCACAAAGCAATGTCAACAACCATTAAAGTCATCTTATTGTAGTTTGAAATTAGGTTGATTCATATGCAACTAAATTGTATTTGTTATGGATTTAATTATATATTTCCACTTTCTACTATTCTAAATGTCTTACAAACCTATTTTACTACTACTAATGTACGATCACGCCAAGCTACAATCTACAATGACATTGCCACAGTTATCTAAACTGACAAACTATATGGCTACACACTGAGATGGTTAGTGGGGCACTGGGTCTAACTTTAGAGATCCAGTGAGAGATCTTATGGCATATTCCTGTTAAAGAAACAGATGAGGGAGAGGATGACTACTCAATTGCAATGTAAAAACCACTCAACAATTGCAATTATTTGATGTTTTAAAAATGTCTTTGTCCTTTTTTTCCACAACAACCCATGTCAAAAGCTGCCACAGAAAGGCCTCAAAGGAGACTGTCTTCCTGTGAAAAATGAGCAGACAGATCGTTTGTTCAGCAGCTTATTATGGCTCATAGTTTTTTCTCATTCGTTTTTGTTGTTAAATGACATCTAGTGCTCGTAGTAATTATGACAGGAGCAAAGGGAAAACTGGCGTGGCGTAGGATATAGAGCGACAAAGTCTGTGTGAGGAGGAGGCTGTGGTAGAGAGATGGGTCAACAACACACAGGAATATGACACAGGAGATCGATGTTCGATTCCCATGTGAAACCAGTAGCTTATATTGTGTCTACTATCCATGATCTTTTGTGGTTATTATTGTAACCATGACAACAAAGATCGTCTGATGTTGAGGAAGCACTTATTTCAACACAAACCATGATCTTTTCCCAACCCTAACCAAGCAGTTTTTATGCCTAAACCTAACCAAGCCATTACCGTTATTAGTAACCACGACAACGTTTGGTACGCCACTCTCAGTACTGTCGTGTGTTTATTATGGTAACCATGACAACTGAGGTCTGGTACGCATGCCGCCATAGGGGCGCTATTTCAGGAGACACTCCTATGGGTCGTATCAGAGGGTTGGAGGAGCCATAGTTAATTTTATTATTTACACCTGTGCTTTTCTTAATATGACAAATCAAAATATCTGCAGTGCCATATTTGTTGTTGTTTGTCCATAGTACTCGACTATTGCCTACAAAACATTGGGTTTTTGCAACAGTCTGCTTTTTGGTATTAAAACAAAGACACTTGAATGCACCATGTCACATTTATGACTGAAGTCTTGAAGGGGGCAAAAGTCAAAGGACAGTTTCATGGAAGAGATGCTATGACCAACTCTGCTTCGGGGCTTTCACACCATCATCTTCCTTTTCCTCTTTCCACTTCTACTGCTGTAAACAGAGCTCTGTCTTTGCATTTCAACCACTTGCTCTTTGTGTCCCATGTGGATGGACAAACAGACGCAAGAGTGTTACACAACCGCATCTGTAATTTTGAACACTAAATCTGATTATAAATGGTTCCTGCCACATCAGTGCACAACAGTAGTTCAGTAGTGCCACTACAGTAGCAAAAGAGGCACCTTTCACTGGTTCCATTTACTCTGTTGATAGGTCAAAGGTTATGCACTAGTAAAGCTGGTGAGATTATTTCTGCCTTTAGAGCAGCTAAACCTTAAAGAATTTCTTCTTAAAAGCCCAATCCAATCCTTTGGTAACAGTTTATACTCAACTTCTGGAGTTTACCCGACTTTTAACAGAAGTAAGATGTGAAACAGGTCTAACATAGAATACAAAAACACTATTACTGTTAATTAGTTCAATCAAGACAATAACTTCAAGAACTCAGTGGATTGGAGTGGACCCAATTTTTCTAAGCTTCATTATGAATTGTAACACTAATACTACAGAGAGTCACTTCTTTTTCACATTTTTTTTTTTAAAGTAAATATTGCAACTGGGATAATGGTTCAGAAAGTTAACTGTAACATCTTGTGCTACTTTCTTACATAAATAAAGTTTCAAGTTGAGAAAACTTTTATTACTTTTCATCAAGTTTGGTCCACTTGTGATTAAAATTTGTGAAAGGTAAAAATGCAATACCGGTTAAGCTTCAGAAACGTCCATGAAAATCTTACTTTTACATGCTCTGCTGCACTGCCACGCTTTCAACACCGCCTGCTTGGAATATCCGAACAAATGTGAGAACAGGTCTCTTCTTAAAAAGCAGGTAACTAATACTGTATATAAGTCGGCTGATGCTCATCCTTTAATATTTACAAATAGTACAAGAGTTCAATTTCTTGCCTTCATGCCAAAGCATCCTCTGCTCTAACTGGTGTTTCTTTGCAAAAACAAATAACTTTAAAAGAGCAATTTAATAAAAAAAAAATTATGAGGGATCACTGCCTGCTTCTCTCACCATAAATCCCCTCTTTCCACCTGGCTTTAATATGCATCTTGTGTCCTCATTGTCACTACAGTAGATATGATTAAGCTGGATTACACCTAAATCTGATATTAAAATGCATCGCTGGTAAACACATTGATTTCTCTTATGCTTGCCAAAAGGCCTGTGATCTTGCATTCCTCACATGCTTTAAAACTGACAGTTAACACCTTGATATGCAGTTCATTTTCGGCAAATGCTTTACTGTCACAGTTCCATGACTGTTTGGACAACAAATAGGTAGTTTTAATGTGGGCAAACATCTTCAGAAACGTTTGGATGATCAATTCTATTAATTTTTGCTCAAAATACAACACAGTATAAGATGATTGTTGAGTAATAGGTTTTTTCTGAATCCTTCTAACATTTTGGATCACATCCCACTGCAGTGTCTCACTTCCTCTCCCTCCCTGGCAACAATATTGTCTAAAAAAAAAGAGTGAAAATACAAAAGGATGAATGAGCAGTCCCCTCTGAAACCCCTCTGAAACCTCCTCTTATGAGACCCGGACAAGAAAGTATAAATAGTTTCACTTTGAGCTGTCTGATAAACAACACAGTGATATCCAAGAATATTAGGTCTGGGCATTGTGCCAGTATGAGCTCCTCCACAGACTTTTTTATTCAGCTGAGATGGGAGAAAGGAGGCTGGCTGGTGCCCCAGACAGCTTCAGCTTGTAGTGTTAATAGGATGATACTAACCCAAGTCAAGAAAACTGTCAATTCTAACCTGTGTATATTGTAAGTCTGTCTTACACACACAAATAGCCCTAATACAAATAAACACTCACATGCATGCCTTGTACACGCAAGCACTTCCATTTCCAATACTGCTTTTCAGAAATGCATACAATATCATACTCCTTTTTGGACAAAGACATATTTGTCTTTAAACAAATATTTCAACATCTGGTTTGATTACTTTAATTACTGAACTAAGTAAAAACAAAGGTGACTAAAAAATGTTAATTGGAGTGAAAGAGTTTTGGTAAAATAACGGCAGTTTTTATGAGAAGGGAGCAGCTGGGTTACCTAAGCTGAGAGGTAATTTAATGTGTGTTAGGCAGACAAACACACATACACAAACACACAGGTTCCCTTGCTTCACACTGTTAATGTAGGCCTATGGTTAGAGGCAGAAAGTGTTACTTTCAAGTGCACCGTGACTAAAGTTAGTGGACAGACAGCACTGCCTGTGGCAAAAATACAGAAATACCCTGTATCTGGTGTGTGTGTGTGTGTGTGTGTGTGTGTGTGTGTGTGTGTGTGTGTGTGTGTGTGTTTGTGTGTGTGTGTGTTCATAATTTAAAGTAAAATAGTTTAAGCCTCATTGGCTAAAGCCCACTTGCAGTCTAAAGTCATTAGCATATTTCCACAGGATTGTACTTGAGGTTTTCTAGGGACAGTACCTTTGTTAGACTGGACAATACACTGCAGCATAATAGGACCAAACACACCTTTACATATTTATAAAGAAAACTAGAGTTTATAGATATACATACATGTGTCCACAACTGTACAACAGCACAAACACACAAAGCTTGTGGGTATATTCAGATCTGACAGAAACTGACAGGTTTTTTTTACTATATATTTACTATATTTATATATAACCATGTTCAGGTATATCAAGTCTCTGGATTTTACTTGGAAAGCTTTAGGTGGCACATCATCTGCATCATCTGCTTGCCCTGATATACGTTGGCGAAGGTGGCGAGTTCAAAATTAGCATAATCACAATTTGAGAATAGGGTTAGGGTTAGGGACGCTGAAAATAGCAGATTTTTCCTTTAATTGTGTTCAAAGTGACTCAAATGAACAGTCTACCCTTTCTATTCCATAAAATATATTAGGATACTTTGTAGTGAGAGAAAATTCTTTGCCACTGGTGACATCTTGAAATCTCCTCAAGGACTTCGACAATTGTCCACAAGTCCCCACTTCGACAATCACCTCTGCAGCCTATACACTACATGTATATTATGAGCTGTCTCGCATTTCACATAACAGACAAATGTGCAAACACTAGGAAGGATGCCAAAGGGGGTTTGGACAGAGATGTTTAAAGCTCCTGCCTCACATACTAATGAGAATCCATTACTGTCGCACTCAAATACACACACACACACACACACACACACACACACACACACACACACACACACACACACACACACACACACACACACACACACACACACACACACACACATCCACACATTCTCATTCAGTGCACAAGCATCTGGCTACAGACACCCCTCTTGTCCCCTATGCCTCAGTGCCTGCCAATTACAAAAGAAGTAATCAATTCCACCACGGCCCCGTCCAGGGAAATCGACTTCAATGACACCAGCTACATGGCCGCTGTCTCTGTACCTGACAGCCACTTACACACAAGCAGAGACCCAACCAGCCGGCTTTCTGCTGCTCTCTACTGCAGGGCCAAGCAAGACAAACCACAGCTTGCTTCCCAACTGGCAGCGGTACATTTAATATCATACATAACCTGTATGCAGCTGCACCAATGAGAACTTATGAAGTACTGTGAAGGACTAAAATATACAGTATCAGAGGGTTTGCTATTTTCTGATGATCAGTGTTTTTTTCAGTGGTGTTGACCAGACATGTATTCAATTAAACTATGTATAAAATAAAATAAGTGGCACCTCTTCCGTATGAAGTCAAATTTAGGTAAGCAGTCATATGGTCACACGCTCTTTTTAAATGACTTTTTAATATATAATTCCATGTTTACATAAAAGGCAACAAAATTACCTTGAAATTTCCCTTTTTTCACTTTTCTAATTCAGTAAAGCAAAATTTGATGGTTAAGTTAATGAACACCTTCCTCTGGTGAAAAGACAACTTACTCATTTTCAATTACAAGAGTAAAAAATGAAAGTGAAAATTAACTCCCGGCTTTCCATAGAACTGATGTTTGTGATTTGAACAGGATTTATTTCTCTTGAGAGCTAATTGTAGTTGTTTTCTACAGGGACAGTGATACATGTATTGATTGTTTTACGGTTCTACGGTGCTGGTGTTGGTACTGTCATTTAATTAGTGAAATATCCAGGTGGCAAGGAACAAAAATAATTTATTTCCAACAGTCTAACAGGCACAGATCAGATGATCCTGGTCAAGTTGTGTGCTTACAAATTGGACTAACAAACAATAGCAATGTTTTAAACCCCCTCCTGTCTCTAAAATGTCTTTTGATTTCAGTAATGGGTTTCAAACACTGCACCATCTGTTATTAAATATTAACAATTTTGAACAGGCAACTGCATTGGCTGAAACAAACTTAGAGCATGTGTTGCCTGTTGGAGTTTGGACAGTGAAAGAAAGACATAGCTAGCTAGACACCCTCCTGTCAGTAATGTAAGACACAGAGCAGTGAGTGTACAGGAGCCTGCCAATAGCACACACTGGCTTAAAATAACATGCACAAAAGTAAAGACTTTTACATATGAGGGCTAACAACATTCTCAAGCTTGGCTAACTAGCTCCCATTGTACAAGTGGAAAACAAATGCTTCAGCACAATGGTTCTTGCAATTTTCTTTGACACTGTCCCTACAAATATGTATCTGCTCTTATTAATAATATATTCAATTTAATTTTTAATTTTAATTTTTTCAGTACATAACAATAATTCCTTACAATATAATTAATTTAATAATGCAACCAGGACCTGGATAAAGGGCATAAAATGGATGGATACACCGAGACAATGACCTTCCCAGCTACTGTGGCAGAAGTGTCAGTGTTTATGGTAGGTCTGAAGACGCTGACTGAAATTCCATAAAAAAATTGATTGAAAAAGCCTCCTGCACGCATAATCCGCTGTCACAACAATCCCACGTATATTTTATAGGTGTATAACATCTCCCAACAGGCTGCAGTCCTATCTAAAAATATTTTTTAACTAACATTACTGCCTACAGCATGCAAGAGAAAAGATTTAAGAATTTGATGAATCAAATTTAAGACTTTTTATTGCGGAAACTCAAATCACTGTTTTTAAGATTTCAGGGCTTTCCTGACCTGCAGTTCATACAGATCATATAGTTCATATTTTCTTTAAAAAAAAAAAAAAGAAAAAAAAAGGTAAAGACAAAATAAATTTCAGTTTGCCTTTCTGAACAACCAATTATCAAATTACCACAGATTTTTGAATTGGTCTAAATCTCTAAACATCCTATGAAGTAAACAGCTACTGATGCTGATGCTCCCGGCAACATGGTTAAGACTCAAGGCCATTTGATACAGAAACGGATGACTTATGAGGCTTCTTAGTCATGAGACTATGGTGGAATTTATGGTGTTGTGAAGGTCAGTCGAATCAATTTCTCAACACAGGAGTTACAGAGAACACCGTAAGCTTTAGTCAATGGAATAATAAATCTCTTCGTTGCTATCATTCGTCTCATTCTCATCTCCATCACTTCCTCTGCACCTCCATTCTCCATCCACCTCCTCTTTCTTTTTTCTTTTTTATTTTCCAATATTTGGCCATTTGTCAAGTTCTCCTACCCCCTCTGCCTCCTTTCATGACAATGTCTCTCCCCCAACCCTCTCACATTTTGGTTGACTTATCTCCTCACCTTCTTCTCATAGTCGTCCCCCTTGTATCCCTCCTCTTCCTCACAGTGCGTCAACAACACTCCTGACATTGTATGCTCAGCATGGAAGATCTGTCTGTGTTTGTGTGTGTGTGTACCTGCAAGTGTGCAATTATGAGTGTGTGTCTGGTAAAGACTGTAAAAACAAGCCCCAGGGACACACTGCTGCAGCTCTGCCCTTTATCTTCAAACAGTGGCATACTAAAACAAGTGCATGCGTGCACAAGCATTTGTGTGTCTGTGTGCGGTTGTGCATGTGTTCATAGACATGTTCGCAATGTTACCTTTGGCCTCTTTGTACTCTTCACAGATCCTTCTGACGGCTGCCAGACCCTCCTGCTCATCCCTCCCAGCTGAAGGAGAAGGACACACACACACGCAGATTAATACAATGTCTGACAAGTCCTTAGAGGCTTAAAAAAAATAATAATACTGTTTTTCCTATCTTTAGTCAGTCCTGTGTTCTTTCATCTTATAAAAACATCTTTCCAAGAAGGGTCCTTCAAATGAAAAGAGTTCCTAATTCAACCGTTTAGCCCTTGAGGAACATTTATGAATGTTAACAAAGATTTTGAGTAAATCCTTCTGCTTCAGTGAAGAGCTTGTTTGCAACCCGTTTCAAAGAATGCACAGTACTTTAAAAGCACAGTTAATTATACCATAAAATATGTATAAGATCTAAAATAAAAAGTAATCCAACAACAGTTCACAGCTGCTGCTAAGTGACACTACGATGCCAGCAATCCAAAAGTGAGAGCAGACCTTGGTCGTCCTGTTTTGACCTGGCGTCCAGAGATAAACCGGTTGTGAATCAACATAGTCCTTGTTGTTAGTATTTTCGTCTTATAAGGAGATCACCAGAGCATTCACATAGTACTCAGATACAACTCAAAATAGCACGTATTGACAAGAAGTAGACAATATCTACTACACCAAATATGCATCAAAGTAAGACGATCCAGTGAAGGGAGACAAGCAAGTGAGCTAGCTTCACAAATCAATGAGTGATTTGTATTGATAAAATCTTAACAATACCTAATGTGTGGCTGTGATGTTAAATAATAGTGTTTGCGAAACTTCACAAAAATGTGTTACTTGAACATTAGATACAGTATATTAGATATTTTAATATTTTCAACATGAGCAGATGCCCTGGTGAAAGATGCAGTCAATGACTCTCTGACTCAGGACTGTTTACAGAGAATGTCTGCATACAAATGAACTCTGCTTCTATTAAAGAGGGACGAACGAAATTACAAGCAGAAGGAAAAAATATAAGAAAGAAGACAGAGAGACTGTGTCTAATTTCCAGACCCTCATTTTCAAAAGAACCATTCCAAAACAGTTAGTTACATGTACGCATGTCGGGACACACAAACACACACACAAACAAACACACACACACACACACTATATCAAAAACATAGAGATACAGATAAAATGTTACCCTCACTGCCTATGAATTAGAGCTGACAATCAGTCAATTAAATGATTTGTCAATCCATAAAACATTAGTTGAATGTTAGCTGGTTCCCACTTCTCAAATGTGAGGACTTGCTACTAACACACCGAATGACTACACACACACACACACACACACACGTGCAAACTCTCTTTATACCCAAACTCATAAACACAAATAGCCTTCGCGCACACTCTCATTTCCTCTCTGCACACACCAACACACAGAGACACTAATCTTGGATTATCACGCAGGCCTTTTCAAGGGCACAGCATCATTTACCCTGATGCACTGCGGTTCAGGCTGGGCTGAAAGATGTGTCTCTTCAGGATGACGTGTCACAAGGGTAACACAAACACACACACATTCAGGATAGAGACACACTGATCCTGCACACAAATACAGTTTTTTTTTTGTTTTTTGTTGTTTTTTTTTTACACAAATAGCTGCTCTTCAATTGGATTCTCTGCTCATGGACCAATAGTCAATGAGAACGCTGCATATCATTAAATACACATTTTTGCACAACTACTTTCGGTCAAAGCTCTCCATTAAAATAGCCACTGATTAAAACTATGCCCTGAGGAAATAATTTGCCTACTAAATATTTTGGGCTGGGAGTTGAAAATGTAACCTAATTATTTCACTTAAGTAATCTTGCTGCAGCTGAACAAATTGATAAACTGAGCATGACAAAGAAAGTTGTAAGATACTGTACATACTTTAGTTCAACATTTTCTGAAATATGCTTACTTGCTCTCTTTACAACAACGCGGTGACAAAATGTGCAGGTGAGATGCAAAAGTTTTCACAGGCGCGATGGTACCAAACCTGGCAACTTCACTGTGACAACAACATGTTGAGATGGTGCACTCAGTCACTGCACTTAGCTGCATATTGTAGTTAGCAATTGGTCGGCAAGTATTGGTTACTCAGAAATGAGATACACTGTGTTAATTACTCATCATAAGAGCTGTTGGTAGGGGTACTCCTGATCTCCTTTGCCTCCAGTGTTTATGATGAGCTGTACATAACGTGTAGCCATGACTAGTATTGAAAGCAAATCAGCAAACTTACCAAAATGTTGAACTATTCCTTTAACTCCTTTATCTTTGAATTAATGTTAATGTAAAACATGAAAATGAGATTTAAAATTGGTTCAAGTTCAAGCTGTGCATCAGCTTTAAAGGCAAACTAGCATATTTTGATATGCTAATGCAGATTTACTAATCATTAATTGAATGATCGGACCATGCAGATAATAAGTATGCAAATTTAAGACTGTCAGCTAGTCGTGATTCAGATTTAGCAGACCAAAACCGATGCCTTTGGGTGTAAAATGCAGTTTTTTTTTTTATTTTCTTTTTTTACAATTTTTCAAAAGAAAGAAAAAGGATCAGGTGTGTGGTAGAGAAATCTCATATTAAATACAGGCTCCTGTTATTGTGTGCCCTGCTGCCCAGTCTTTCCGTGCGACAGTGCTACAAGAAGGTCATTTCTCACCACTTACAAGCCCTTGCTTATTGGCATAAATGGATAAGTACATTTCCCAAGGTAAACCTGCACAATTCTTGGTTAATGAGACTGGAAAACAATCATCACAGCAGCATGACTGATAGTTCACTGGTAAATTTCAAGTCTCATGTAACCAATTTGGCCTCCAGAGACTTTCTCTTCCACTTCAGCAAATGCAATAATGTCAATATTCAGAAAACAAAGACTCCTTCGAGAGTCCAATTTATCAATCCCACATATCACAAAGTGTTATTTAATGGAAAACCTAATTTAATGGCACTTTTCAGAGTAGAGCAATGAACTAATGCATTCAGCTATTAAAAGGTTACTAAACAGTTTCTGTCATGGCCAGTGGCCTTCATAAATGATCTCATGAAATGTAAGAGGTCGGCACTGATTAGGAAACAGAAGGAGAGAAGAAATCTGTAAATGTTGATTTCTTTAAGATATCCGAATTACAAATTAATACACGCAGTATTGCTTCGACTTTTTTAAACCATGACAAAGCTGATGCATCAAGGTGCTTCATGTTCTTGTTGCATCAGTCATGGTAGTTAAGTCCACAATGACTGTTCTGTCCATGTTTGTTTGAAAAATAAAGCTTATCATGTTCAAGCAAATGTGTGTAAAAGATTAACAGAATTACACAAGAAAAAAAGACAATCATACTGCACACATTTGCTATTTTAGTAAAGTCTCAAATTTTACATTTTCTTATTTTTTCTATTCTTTTTCATGGTAGGATTTACTGGTGTTTTTGCTGCAGCAAAGATTACATTTTCCAAAACAGAATAATCTTAGTTTCATGATCTAAAAATATTGACTTTCCATCAGAACCTGCTCAAAAAGATTTAAAGCTCAATTGCGCACTGGTTAATATCCATCTCTGGTATTTGACAGCATTTGCAGAGTCTGAAACCGTAAACTCTCACACGAGCACTATGCTACCACTCCACCTGAAATATGCATCCACTCCATTAACAGAGAGGGATCCACTTTACCATAAATATCCTCACTTCATGAATTATCTCAAGAGTATTTGAAATGGAGGCACACTCTGAGTCCCGTGTGATCAGCTTCAATACACATAGGATTGTCTGGGTCTACAACAGACACTTAAAGTTCTTCACATATTGATTTTGTGTGTGTAATCATACGTAGTGTTCAAGTCTCATTTATGTTCTGTTCAAACCGTCTCCAAGGATACTCTGACATTGACTTTGCAGTATACACTCTGAATGAATAAAGCAGAGTTTTCTTCAAAGTTTTGAAGCTCGTGAACTGAATGGAAAATTCAGTCTTACCCTGGAAGTCAACTGTGTAAAAAAATACAGCGGTTCTCTGCACAGCATCTTGGAGCAGTAATGTCCTGCACCCAAAGTGGGTTTTTATATATGAAAAAAAAATGTACTGAACAATTTCATGGTATATGAAAAACATCCCTGTCTAGAATTCATCACCACCACCTCAACTGAATGTTACTTAAGGTAACACCACACCACCACATTTCCTCCTCATATTTCCCCGACTGCTTCTTTGAGGCAGACTTTGCACAGTTGGACAGCTGCAATATCAAAAATAAAAAGTATTATTAGACGATGGTGATACACAGTCCCTTGATCTCATCAACTGTTATTTGAATTTCCCTTTTTTTTTGGCTTTACAAATGGGTCATGTTGGATCTTAAAAGCTTTACTCACTTTATAAAATCGGTTCAACCATGTTGTACTCGAAATCTCGATGACTGAATGAATAATAAATACAGAGGACTACGCTCCAATAACAAGAATGAAATGTTAAGGGGCCAGTACACTCTGTTAGAAGTGCTTATCAGTTGGAGGGACAGCCTTAGAAACCCCATCCCCTCTTCCTGAGGTCGGATTAGGGGGTCTGTGTTCAACCATTTCTGTAACTTTCTGAAAATGGCAATCTGATACTGACACCCATTTCCCACTGTGATTGTCCAGCTACAGAGGTGAGAAAGTACATTCGGTTTGTGTTTCTCTCCCTAGCTCTGTTTTTTTTATTTGTTACACAATTATTTGTGAGTGCAACCCAGTGCAATACTATGAATGTCACCCTGGAGAGGAAGTCTGAAGATGAGTACCATTATACCCATATTTAAATATCACATTTCCCCCACCCTCTATAATGGCAGGCTTTTCACCCTGCCTTGTTTTTTTTGTTTTTTTTCCTTAAGTGGTTGGACAGCATGTCTTAGTAGCATACAGTAGTCTAAACTTTAGTAGCAACACAACCAAATACCACAAAGACCATACCAACGTTTGGCAGTGGGCTTGGGGTGGATATTCTTATCTAATAACTCTATTATTAGCAGATAATATCATATTTTAATTGAAAAACTGTGGAGCCTGTCTCCATGTCTGCTACACATAATGACAATGCTGCTTAACTGACAGATGATTAATGGATGTGATGAAAGATGAAATCAGTATCAGAATGTTTATCAGCAGTTCTCCTCACCACAGAAAACTCTGTGTCATTAGGAGGGACCGTGCTCTCTCCAAGGTGCTGAATCTAGAGATCATGATGGTTCACCTCAGCGTCTTATCATCTGCTGGGGGAGCAGCATCGGAACCGGTGACACCAGCAGACTGAATAAGTTGATCAAGTAATTGGCTGCAAACCAGACTCCTTTATAGTGGTGGAGGAGAGGAGGACACTGAACAAACTGTCCATCATGGACAGACAGGTTCAGCACCGCTGTCACAGGGACCGATACAAGAAATCTTTCCCGTATGTATAATAACTTTATTCCCTTTTCAACTTTGCACCTCTGTGTAACAGAAAATTGTCACAACTTGCAGTTTAGTAGTTTGCACAAGTTGCACATTATGTACTGTGTATTGAGACACTTTGGTTTATTTTGTGTTAGATATATATTTTTTCTATCTATCTATCTATCTATCTATCTATCTATCTATCTATCTATCTATCTATCTATCTATCTATCTACCTACCTACCTACCTACAACCTAAATTACTTACTGTTTAATAGCATTATCTGTTAATTATCTGCTAATCTGTTCATTTACATTTGCAGGAGGTACAACCTCTCTGTAGTTTGTAAATAAGGTAATCCAGTCAATGTAAAGTCCCTGTTCAGCTGTTTTATGTTGCCAACAAGGGAAATGGCCGTCATGACCGGTACCACAGAGAGTTCTGTGGTTTATTCAGATGACCTGACAATTGAGTTAAGACGAAACCCAACCCAGTAACTGTTCACCACAAATAGAGACTAAAGAGTAAAACCTGATCATGATACTTTAATGGGCACAGTAGAAATTACATCAACCCCCAGTGTACATTTGAGGAGATGCTAATGGCAGTTAGCTGTGCTGCCAGTTCTGGAGTGTTGCTAGGAGAAATGTTAGATGAGAAGGAAAATACACTTCATCAAAAAATAAATCCCAAGCAGAACCCTCCAGACAAAAGAACGACGCACAAATATACAAACGATTAAACAGGATGTCATCTTACCACTAACATTTATATATAAAAAACTACAGATATAATGGAGCAGGCTATAACAAGCTTGTCTGATGCTGTTGGGCAAATTATGATTAGGGATGTCACCGAAACAGCTCAATTGAATGGCTATTGTTCAGTTGTTTTACCAAACTTTAATTGACAAACCACACTTTTTTCATATGATAATTACTGTAATAATATATTCATATTTACATTTGTGCAAAAACATACACTTGAGGCGCTTTGGTGTCGTAGGGGTACTGATTATGAGCTGCAGCATCCCTGGTTCATTTCTGGTCGGTTCCACGTCATAATTACGATTATCTGTATGTGTGTCCTTTTTCCTGTTATCGCTCTAATAAAGGTGTGAATTATAGTTTGGAGCCTCTTGAAAGCAGAACAACCTTGGTTTCTGAAGGCCAGATTATACTTCCTCCCACTGCAAAGCCAAGAGGGTCCAAGTGACACATATTTTGTAAACTGCTCATGTCTGTGAGGATCAGCACGGACCTCAGTGAGAACATCGAGCATTAGGGCCACGAGGATTTCAACACTGAACTGCACGTGTGTGGAGCACGTCCTTGTGTGCAGAAACAGAGTAATGTGGACCTTTTCTTTTTCTTTTCTTTTTTTCATGACAAACTCAAAATTTCTAAACTGGTAGTAGTTGTCCAGATCATTTCCACAATTAAAAGAGGGATTATGTTTCTGTTTAGAAGCCAAGGGAAGCATTTTCAGTCTTCAGTAATTGGAAGACGTTGCCCAGGAATACAGCAAATACCCACATATAACATGTGAAGGTAAACAAAGCATCCTAGCTAACTTCTGTGCACATACCATACATCAGAAGTGAGATTACTGCTCCAGACAAATTTCCTTGCATCAGCTCACTGACATCAACATGATGTCAGTCACATTACACCCAGGGTAAAAACTTTCTTAAAGAGGGGCTCGTCCTGCTCACAGTCTAGAAGGTGAAGAGAACTTGACTACTATACTGTAGATGGTCTTCAAATCAAATCAAATCAAATCAAATCAAATCAGTTTGTCTGAGAAAAAAACATGTTCCTTGGCCAAAACCTAATTTACAGTGCACAGAGCAATTCACTTCAGAGCCTAGAGTCAGAGGGCTCAACAAAATGCTCAAGTGTGTGAAGGAGCTGAACCGTTAATCACAGACGAAGCCTTAAATCGCACAACACTAAAGAGGAAAAGAGGAAAGACATCAGAGGTGTGGTGATCAACATATTTCAGGAGGTGGCTTGGGGATACAGAATGAGGGAGTGATCGATGTAGTACATCACCTCGGTAAGTAGGTACAAGGTGGCACTTCAAGGAGGGAAAAAAGAGAGATATATAGCTACAAATAAATATGGGAGTTGATTCATCTGTTAATCTATATGTAGTTAACACACATATACCATACATACATACATAGTCTTGTGAATATTTATCATCTCACTGTTTTTATCTGTTTTTCGTCTCAAACTTTTTTGATGGCAGCAGGTATAAATTCTGGACTTGTGTATCATTTCTTATTTTAATAATTTACACAAATCCTTTGAAAAAGGCATTCATGTCTGATAATAATGTCTCAATCTGATCATCAAGTGATTTCTTCATGAATTCAATTTGTAAGAAATGCTCTTTGCTGTTTTACAGCACATTTTCACAATATTTAAACATTCACATGTACGCTTTGTATCTAGTATCTGTATCTGTTTCATAGAGATGCTACAAGAAACCATGGTATAAAGCATACCAGCCATTTCCTTTATAAGATCTTGTTCTGCATTTATCTTCCAACAGTAAATATTGCTGAATAATTAATGGAACAATACCAGATCTTGTTTTATGCAGGAAAGCATATCATAATCCTAAATTTGTATTTAACACCCAGTTTGATAACAGCCTTTTAATCCCAGCAGAACTCAAAATGCCTTCACATTATCTCGCAGTGGAGCATCACACATATTTCCTCATAATGAAAACAAACTGTTTTGATGTTATTCCAAACCTTAAGACGGATCAGCAGGGTGTCAAGAGGCATCTGAACGCACTGTTGACCGTCTGATACTAATTACGGATTTCTGACAGAGACAGGCTTTTAAGTAGGCACACACAGATGATGCCTTCAATATTTTGGTTCACTGTACAATACAAATTACTTGATTATAAAAAGATATGTCTGCAGGCTTGTATCCTCACTGTAACCCAGTCAACATAGACCCATCTCCATTCAGCTGTACAGGACTTATTACTTTATACATGAGGACAACAGTAAGGAGAACCACATGGGGTAGAGTTAACCTGTTGTGTGCAAATATGAATTAACACTCTTAAAGGGTAAGTTTAACCGATTCATTCGTTTCCTTTTTGTTATCTACCACGCAGTGCTGTTAGTTTGATTGTCTAGATTAAGATATATGACAAAAGACTGAAACCAAAAGTAAAAAAAAAAAAGAAGAAGAAGGAAAAACTGTGTTTTGGATTATTGTTTGTTGGGAAATTACTGTGTTAATTGCTAAAGTCATATCAACCCTTAACTGAAATTTTCGTTGTGTTCTCAACTTAATAGTCAACTAAACACGCTGGCAACATCTCTTTCTCTACACAGCTTGACACAAGTCTTTTCAGTTCTCCCTGTGTAACTACTGATCAGCCAGTTGAAAACCAATTTAAGAGTTGTGATTGGGGCATTCTCACTATCATCTCTAAGGTTATTATGCCAAACAGTTTCACATCTGCTTATACTGCTTATACTGCTTTGTTAACTTTGTTGCTTTGGCTGGTGCTTCTTACCTGTACACAACTTACTTTTTATGGAGATATTCTACTGTGATGTAAAGTCAAAATAACCAGAATATATTCACTTTTCAAATCTAGTTTACTCAGTAAAATTACTCTTTTCTTCCCTCCCATTCCGAAGCAAATGTAATGCAATAGAAAAGTTCTGAGATATCCATTTGACTGGATAGCTGGAGTCCTTCCACATAAATCCCTGGTTTTCAGCCCAATACAATATTTTCTCCTGGAAACTCTCAAGAATTCATACAATGAGAAAGGAGATAAGGCTACTCTGACTGACTTTTCAAAATTATGAAAATCAAGCAAAAGCTGGGAAAGATAGACACTTTCAAAAGGGTTTTTGCGTCAGGCTTCATCCGTTTTCTTTTGTTTAATTTGTATAGTATTTTGCTCTAGTTTCTTGTTTTATTGTGTTCATTTTTATGTTGCATTTAGTGATTATTAAGCACAAAAAGTTATTATTATTATTACTGATGCTTTTGTTTTTGTAAATCTAAGTGTAAACAGATGGAAGCTAACCTTTTGGGAACTATCTCTGTCATACACATGTCTGCTCTTAAAAGCTTGGATCTCCTGTCATGTTTGCGTGTCAGTTGTGTGGTGCTTCATACTGTACCTATGATAACATATGCCCCCAGCCTGGCCATGTGGCGGACTACCTCATAGCCGATTCCCCTGCCTCCTCCTGTCACTATGGCAACCTTGCCATCTTGTCTGGGCATCACTGGCAGAGGCAGAAGAGGACACACAGATATAAGGGAGAATGTCATTTGATAAAAAAGCTGCTTCAAGATGGGCCACTATTTCAAGACTTGAGAAGTCCTTGTTAGACTTGAAGATGGTCTGCAAATCTCAGAAGGACTACATTTTGATTTTAAAATTCCAGTGGTATCCACTGTATAATTTTCTTTCTCTCTCTTAAAGAATGTTGTATCTTACAGTTGTATCTACAGTTACAGAGTTGCTTTAATGTTCCCAAATTACAAGAATAATAATTTCACTTAAGTGCAGACCTCCTGCCTAAAGAACAATAACAAATCACTTTATTTATCCATAGTATGGTGGAACTTCTATGATGGGTATTGAATGAAATGTTTACTACTGACAAACGGACCTAGTAAGAGCCTGACTTACTAGAAAAACCTACTTACTATAAAAAGGCAATATCCACACACATGAGCCCAATTCCTCTATTATCTTGAATCAAGTCCATTAATAAGTACGGCAGTGCAGAGTAGAGTGCTAATTTGATCAAGCGTTGATAATTCACGTTTCACATATGATGATGAACATGGAAGGATCAATGTATCAAAGTCGGTTTTGAGTCAGATGCGTGTACTTCCTACATGGGCAGTAATTTTAAATGCATCTATCATTGTTGAACCAACGTTTATTCATCGCGTCACAACACCAACACAAAACAAAATATTCCTGTGAAATCCCTTTACGATGCACTGCACTTTTCTTTCAGCACTTTATATTTCATTGGTTGACAGTACTGTCACAGAAGCGTCTTACGTTGACCTGCTGCCGTGTTACGTTCTGTTCTCTTGTGAACAGCCGCACCAGTCCAAACTGGAAAAAGTGGGAATTTAAACCAACATCACTCGGCGACAAACGCAGAAGCTTAGGTGAGTTAAGTTTTTAAGTTAAAATGAATTGTTAAGCTCTTCTGGTGAATTCGGCATCAGACAGCACTTTCACTCCACGTTTAGACTCACTTTTCTCAAACTACCTAACATAGTTAGCTTAGCGTTAGCATACATTACAGCATTACAACGACAGTCCATGTCGATATGATTACTGGATCCTAAGTGTACTAATTAAAGTTAATGTAACGACAGCGGACCAGCCTTCAATGCCCACAACACCAGCTGACTGGGACACAAAACAACACTTGGTGAACCACAGTAACTTCTTCGGAGCTGAACCGACCTGGCAACCTGAAATGTCTGCTGAACAACTGAGCCAACAGAACCTTCAGACCGAGCAGGTAAAGCTTGACAGCAGGTAGAAGACAGCACCGAATGGCAGACAACATCTCTGTGAGGATATATAGCGTGAACAGTCAGTATAGAAGAGGAGCAAGCAACTGTGACTCCGGCTAAAAGGCGTACGGTTCCATCAATGGGACACGTTCCAACATGAAGACGTCCAACCTCTCCTCCTTCCTTGTCGTGCCTTCCAATCGACAAAGTGATTCCGAGGCTCTCTCACGTCACGAGGACGCTTAATTTAAAATGGGGCTTTTCTTGAAATTACCTAACTGACAACTTTTTTTCTGACGATCCGCTGACTGGTTGACCTTGAAAAATCTGATCTCTAGCAGCCATCCATCACTTTGCTGCAGAGGTGGAATTAACTCTATGATGGAGGGGTCTCGTTGCTGGTGCTTGGCTGCTTGATGTGCCATATGATCCTTCTTTGTAGAGCCCAGCATATTGCTCCCTTCAGCTCGCTGACTATCTCATTAAGTGCTGCCAGAGAGGTCACACATGATTGAAGCAACAGAGGGATGACACACTAGTTTGATCCATAATTTCCCAGGATAGGCTTTGAAAGCATGTTTCTGGAGCAGTGCAGCTCCTGTCTGCAGTGATGCTCCTCTTACTAGGAGGACTGAATTATGGCTGACTGCTGGATGTTAGATTCTCCTCTGGGATCACTTGAGTCCATCACACCAGCCTACTCTTATTAGAGGTTAGTCATGCTGCTGTGATAATTAGTCAGATAGGACCTCAGCCGTGAAAGTCCTGACTTTTTCTGCCATCTCAACACTAATTCTGTGATTCAATCAGCACAAAGTGTTCCCTCAACAGATATGCACAAAAAAGACAAAATGTGGGGTTTCAATTAGGTTACATGATGCAAAACAGTATGATGTAACTCAAATGCTTTTGTGATTCAAAAATAATCACATGTATAGACTTAGTAAATATAATTTTAAAAAGAATGTGTAGCATGTATCATAGCAGTGAGTCACAGCTTCAGCACCAGAGTGAAATCATTTCCCGCTTTCAGAGATAAGCTACTGACACTTCATGTCACACACCACGACTTCCAATCTACCAACACACCCTGAAGATACTGAACATCTTCAACCATTTCACTGGGCTTAAAGAATCAAATGTCAAGATGACATTTTAAATAATTTTATAAGGTTATAATCCAAGGTTTATCCCATTTTCTGCAGCTGTGTTCGTCACTTCCACCTCAGACACTTTGGAGAACAGTTACTCTAAGATGATTCAGTGTTTTGAGTGATAGCATTTTGCCAAGATGCAAAAAGACATGTCACACGCACCATATACCTCTATATAAATGGAAATGTTTAATTACACGAGCAACTATATCAAATTCACAGAGCAGCCATATAAAGCCAGACATGCAGTTAATTTATCGTCCTGTTTCTGAGTGAGGCACATCCTTCTGCAAAAGCAGTTACATGCTTTTAAACCTGTTCACAATGAATGAAAGGACACCCGCTGCATGTTTTTTTAGTCACCTCCCCATATCGCGATGTTGGTATGTGGAAGTGGCTAATGGCAATCTCTAAATCAGTTCAACTGGTAAGACCAGTGTGACAGTGGAAATTGATTAATGGAAATCAATGGATCTTTATAGGTTCAACCAGATATAGTCAAATAGGACCTCAGCTTTGCTGTTTTCAGTAATGAAGGATGCCATTCAGCTTGCATTGTAATATACACATGATTCTGATCAAAAAGCAGCTTTGATACAGACTGCTACAATACTAGTTGTGGTAAGGAACTAGTACATTTAATCACTACTGTACTTAAGTTAAATTTTGCCGCATTTGTACTTTACTTGAGTTGTTTATTCAACTTTAGATTTCGACATTTCAGCACGCAATGTTGTACATTTTACTCCACTACATTTTTGAACAGTTAGCAGTGTCCAGTTGGACTCTTTGTTTTGTTTCAGATGTGTACGGGTACCCATACATATACACGTTATATGTATGTACATTTTCTTCTTTCATATACCCCATTAATCATCTCACAGCCTCTCAGATGTATCATGTGACCACAGATTGAGAACAACTGGAATAAACTACACTACTGTATATAAAGTAGTTAAAAGTAGCTCCTCTGTGACAACGGTAAGACGCTACATGTGTTGTGAAGCATCACTATTAACAATCTAATGATGTGATATACTGTAATAACTTGGTCGCAGAGACCATTTTCCTCCAGAAAGAGCACTTTTAGGTTTAATACTACAAGTTCTGCTAATACATCTGTACTTGTACTTAATAAGAGTTTTGAGTACAGGACATTTACTTTCTCTTACTGCAATGGAGAGTTAAATTTTCATGGCAATTTTACTTTAGTAAGGGATCTGAGTATTTCAATGTACAGTAGACTATTTACCCAATTCAACAAAAAGAAGGTGGATTGAAGTGGACCTTGAGCTGAACAGACAAAGAAAAAGCACCACTTACATCCATCTCATAACTTTACAGAAAATCCAAGAAAAAAACAAGACACAGCATTTGATTGACAGGTGACTGACGTACACCGCAGTGCTGAATGATTGGCTCCATAAAGGCGACAGAATCAGGACATCATTACTGTCAAAAAAGATTTCAAGCTTAATGTAGAGTCTGTGTTCTAGTCTATACAGCACAAATCTGAACAGACAGCCTACTGCTATGAAGGATTGTGTTTGGTTAACAGGGTAGGAACCAGCTGTATTGTCCCTGGCACTCAAAGTAGGCCAACCAAACTCTTCACATCCTTTGTTTCAACAAAATTACAATAATTTCTCTTAAAGACAGGTCTGGGGCATTCACAATAGCTCCTCTTTCTTCTCTTGGCAGGGAAATCATTAGTATTCGTTTGTGTCTTTCTCAGTATCCAATAGTTAAGGTCGAGCTAGAACAGCAGCACTGACAAGCAGTTGGCCCCAGTTATTAAAGTCTGCAGAAGACGGTTAAATGAGCAGCAACATAAAGAGACTGTGTCATCACCGCTGCCCCAATGGAAGCTGAGCCACGAGAGGCTGTGTGTGTATTTAAATGCGCTCGTGTTGCTGTTAATGCAAGCACAGAAGACATGTGTGTTCACGTGCACACGTGTGCGTTTGTTCCGGCGCAGCCTGAGAGGTTGGGGGGTCAGCGAGGTGAGCTGGCCGGCTATTGTTTAAAGGAAATCGCATCTCACGGATGACTGTAGGATGATTATTTGGGATGATGGAACATCAGGGAGACAGTCCGCTACACACACACAGCCACACACACACACAAAAATGAAGACATATGTACACTCACACGAGACATGCTGGGAATAGGACATGACAGGCGAGTGTGTGATGTAAATAACATGAACAGCATCAGAACAGCTCCAACCAACAGTCACCTAGTCTTATATGACAACCACTGGCTGGCTGCAAAACCCAACTTGTCTTATTTTGTAAATCCTGGCTGACAACAGCTCTATCTGTGTGTGTGTGTGCTGCCTGTTAAAATGTAATCTGTATTTCACATTCCACATAGATTTATTCCTGGTGAGAAGAGAAGGTGGATGATATTGGGTATTTTTAGCAGAACATGGCACGAACAGTTTTCAAACAGGATGATAGGATGACACGTTGTTCCTTAACACTTTACCCCCGTTTGTTTTTGTTACTGATCAGCTGCCACCTAGGGGAGATGGCAGATGAAGTGCCATATTGTGAGGAAAGGGAATTTTCTGGGTGTGTCATGAGCAATTTGGTCTCCAAAGTGCAAAAGCTTGTGTGAAGTGATGTTGTCTTTTTCTCTCAGTTTGAGCTGCATCTTTCACAGCTTTTCCTCTGAAGCCTCCTCCATTTGAGAGGCAGACAATCAAGGACGGACTCAAAGTTCAGAGACGCAGCCAGAGCTCCAGGCTATACACAGTGTCCAGCCCCTAATGAGATGGCGCATTTGCATGTATATGTAGGAAAGGCAAATCCATGGGGAATTTTTATTTTGCAACCTGAGACACAAATGTCTGTGTGCACAGATTCTTGAGTGTATTTGGTTTGTGTTAATAGCAGCATGTGTGTCTATC
This sequence comes from Seriola lalandi dorsalis, assembly GCF_002814215.2. Taxonomy (NCBI): domain Eukaryota; kingdom Metazoa; phylum Chordata; class Actinopteri; order Carangiformes; family Carangidae; genus Seriola; species Seriola lalandi. The sequence continues at coordinate 1,120,142 of NW_019525121.1, forward strand.
TGTATGTGCTGGGCAGTGTGAGGAAGAGAAACAATTTGTTTATCCGTATCAGTGTGTAACAATGCCATGTTGTGGTCTCACTGGGAGTTAGGGAGCGTAATTATTTCTTTGCCCCGCATAAATACTTCTGGCAACTGTTGTCATTTTTACATTTCGGTTTTTGTACATAGCCTCTGTATTAAACAAACAAGATACAACATTTCATTATTAAAACTAAGAGGTGCTTATAGTCTGACTCTTTAAACTTTAGACAGGGTGAAACCAGATGTTTCCCATCTTTGTGCTGAGACAGGACTTTTCACAGTCTGACTCCTGAATGGAAAGAGAAGGGTGTCAGTGTTCCAGGATTATAAGAAAAATACTAATAATTGTTCTCTTAGTTTTGGTACGGTACAGTTACTGTCATTCGGGAGATGTAAACAGGAAGTATAATGCTGTCATAGCATCAGTTAGGTGCGGGCTACAACTCTATTTGTTTACATTTTGGCAAACAGGCCAAAGCAGCTATTAGCAGTTCTTGTTGCAATATAGCCACTGGAATTACAGACAACTTAAAAACATGATGATTCTCAGCCAATGTCTAGAGGTACATGGAGTGTATTTTTTGTATGACTTCTAAGTAGATAGTAGTAGTAGATATATGTCATACATATATATATATATATATATATATATATATATATATATATATATGTCATTCGGTAGTGTAAATCACACAGAATTTTAAAATGTGTGTATTATGTCTGTGTGTTGAGATTTGTGTGAGTAATGACTCTGAGGAAGAGAAAAAATTTTGACTCAATTTCGCTCATCTCTCACTCTAAGCCTCCCCTTCAACTCTCCCATACCTCCCCGGGGAGACATACCTCACAGTTTGACAACCCATGCGTTATGTACTAAACTAAGATTAAACTGCTGGCTTCCCCTTAATCTTATTCCTGACAAGAAAGCAAATAATTTCCCAAAATGTTGAATGATTCCTCTGCACATGTCTCTGTAAATACTTCTAGCATTTTTGCTTGAGAACATTTTGAGTGCAGTAAGCTACTTTTACTTTAAAAAGGATTTTTTTCATAATGATATTGTTACATTTATTACTTTGTGCTTCCACCACTTGTTTGAAGTTGTTTTGTGTAGAGCGTCTCAGTGGCTCATTACAGCCAGAGTTTCCAACCCAGCCCCGGCTCTCTATGAAGACGGAGGAAGGAGAAAACCACTAAAAACAAAGCAAACACTAACACCTAGATTGTAAATAAAAGGCAAAAATAGAGGAAACCTCAGGAGAGGCTGCCCCCTCCAGGGATGGCCGGATGGGCACTAGGAGCTGTGGGTGGGAAAAGGCAGTGAACTGTACATGGACAGATTTAGTAATTGTTGTGTCGCCTCAGCTGCAGCCGCCACAGGCCTTCCACGGGGACAGAAGCCAAAGGCCAGCTTGTAAACATGAAAGTGAAACCTGAGATTTTTGAATGTGTTTGCAGTAGGCGACTGCACACATCATATAACAACATCCTGGATTAACATCTGGTCTGGGACGTTTTTTCTCTCTTTATGGCTTATAGGCATTTGCGACAAAAAAAGAGTGACAAATGGCCCAAAAGTAATAATTCACACTTTTACTTTGGGACTGTGTAAAAGTAACTCTAAAGTGGTCACTAAAGTGACCATAGGGGCAGTGCTGTTGTAATTAGAAATAGATTTGCATGTGTCATGCATGTGGTAACTACAAGGTTCTAATAAATAAGTCGGAGCTTTTTCTTTTGCCATTATAATAGGTGTAATTTCTAAAATCCAGTCAACTTTTTTTTTTCTTTTTTTTTTTTTTTTTTACCATTACTGTGGAGGTCATGGCTGAGGTGGTAGAGCAGGTCGGCTGCTGGCCCTGGGTTGCTGGTTCAGTCTGGCTCCTCAAACCCAGGGTTGCGTCAGGAAGAAAGCTTTGCCAAATCAACTAGGCGGATGGTGTTCCACTGTGGTGCCCCCAAAAGATGACAACAATAACAACAGCAACATCACTGTGAGCTTCACACAGCTTTACACAACTAATCAATATTAAGTTCCATCCACATGCCTCCTTTAACACACCAGTCCTTCAACTGTAATTGGTCTATTATTGAGTCAGAAAAACACGACAGTAGCTCTTGAAATCTCAAATCTCTCCAAAACTTTCCATCAAAATTATATTACATTGGAGGCAAGAAAAAGGTAGAGAGATGCAGGTATAGAGTTATGGCACATGTATAAACCTAGCACCTAAGCTTGGTGGACGCTGTCAGCGGACACTTTTTAGTTAAAAAGGTGAGCTAGTATTCTTGAGTTGGGAAGATGCATATATATGCATGTAATGGCTGCTGAAGTCAATGTTTTTTCATAAGCTTGTAGCTCTTTTTATATGTTTGAAGACGCACACCACGCACGTGTATAGATGTTGTTATGCATGCAAGTTGAGTGTGTATCATGTATTCATCTTTTGGGGAGATAAAAGTCTGTGCTTGCGTGTGTGTATGTTTGTGTGTGTCTATGTGCGCTTGTGTGTGCATGCTTATGTTCATCAAACACATCCCTACACTGTTTCTCCAAACTGTCTTCAGGGAGTGGTTGCTTTTCCATTAGTAGATGTAGAAAGAGGAGCAGTGGGAGGGATATTTGCTTGCACCAATTAAGACTGTCATTAACTCTGTGCAACACACACACTCACACACACACACACACGCGCTCAATCACAAAGAGACAAACCCACACATACACACACACACACACACACACACACACACACACACACACACACACACAAACACACCCAGTATTTAACACATTTAATTTAACAGTGTGAGTCAGTGTGTGTGCGCCTCTGTTTCTGTCTGAAACCTGTTGTTCGCTGAGACAGGACTGTGAGGTGACACTTTCATCTCTTCCTCTATCATTTTCTTTCTCTCATTCCAGGGCTGCAAGAACACAAAGAGCCTGTGAGTGTGTGTGTGTGTGTGTGTGTGTGTGTGTGTGTGTGTGTGTGTGTGTGTGATTGTGTCAGAAAAAACTAAATCAGATATCACCTGTCTGAATGTGATTAACTCTAATTATTGATTGATTGTTACAGCATTTAATTTAAAGTACAGTGTCTCCACTAATATTACTTTATCCACCCCAAGCTACACTGGATTAGGGCTGAAACAGTGTGAGTTACTGGGTGTTAAACAAGACTTTTATCCGAATGTGGATATATAAATGTGAGCGTTTCAAACCTAGTGCCCCAGTACAATAAAGTTTCCCCATGAATTTCATTTTGGTGAGGATGGGAAAGGCTCTGAACCTGCACCACACCACCATGGGACAGTTAAAGTCTCCATTCAAACCCAGGTTAATAAGGATGGAAAACTTGCATGGAGATTTTCCTCAGTGAAGCTGATAGATCTATAATGAAACACCTTGCACCACATCTGTTATATGGATAGTTTGCTATACAGACAGCACCAGAGACGATGCTTAATAAAGACAACACAGAACTAATGTAGCAGTCTTGCTCTAGATTCAAGCCCTGAGTTGCTCGAGTTTACCAATATTGATTGAACTGCCCACCTGGCCACAGGGATTGCGGATGTGATTCATGTCTAACGGGGTGTTTCCGTTCCAGTCTGCCCTGAAATGCTAATAATGTACGTTGTTTGGGCTGGAGGGAGTTTTTTACGCTGACTGTATCACATCTTCGTCCGTTGGGGGACACACACACTGGGGAACATAGCCTTAGAAAGGCTGAGAGGGAGAAAGGCTCGCACACATATTCTGGGAAAAGTGTGTGTGTGTATGAGTGTGTATCGAAGCTCGGACACAGCAGACACGTGTCACCTCAGCTCCAGTGCTGTCAAGCTAAACTGACATAAACAGCCCCAGGCGGCCCTATCAGAGATGGACTTTACATAACGGCTGAGTCACTGACAATCTATTTTTATGGCTTTGAGGTGTGTGTGTGTGTGTGTGTGTGTGTGTGTGTGTGTGTGTGTGTGTGTGTGTGTGTGAGTGTGTGTGTGTGTGTGTGCGCGTGTGTGTTTGCATGCGCGCGTGTGTTCCAGCGCTTCTATCTCTCTGAGAGCCAATTTGAGTTTTAGACCTTCAGAACGAGGACATATTTGTGATGTCAGGTCATCCTGACCAGGCCTCAGTGCTTTAAGGGTCTGTTTGAGGGCTACGCCTTGGTTTTCAGGTTGAGGTCTGAATAGGGATCAAGTTAAAGGAGGCTACTAGTACAGTGGAGAACTGATGGGAAGGGAGAGCAGTGGGATAAGAGGGATGACTTGCAACAGGGCGCCGCAGGCATGTGTGGCAGTAGAGCTGATGGTAGTGAATGAGGAGTTAGGGTGAGTAAATCCAAAAAAACACAACAAGTGTGTGTTGAAGTGGGAGAAAAACTGGGTGCTCAAACTTAAAAGTGTTAATCAGTTATTGAAGTAGAAAAAGGTGGCACACCATCAAAGCAGTCAGCGTCCTTTCAAAATAAGAGTCTGTCCTCTTGATGTTTAAATGTTAGTACGTGGAAAAGCCTCAGAGATTATTGGATTTTTGCGGCTGATACATGACATTGTTTTATATATATATATATAACAATGTCATGTTATATATATATATATATATATATATATATATATATAACAATGTCATGTATCAGCCGTATTCATTTTATTACATAAACACATGATTGGAGAGTCCTTAAATTTGGTTAAACATCTCTCACCTAGACATGTGATAAAAAGGATATATACAGCTGAATATATCTTTAGCATTTCTTTACTGACATGCTTTAACTTATGGAGATACTGATTTTGAATTTTAATCTGCTTCTTCATGCGCATCAGACTATACAGTACAATATACAGTACAGTACAGTACACTATGATTTTTTTCTGTTAAAGTACATGCAGTAAATTATGTGAAAAGGTAAAACAAAAACATAACCTTGAGATTGTAATGTTATTTAACAGAGATTAAAGTGTGAACATTTTAATCAAATTCAGTTCACTTCAGTGGTGACCACATAGCCACAAGGTTAGGATAAAGGTCTAGGAAAATGAATGCAGTCACTGAAATGTCATCAAAATACACATAAACGCATAAAAACAGAACTCAAAAATGACAATATTAAGAATGAATTTCATATTCAAAACCATTTTCTTAATCAAAATTATATTTTATATTTTTTTAAACATCTAAATTTAAAATTCATATTCCAGATTGCATCAAAGCAAAGAACAAGTATTCAGTAGTCAAACCATGCATACCTTTTTCAGCAGTCAAGAGTGAATGTGAACCACTGCAGTGATATGAAAGGTGTTGGTACCACTTCTGATAAGGCACAGTTTATAAAGGATTTATGAGGATTCATTAATGTTTAATAAATCATTTAAACAGTTTATAAATGGATTTTGGTCCACAAGTCCTGCAGCTTTTCGCCAGAAGATAAGTGGTCATCCTGAAAATTTGAGGAGCTAAAAAGACAACCAAAGTATCATCATTAATGAGGACTTTCCACACCTGGCAACCCTAAAGTTGTTCTTATCACTGCCTTATAAATGATCTATAAAGCACTGGCATTAACTATTGATAAATCCATTAATAACAGCTTATTACCCCTTTGTAATTGTTGCCTCATCAGAGAGAGGTACCCAAATATCATATATAAGATAATAACTGTGTAACCTTTAGAATAGCAGCCCTTTGGGGAAATGCAGCTACTGGAAGTTTAATAAACATTTCAACATAGTTTCAATTTTGTTAAATTTTTTAAAATGGCATAACATACAAGCCATGTTCAAGTTCCTTTACCAGTAAGTATCCACTCCTACTGAAGTGTGCTTGAGCAAGACACTGAGCGTCCAGTGTCACTGTTCTGTAGCCAACCCCTGTCTGACCTCCAAGCAAGAAAAGAGCTTACACATAGAGATTCAGACACTGTATTGTTAATGCAGGAAAAATAATAAAGTACGATTAGCAGCTATTTTTAATGCTGCTAGTTATAAGTTAAATTACTGAAGTTTGAATTGAAGTCATGAATTTTTATAGATATATTTGAGTTCTTGTTGTCAGTGTAAGTAGAGCATATTATGGTGTAAGTGTGTGTTTAATAAATCAATAAACAGAAGAAAATGTGCATCAGGCATGTAAATGGATTATTAACTGATTTCATTGGTTGGAGTTGTGTATTGGTTCTTGTTACGGACTGAGTAATGATGGAGGTCGTAATTACATGCATCATTTGTATCTACGTTAATCAACAGTATGTGAAATTGTATTTACAGCTGTTAAACATTTAAAGGACAAATGTTGAAAATTGAAAAAGTATGAATTATTCACAGTGTTTGCCAAACAATATGAACAATTTTATTTTATCAGTTCTTGATGCAGCTTCTGTACTCTGCTGTGTGACCTTAAACGCCACATCCCAGCAGCCCAAACAGAAATCCTGACCTTTACAGTCACATTTATAGTTTGATGATGGAATACGTCTCTGATCATTTCTATATTTATGAAGACAGTATTATATAGGTTTTAAGATTCATCAGCGCTGGTGGTCATGTTTCTCTGTCCACTATAATTTATTTGTGAGTCGATGGCAAAACACCCACACACACACTCATTCACACACACACACTTTGCCATATACAGTATTTTCACCTTCTGAGGCCAGAACAGGTTAATAAATCCCCTCTCAACTGCCTGTGGCGTCAATAATTTACTTTTATCCCTACATATTTTATGATTTCAATCCCAATTGAACTTGGATTTATAAAGGTGTATTAACATTCAAGCATTCTGAAGGAAGGAACCCCTTCTCTCTGTGTTTGCCCGCCTCCCACAGCATCACATCTAATTCTGTTCTGTTCCATTCTTAAAATGACCCTTATCACACATATGACACACACACACTGAAATATGTGTATGTTTGGAATTGTTGTTAAACTTTTTAGGTCACACACACACACACACACACACACACACACACACACACACACACACTGCAACCTTTACTTCTGCCATTACACAGTTGGAACATTGCAATCTTACAGTTTACACATGTATTCATTTAATGAAAATATTTTCAATAAACAATGTATACATGCACTGGTACACACACACACAAGAACACACACAAGAACACACACACACACACACACACCTGTCTGTCATGCTGAGTCCCACTGAGCCTTGCCTGCTCCACTTTTTTTTTTATCATCTGTCATTCTGGAGCATGTCAATGTTTAACCCCCTCCCACGCTGACTCTCTCTCTCTCACACACACACACACATACACGCTGCCTTTCTTTTTTAACAAACTGCACAAACATACACAGTTGCGCAAACACTGCTTTTTTCCTTCGTTCCACCTTAACACACATTTGCACTCACACATACAATCCAGGGCAGCGGTTTAAACAGACAGAAACCAGCAGGAGCAGTTTTCACATACCTTTTTGCTCTCTCTCTCTCTTTTTTATGTCATTACTGGGGCTGATAGAGTTGGAACTGTCATTTACAGCCTCATATGTGTGTGTGTGTGTGTGTGTGTGTGTGTGTGTGTGTGTGTGTGTGTGTGTGTGTGTGTGTGTGTGTATATGTGATTTTGTTTGTTGAGGAGTGACACAGGCTGGTTGCATATCTACTTATGTCTGACAGGAATCATTTTGTAGTCCGGTCAAAGAGGGCATCTGCCATCCCACCAGACTCTCTCCTTTTCTCTGCAGGACTGCACACACAACAGTTTTGGAGGCTGCGGGGTTTCTTCCTCGTGGCTGCATCCAGCATTTAGGCTGCTTATGGATTTTTAAATACTAGAGTGTTGCGCCTGCAGCTCAAAATAAGAAGGTTTAAAATTTTTAAGCTTAAATTTGCACTTTCTTGGTGAGTTAGGGAAGATGCTTGGTTGTTTAAATCCTCTGAGGTGTTTATGGGAAAAATAGTGATGTGGTGTTTCATGAAAAGGTGGTAATGATACAGTGTGACCTGCGGTTCGTGATCATCATTCAGCAGTCACCAATCAGATATATTTTATGAGTCATAATTTTTCCCAGTACAAAGATCATCTTCATGTTATGTGAAGATGAGTATCATACATTTTCGTCTTAAAGATTCATAGAAACCCTAAAAAAAGATATTCTGAAATTAAAGAGATACACTGGGCTTTGATATACACCCCCCTCAATACATTCCTGCTCAAATGTCCTAAAAACCCTTATAAAGCATCATGTCCTTGGTGTGTCCTTCACATTCTCCACTTTAGAACGTGCACAGTTTGTTCATTTTCCTGGTTTAGGGTTGCTGGAGATTAAAACAAATTGCTCTGGACCCATGAAAAATGACAATCATATCTCACATGCTTAATAGCTTTATGGGCCATGTGACAGCATGTAGGTAGGCACTGAGGGCCAACGTGCCTGCAATATTGAGAAGTCCTTCATTAAGTGTGTGGTCAGTGTGTGTGTGTGTGTGTGTGTGTTTGCGTGCGTGCGTGCGCGTTCGCTCGCGCACAAAAGTAAATATATGAACGTCTTCCTAAACTAGACTGGACAAAACATGTTGCAACAAGCTCACAGAATGTCAAGGGGAATATAAATGCGCTATGCGTAAAGGCATTAGCGCGGTGTTCATGATAAGGAGTCAAAAAACATGGCACAAAACAGATTAGGAATAAGACGCAAATGAGCCAACGGAGATAATCCTGTTATCTCGTTGGATGTAAAATGCCAATGTGGAAGCATCCTCAGAGACCACGATGAACTGAGCATGAACTAATGCTGCAGATATACGGAAGGAGGAGGAGGAGGAGGATGAAGGGGGGCAAAACAATATTGGCAACCTCGAGTAAACACTGTTGTTCTTGACCTTATGGCACACACTCGCCGTTTACCACAATGTGACCGGCTGTTTATTAATTGAGAGCCCACACACGCGCGCCCTCGCCGTCTTCCGTTTGACACCAGTTCGATATTCTCCTGATGACATTGTATCACCTTTGAGAATTCCCTGTCAGTAACAACACCGGGTCTGTGATAGCCCACATAAGCCAGCATTGATAGATGATCGCTGTCAAGTTGAACAGAAGAGAATTTGGGGCTCTGCTCATTTAGGGTTTGGGACACCGGGATGCCGGTGGAGACGCACGCCGGTCATCACCTTCTAACAGGAGCGCATTTAACATTACGCACGACAGGACTGCACGCGTGTGCACACATACACACCGAGAGAGAACGAGAGAGAGAGAGACGCACACGGCCACAGATAACCCATAAACACGCACACACAACAAGAAAGACCAGACAAAAGGAAGACAAGCAGACTTACGGGATGACCCTGGGCTCTGCGGGCTTCTCTGTGCGCCCCATTGTGATATTCCCGTTATTCCCGTTTTAACGGAATCCTCAAATGCCGTGGTCGCAGTCCACGTCTCTGCAAATGTACCAGAGGATCACATAGAGAATGAGGAGTATGGCGAAGATGAAAAGCGCTACTAGGATGGCCTTTGTCACCGGAGAGATGAGCGACTGCATGTCAGGAGCAGAGCCGGGCAGAGCGGCGTGGGGCTCCGCGTCCGTCCGTCCTCAGTCTGCTATCTCTCTCGCTCTGCTCCTCTCCTCTCCTCCGCTCCGGTGGCAACTGTTGAGGACGGAGCCCGGGGCTTTGACGTGCGCGAACTCACACATTTAGAGCCTGACGCACATGCACACGCACTCCACGCCGCGAATATATGCCGGCGATCCAGGCGCGCAACGCGTGGGGGGCTTCCCTTGCTAGAAGCGGCGCAGGAGTGGGCTGTCAGTCCCCAGGTCCACTCTGCCTGACTGTCTGTCGCACATCAGAAGAAGCAGAGACGGGGAAGACACGAGTGATAACCACTCGTTCGCTCAAAGAAGGCTGCACTACAAAAAACCCGGTGAAATTCAGCAGGTGGAGGTTTAGATTAAATCCAGCAGAGACGTTTCTAGACAGAATGGAGAAGTCCTGAATTGCGCGCCGAGCTGCTGCACTTGTCGGCAAACAGGTTGATTAGTATTCCTCACGCTGGAGTGTGTGTGTACGTGTGTGTGGGGGTGTGTGTGTGCATGACAGGATATCATCTTATCACGACCCTCAACATCCCTTTTTGCTGCAAATGAATGGATTAATAGGAGAGATAAATCCAGATGGTTGCTAAATTAAACCTGTTTCCACTTGATGCGCCTTTTATTGTTGTTTTATATTATTCTTATGAGGTTGGTAGCCTACTTATTTTAAAAAATCTTAAGGCACCTTTTCAAAAAAATAAGGAATCCCATAGTAATCCCATAATAAAGAGAGGATGGTCTAAAAATGACGTGGAAAACTCTTGTTAAATCATAATAATATTGCAGCTGTTGATGCAGTAGCTTAGACAGTATAGGCCCATCACAAGGTCATAGTTAAAATGGGTTAGAGTTTTTGTGATTGTTTGTTTGTTCTTTTTAGGATATGGAAATTAAGAAATCACCTTTTGTTTTGTAGTTTCACTTACGCAAGAAAATCCATATAAGTGGGCTACCTGCAGCCGGAAATACAAACACCCCATAGACATGACTCTGTAAAACAGATTTTTCGTGGAGCCTCTTACCCACTTAGTGACGCGCTTAATTTCCGTTTGGATTCTATCAGATGATCACAAATCATATTTAGGCTAACCACTGTGCGGACTATTAATAGACATAAACAGAATGCATTATCCGTGCTGCTACAAGTTGCAATAGACTACATATTTTTAAGTGACTATTTAAAAAAAGGCTAAAATAGCTGTATAGACAACAAAGAATTAAAATGACTGAGATAATCACTAATTATTTTTTTTTAACATTATTGTTAAAGACCATTTATAGGTCGTCATTGGAGCATGAGGGAACATCAGCAGCAGCGGGGATCAGGAGCGCACTGTTCACCACACTATCCACACCCCACCACTAGATGGCGACAAATAGAATTTTTCACGCCTTCATGAAATGTGATGGTGTATTTGATTATTCCGCACACCATCATTACACTGTAGTCTTGCATAACAATCATGACAGCTAAAGGGGTTTAAGGCGCACAGCAGGTAAGAAGAAACAATGCAGCTTTAATAGTTGGCATATAACTTGTGCGCCACTGAGACGTGCGTTATTGTTTGTCTTGGTAGCGAGCTAGCTAGTTAGCGAACGTTAGCTTTACTAGCAGCAGTTACATTGTAGGCCTATTGAACAGAGTGGCTGAGGAAGCTGGAGGCGCTAGCGCCGAAGCGGACTAACCCTGCTGACAAGTTTGGTGAAATGTGCAAACCAAAGTTGTGCTTTGTGCCACGTATGTCGTTTAATTTGAGATATAATTCATTGTCGAATGCTGCATGTGAGAAGACACGTCTATTGCTGTGAACATGCGGTGTCAACTGAAGATTACAGCCACAGGCACTGATCAATGTTTGCAGCGACCTGCTAGCTGCTACCTGCTAGCTAACTAGCCTCAAATAGGCCGTCGATGTCTGTCAAGTATATACAAGTAAAATAGAACTTCCGGTCGCAGCCTTCAAAGTAAAGTATTCAGCGATGCACGAGTTTTAGTGTTTCAGGGTTGTCGTTAATGCACATATACTGATATGGCTTGGCGGCATTGACGGGGTTGAATTATAGCTTCAAAAATTAAATGTATGCTACTGAGAGGGTGTCAAACTGACTGAAAAGTCAATTGAAATATTACCAACGAGCAGTTGGCGCGTAGGATTTTGAATTTGTATTGTTCTTATGATTTGGGCGAGCTTTAATTTTGAAGGCAGTGCGGCCTCTCTTCCTACGTCACTGCAGCAGTTTTGTTTTAAACGTGATGTAGTTCAACGTTAGCGGCTTTGACAAGCGCGGCTACCTAGCTGCTTAGCAAGAGACTTAACCCACTTAACCTAAGTGACACAGTGAGTGTGTTTACATATGGGGCTTAGTGGTTGTTGGTGTGTGTTTAAACCGTGACAGATACTTAAACTACCATACTGCCTCGTGGGTTAGTCTGTATTAGCTACAATACATGCCTCTTCCTAAACGGTCCACAAGTGCTAGGTTAGCTTGCGTTACCGTTTTAAGATCGAGTGATTGCTAGTTAACTAATTAGGTGTTGTTGAAGTGTAACGCTAAGTAAGTGCACCGCCAGTGTAATGTTGCAGTATAAAATGCATAGCTGGTTAAGTACTCTTTAGGTACTGGAAATATGCTGTTGTCGACGTAGACTGACATTTAGCCGTCTCTGAAAGAAATATGAAAATAATCGGCCTGGCTCATTAGTACGTTAACTTGTACAAAATAACTTCAAACATTATACGACCCAGGGTCATAAAAATCAGCACATAATTTCATTAAATTGTCATCTTTCCGAGCTGCTTCATAGAGCTTGCTATCACTTTACACTGTACAGTACATTTTGTAAGGTAAGATCACAGAAACAACAGCTGACCCAGTTAAAGTTGACACTGTACTATTTAGAAGAGACACTGTTTGAGCAACAGACGTGGAACTTAGAGGGACTACAAGTTTAAGATAGACCTATATGTACAACTAGTGATTAAGTGAATGAAACCCACTGGGAATATACATCAGATTTATGACAACAGACTCTGTTTCCCACTGTTAATAACAACATAATTGTGTGAACCGTTTCCCTTAGCTTTAAGAATAGGTTTTAGAATAAGTTACTTTTGTACATTAAATAAATAAGTAACCAACACAGTTTTGAGAAGAAGGCTGAATCATAGTTTGTGGGGAAATTGAAAGTTTAAGCTTTCAGTCCAAGCTATATTTTCGTATGTAATTTGGGTGATTTTATTGATGATGATGCACTTTACTATAGACATCTATGATTAGTTTATTGGTTGTAGTATAATCTTACCTATATGTGACCAGTAGTGCGGCTGTCTATACATCAAGGACTGCAGAAATGTAGACTTGGATTTTATGGTGTTATGCCTGATAATTTTGTAGTTTTGTGAGCTTTATTGTCTTCATATGTTTCGTATGTTTGACATTTAGCCTGCAAACATTGTCTCTATCTTTTTCTTTTTAAAGACTCAACTACTCTATGTAAGATGAACGCTGAGGACAAGTTGGAGGGTATGCTGCTGAAGTGCAGCAGTGGTGGAATAGATGGAGGTGGGAGAGGGCTGCCCAGCGGAGGAGGACTGGTGGTGATGACTCTGGGGGAACGATCATTGGTGAACCACCCTCTCCTGGCTGAGGATGATGACGATGAAGATGATGATGAAGACTTGACTGGGAGTTCACTGGTTACTCATGACCTGGTCCCCCCGGAGCAGCTGATGATGCAGGAGGAGATGACAAAAAATGGTGGAGGAGGAGAAGAGGAGGGAGGAGGCGAGGTGGGAGTGCATTTCCCCCTAAAACTCACCAATAAGTTGCCCTGCTTGCTTCATATGCCAGTGAGTTAAAGTAGTAGTAGGAGTACGTATTAATAAGATTGTTTATGTGGATGCTGTACCAACAGTCTCCATATGTCGTTATTTTCTTTACATGTCATTTCATGTCCTGTCTCATCATGGGCCATCAATTCCTTTAACACTGAAAATGTACTCAGGTATTGACAAATTAATGAAAACCACCCTTGGCCCAGTTAATAGTTGTAGACAGTCATGTACTGGCTTCGCACCAGTTTGCAAAACACTGTCAGCATAGTTTAAAGTAACAGATTGAAGACAGAGGAAGACATCAGCTGAAACTATTCTGCATTACAGAAGAATAAAGATACAGCAAATGTGGACTTCAAAATACTCCTTTTACTCCAAGTGTAAACATTGGAGATAACCTGAATCAATCAGTTTTATCAGGGTTAAAACATTATTCCGGTTTATAACAACTGCCTGTAAGAATGACCTAGTATCCAGCAGGTTATTTGCTGAAATCTTGTGGAGAGTGGCAATTTGATTTGAAGAAAGTCAGATGGGGCATCTGCAAATACTCTCAGGCCAGCTGCCAGATGTAATCTATCAGCATGTCCTAGGTTTTCTAGGACCAGAGGTTTCCCTCTGGTCTGTTATGTTTCCAGCAGGGGGTAATTCTTAGAGAATGCTTAAACCACATCAACTAGCTTCTTAAATTGTGGAGGAGCAGCTGCTAAATGGTGAGGTCCACTCACATGGGTTGATTATCCTCTACTTGCCCTATTGCACCTCCCTGACCTGGATAAAGTGCTGGATGAGTGGGTGGGCTTTAAAGTAGGTCATATGCTGTAATAAATATCTTGCTTATCTATGGTCCTACTTTCACAGTTGAGCATCAAGCAGGAACTGAAGCTGTCCGAGCCAGCAGCCCAGATAAAGAAGGACAAAAAAGCAGTTAAGGACCTGATGGTGTGTCCCAAGAAGAAGAAAAGGAAACAGCGCTCACCAGCAAAGGTGCAAGTCTGAACACTTTTTAAAGAAAGTTAATGTGGAATACCTGTCAGTTTTATCAAAGCAGAGACATGTTTGTGTGATTGAGAATGGAGTCAATTATTTTACAAGCCTGAAGAATTTCAATGGAGACAGCTTTAAGAATGAAACAAATACTAGTATCTTTCTTTGTCCCTATTGTAGATTCTCAGCATCAATGATGACGGATCACTGGGCATTCAAAATCCCAAGTGTCACATCTGTGTTCACTGTAATGCTGCATTCAGAACCAACTATCATCTGCAGAGGCACGTCTTCATTCACACTGGTATGAATCACTCAGTCATTTGTTATTATGTTGCGGATGGATTATTTTTCAATTATAATCATAATGAAGATGAGCAGTCCAGCTAAAGAGTAGCAATGCTAAATCAAATGGTGGCCTTAAGCATTGTGTACTTTGTTATGTATATACAGAGCTTTCTTTATATCTATGTATATTGTTCAAAATCCAGGTGAGAAGCCGTTTCAGTGCAGCCAGTGTGACATGCGCTTTATTCAGAAATATCTCCTACAGAGACATGAGAAGATCCATACTGGTGAGTGAAGAATGGAATCAGGATTCACTATGATTTTATTTATCATATTAGTCACAAATGAGTGATCTTGGGCTTTTCCTTTGTTTTGTCTCTGTTTAGGTGAAAAGCCTTTTCGCTGTGATGAGTGTGGGATGAGGTTCATTCAGAAGTATCACATGGAGAGACACAAGAGAACTCACAGTGGAGAGAAGCCCTATCAATGTGACTACTGTCACCAGGTATGCTGCTTTTGTTTGCTTGCGAATTCGTGTAGCTGGGAGCATCAAGACTATTGAACAAGGTTGATAAATCAGGTATTGAAAACAGCATAAAATGTGAAATGGTGATCATATTAGGGGTTCTTTGTGCAGGACATTTGACTAAGTATGCAATGAATAAAAATGCTGTAGTAAGGCTCAGTATTAGCTATAGTTAAACCAGTTTTTAAATTAGTGCAACAAAAAAGAAATGGTCAGTAATAAAATGAGACTGATGTCACCCAGGTTCAGTTTGCTGCAGCGTCACTACTGGGAGAATGAGCATGTCAAGTTTCACAAGACATCTGTGAAAATATTGTCATTGATAGATTCTTAAGAATTGAAAATGCAAAGTGTTTGCTTGAAATGTCTGTATTGTCTCAACTCAATGTTTTTTTTTTTACTACATTGTGTAAAAAAATGTGTTGTGTCCTCCATCCACAGTACTTCTCCAGAACAGACAGGGTTTTAAAGCACAGACGAATGTGTCACGAGAACAGAGAGAGAAAGACCAACAAGGCTGCTGGTAAAGTTGGACCTTTGCGTGAAACAGATTCCTTAGGCCTCCCTTTTCTTGCCAAAGAGTGTTCACTGCCCAAGAAAAAGCGCCAGAAGTGTGCAGACAAGAATTCAGGCGCATCCACCGCTGCCCAGACAGAAGGGCACACTGTCGCTGTTGTAGAAACGGAGGAGAAGGAGGAGCAGAAACAGAATAAAATTGATGGTCTACCTCTCTATGCCGTGTCCTCCAAAGTCAAACATGAGTTTGTCATTACTGACTACTCTGTGGAACTTCCTGAAGAAACACCTAGCCAACACCAAGAAGCAGAAGTGTCATCAGAGGAGACGACTCCTCCTAAGCTAGTCCTGAAGAAGGTCCCCAAGAGGGGTCTTAAACAGTCCAATGAACAAACTCCTCCCTGCCTGTCCACTTTGTCTTCCTTTGAGGAAAATAGTAAGGTCACCCAGTATGCCTTTGAAATCGTGGACAAGCAAAGCCTGTTGGAAGTAGAAAGCAACACTGAACTCGAATCAGTTGAAACTCTTCAAGGAGGACCAACAAAACCAGCAGCCAGCAGCACAAACTACGACGATGCCATGCAGTTCCTCAAGAAGAAACGTTACCTTCAGGCTGCAATGGCCAACAACAGTCGGGATTATGCCCTGAACACGAGCAGCATCTCTTCTCAGCCGCCTGTTACGCAAACTGTGGTGTCAACCGTCATTGACGAAACTGTCCCTGCCACCATTCTGGAGCCCCAGCCAATCAACACAGAGATTAAGTCAACTCATGACAAAAATGTGCTGCCAGATGAGGTTCTTCAGACGCTGTTGGACCACTACTCCAACAAAGCTAATGGGCAATCAGACATTTCTTTTAGCGTGGCTGACACAGAGGTGACATCAAGCATATCCATTAATTCTTCTGATGTTTCAGACAGCAGCCCTGTGGAGAGTCTCGGGGCCTCTAGCGCCCAGGCTCAACCAGCTACTGAGAAGGTCAGCCTCTTACAAGAATACTCCAAGTTTCTCCAACAAGCACTGGAGAGGACCAGCCAGAATGACAGCTACCTGACCAGCCAGAGCCTCAGCTTGGTCTCTGAAAACCCCACGTTAGCTGGACAGCCTCTGTTCTCCACAGAAAAACAGTTTCCTTCCCCCAGCAGGTTCAAATCAGGGATGAGCTCTCCGCTAAGGTCCACTTTAGAGAAACCTCACTTTGGATTGCTGGTTGGGGACTCCCAGCACTCGTTTTCATTTTCAGGTGATGACACCACCCCTCCCTCCGCAGTGTCCCCAGCTGAGGAGGACTTTCTGGAGCAGGTCTCACCCTCCAAAAAGACAGACACTTCACAGGGAATACTGCAAACTTTTCAAATAAGCTCCTTCGATCAGAACTTCAAATCTCATTTCCAGGCATCAAGATCTGGGTCATCTTCACAGTTTACTGTTGCCAACGGACAAGTAAGTCTCAGAGGACACAGCACAGACTTCTCAGAGTTCCCCTTAGTCAGAGTCACTGAGACCAGGTCTCAACTGAACTCCTCCCCTGATGTTTCATCCAGTGAAACATTTGGCTGAAGGGATGGGGGTCAGGATTCATTTCTGTTAATAATTTCAGCTGCACTTTATCTCCTGTTTCCTGTTTTGCCAAAATAAGTTCCATTGCAAGTGTGTGTGCTTTCTCAAAGCATTTTGTTAGAAAACATATTCATGTTCTGTTTTTTGTTAAGTTCAGCCTCACAGAAGGAAAGTACTGAAAATTGATAAATCATAATTAGCATTTCCCCTTTAAAAAATTGTAATTGTTCAAGGGAATATTTCTTGCTCCAGAATGTACATTAAGAGATTAGTGAAATATTCTCTCAAACCATTGCCATGGAGTTTATTTTGAATGTTTTTGTCAATCATTTTGCCTTGCTCAGAAGATGATCAAATCACTCTTGCTGCTTCATGCGATATTTCCACTTATTAAAATGTAGGCCCTAACTATGTACGCCTTTTTGCTCTTTCTGTAGCTACCTCCCCTTGCTGTTTATCTGGTTAAATGTAAGTTTGCCCTAGTGTCACTCTATCCCAGCTGTGTAACTCCCGTTAAATTGCTCACTGAAATGAAACCATGGTTAGCTAATAACTGATTCTTCACTATATGTTGAAGTCACTTTATTCTCACCTAAAATAGGTGTTTCTAGAAATGTGTAATGAATGCTACAGAAAAGATTTAACAGATGGTGTGTGTCTGATCAGGAATCTAGTTTGTGTGATTGGGCCTCATTTGGCTGCCAAAAAAAAGAAATTATAGTTCTCATTCATAAACTGTTTAACATTGTGTGAGTTAATGTACTCCCTTCCTGGCTGGATTTCTTGGCACTGATTTTATAAATGTGAGTCTAGCGCAATATAGGCTGTGTAATAAAAAGGCTGGGATATATCAGATATAAAACTCTTTCTACCCCTAAAAGACGTGGGTACCTAATAGCTGCACACATGTAATGAGTGCAGGATAATCCTTATTTTAAGTGAGTTGTAGTGAAATAACTTAACAGGATTGTGCTTAATGTTTGCACAACTTGCACATTCTTCACCACAAGGAATGTAGTACTTAACTCTCACAGTGGATGAATTGCATAATACCTTTACTTAAAAGGAAAATTTTTGTTAAATGCGATTTCTGACACTGACCATTTAGTGAAAACCCTGGTGTCAGATTTGCTTATATGAAATTACAGATGATCCTCTTTGCTTTAGTCACTCGTGATGATGTAGCTCTTGTAGCTGCAGTTTCATCATTGTTCCTCTTGGAGTATGTACAGGTTTTTTTTGGGGAACAAAACAAAACCATGTGATGAGAACCCTTTGTATTCATTGAAGGTCAAAGTTTTATTAAGGCTATATTATGAAATCTACAGTGCATGTGGAAATAAGGTGTTTGGTTTTCGAGTTTCTTTAGTTTTGCATCTGTGCCTTTGTTTTGTTTTTTTTTAATTCCAGCCTTCCTATACTCATTCCTTTATATGTATTTCTTTTTACTCAGCCAATGCTCTAAGGCTACTTGTTCAACTTGCACAATAACAACAAACACATAAGCTATCAACCTATTCAGTCTGTAATACATTGAGATATGGGAGCTTCATTTTATTTTGCCCATTTCATTTTACTATGTTAGAATTTAAGCAAGAAATACCACACAGTTTAATTCTCAACCTGTTATCTTTGGTTGGAAGGAAATTGCATTTTCAAGTACTGTGCTACACAATGTCTATATGAATATAGACTTATGCTTTAGATACTTGTAGTTTTGCTAATGATCACATATTTGCTACAATTCAGTCATAGCCACATCTGTCCAGGCTTTGTTGAAACAATGTGGATTTAAATGGTTGATTGAGGTCTCCTCTGTACTTTATCACACTGTTGACTGGTTTCCATGTGCACTAGTACGTGTATCGTCTTAGGTGCTCTTGAGTTGAACACTGCTCATCATCAAACTTAGCTTTGCTCCACTTAAGCTCCCTCTTGTTACATTTCTACTGACAATCAGGGACAGACAGCACCCACGTTAATCATCAAATACTTTATTTTTCCTCATTGAACATTCCCTGTAGAATGTATAGACAATATCCTGCTGTAAATACATTGTATATTTTTATGTTCTGAGAAGTACTGTTAGATCTTTGTGTCAATAGAGAGACAAGGCTTGTGCAAGAGACACTTTTTGTCAGTGGAAGGCACATTTATTAGTTTTCCAGCATTTATTAGATTCAACAACGAATCCTTTTCACTTGTTGAAAAGCTGTGGGTTTCTGAGGTTTCCATATATACAGTATATTGCCACTGTTATCAGAGGAAAATTGACACTTTTTACAGTTTTAATGCTGATTGGTTCAAGTGATTTTTTTTTTTTGTAAGTTAATGCAGTTGATTGTGCATTATGATGGGTTTTACTGTATACACCTGTAATGAAAAGCCCCCAGAAAATGTTAATTTGAGTTTAAAGTAATACTCCACTTGAAATCAGTCTTTTTTTGTATCGAGTATTTAACCTCAACAGCTGTGACAGCTTGAATTCATGTCAATTCAAACAGAGTTTGGGTGGAATATTACATAAAAAATACTGGCTCCGTGGTTGAAATGTTATTCTGTCAACCCATTTCATTGTGAGCAATTTTTAGAAGCACAGTGCAGATGAGTAATTCTGCTTTGGTAAATCGTATCCCATAAATTGTTCTTGGAAAGTTTTGAATTCAGTCACGCAATTTAAAATGCAAAACTGTTGACGGAGATTCATGAATTCTATGAGCAGTACTATGGTATTTTTTTCCATTTAATTAACTATTGTCAGTAACCTGGCCATAAGTGTCCTTGTATAAGCTAGAGAAAAAAAATGTTTGTTTTGTGTAAAAAGATCTGAATTATGAATTTTTTGATAAAAACTATTTTTGAAACATGTCATTTAAGGCACTGATATGGACAGTATATCATATGCAGTCACTATTGCTACCCTCATTTATCATTGTACAAGTCGTTTGTGTCAAGATGTTTCAAATACAGATGGGAAGCCTCTTCATGAGTGTGACTGACATTTTCATACTTTTAATGAACTTCACTGTGGGGGTTGATCTTAAGTTAGACTGTAAGGTTTATTTGCATGGTCTCTAACTTGTTGGGTCGAGTGAACTTGTTTTATGAATAATGTGCAGCTTTAATTGTGATCAATTAATTTCAGTCAAGTAACCCATATGATTAGATTTTTTGCAATATATTATGATTTGTAAACAATCAGATTAAATTGTTGTTTTGATTGTTGTGTCATGTCCTTATAAATAAAATAATTCACAGTATGTGACCTTGAATTGTTATTGACATGCAAAGGCCATTTATCTGTTGGTGCTGCTCACTGTGTGTTATCATTTACTGTATATTGTATTCATGCTGATGCAAAAATTGTCATGAAAATGTCTAGGTATGTTGAATGTTTTTTAACTTTCACAGTTTTTAAACAGCCCTCTGCAAAAATGAGGGAAAGTGTAGGACTGTAATGATTATTTTCATTATTCATTCATCTTTCTTTATTAGTCATTTAGTCATGGTTGGTGTTTTGGATTGAAAAAAATACTTAATTTAATCAAAAAAAGTCATTTATGTTTTGTAAATCTGCTAATGGGTTAATCAGCTAATTGTAAAAATAGCACAAGAAAACTTTTCTTAGTTTGCTGTAAAATTCTCCAAGTGTCCACCGCTACCAAGCCCCTATCACTATCAAAGTTTGTATAGAAATTAAAAAATAACTCCACAAATGTACTCTCAGGTTTTGTCATCGAGTCACTTTCTCTATCACTTTATGTAGTGAAGTGTTAAGTATTGTTGACTGGCAGAAATGAGACACAATCATCCTTTTGCGGGCCTATAAATATCCTCATAGTCCAACACATCTCCTTTTCCCATAGCTTGTTCTAGGAAAGAATTTCACAAATAAAAAGATAAGGATGTTGAGTGGTGCTTGCATTTTTCAGCTTTAATCATTAGTCAACCTACAGGGCTTGCCAAGACTAACACAGGATCCTTGTGCAAAGCAGCAACACACCCTGGAAGGTAACCAAACATCTATCTACGGCTGGCTGCTGACGTTTTCACTAAACACGTTGTTAACAGCAGCAGGGGCTCGGAGCTCCACACATACTGGCTGGATTCATCACCAAAGCACAATGGAATAATGAACTTATTTGTCATATTTATAGTTGACAACTGTTTGTGTTTGTTTTTGTTTTTATCAGCATGGACTGACACGGGCCTCTGTGAAAGGTAAGGCTGAAGTGTAAAAGTTTGGACTGTTGCAGACAACGTCACGCGAAGACATTATTCAAAAATCTGTCAATTTAAGCAGTAGCCTTGGTTAATTATAGTCAAAAGCGTAAGAATACACAAGTGCTTGTCCTCAAATTGCTACACGACTGATAAACATTTGAACTCACTCTCCTGGCGCACTTGTTTGCTTAATTAATTCATCAAACTATATATTTAAAATCAATTTTCTTTAAGTTACCGTATTGCGTATAGTCGAGTTTAAAAGTTGCTTAGAGAAAATTAGAGAATGAAAGGCAGCATATTTCACTGTTGCCACTAGGAAACCTTAACTTGACACGTTTGACAGTGAGGTTTGGCTTCGACTGTGTCTAGAGCCTAATCTGCTCAGTTGTGTGACCCTCGGTGAGGACACCTCCATTTGCACCATAAAGATACGACTGCTTGGCTTAGTACGGGGGCTAATTGTTACAAACATACATTTACAAAAGACAAAGCTGTTGGTTTTTGGCTAAAAAGTGAGATAAAACCTGTTGTAAAACTTTATGTACCGATATTCGATGCTAATGGCGCCTTTTATTATATTACAGGACTGATATATTATTTTAACTGTTAGTAAAATACCATTCACTCATCCATGACATCTGTTTAGCTGCAGTGTCAGGAGCACGCCCTGCTGTGTCCGGGTGTCCTCACCGGGATAGGCGGGACCATTATGTAGCTTACTGTCACATTCAAAACAAACTTAGCCAACTTCCTCAACAGGGGAAAACTAATGTTGTAACTTATTAATGAATTCAGGCCCTTGGTGGATTTTTGTTTCTCATGTTGTCATTTAACATATTATTAACAAACAGGGCCACCTGAAGGGGAGACACCTGCTTTACACCTGTAGGTTGCAATGGATACCCTGCCATTTGGTTGGACTGTGCACACACAGGAGGGAGATGGGGTAGGACTGGTGAAGGGGCAAGCTGCTGACACTGACAATGACACAGACACACATGTCCATGATCTGTTTCATGAAGATGCACAGGTAAGATGTGTGCCCTGATGGTTCAAATAGTTCCCACATTCATGGTGATGGAGGTTAGAATATGACATAGTGATATGATTTAATGCTTTTAAAATGACACATCTTTAAGTCCTCCAGTGCTGTAACAGTGGTGTTTCTGTGTTCAGGGTTTCCAGCAGTCTAGCCAACCGTGGTGGAGGATCAAACTGTTTGTGTGGGAGCCAGTGCTATTCGGCACCTGGGATGGAGTTTTCACCACTTGCATGATCAACATTTTCGGTGTGGTTTTATTCCTGCGTACCGGCTACCTGGTGGTGAGTTCACACTGCATCTACAGCCATACCCAGTCAGAGAAACTGCAGACCTTCATTATATTAGAAAAAGGCCAAAGATATAAGAGACAAAACAACTAACCAGAAAGATTTGAATTAAACTTAATGAAAACTGTGGTGTCTTAAAACAAAACAAATGACGAAAGCTAATAATGAAGCAATTCTCAGTTGGATTTTTTTTCCTGACTTGGACAGCAGAGGATTAAGGTTCAACATTTGCACCAATAACTAAAATAAGGAAAGTAACAAAAAACGAAATAATTTATCTATAAACAATTCTATAAACATATAAAGTACATTTAAATACCCTGGCACCCACAATTTTCAGATGTCCTGTTGTATCTTGTAAAATGAATGATGCATTCAAGCACTGTTGAAAAAACTGCTTGATTGTTCCAACAATAAAGAATGGATTACTTAATATCAGATCCTCCCACCAGTGCATTGCCCATCCTCTCACCACTACAACAATCTCTCACTGTTGAAAGCATAGTGCAGACTGGGAGCTGAGTCTACATGGTCCACATACTAATGAGAACAGAGTCGACTTATTGATGATATTGGCTGGAGTGATGACGCACTGTGCGCCATTTGCAGACTGGTGCTTCATAAATGCTGTGTGTAAACATCCATTTATGGCTCATTAAATGAGTAGGCCGGTGGTTGAATGGGAAAGGACTGCATGTTTTGCATATGTTCACCTGTACATTTTATAGTATCTAGCCTCATGTTTGGTAATAGTGTGTGCTTTTTCACATCTTTGTTCAGCTTTGCTGAAGCTTTAGATTTTTATTTGCAGCTGCAGTCATCATTAAGTGCGTGTCACCCCATGACTCCAACCCAAACACTGTAATGTGCATGTGTCATCACAGGAAAAAAGCAACAAAGACTCTGTTCTTAAAAGCTACATCCGTTTGGGTTTAGCTTGATGAACAAAATATAGTTTAAGTGTCAGATGGGGTTTCTTATCCAGAGTGAGATGCATCTTATCATAAATTATTTGAAAGATTGTAGCTCAGTGAACATGTTTTGCCTGTGTTGAAGTTTTTCCTCTTTTTTCTTCTTTTTTTGGCACTTTATGGTTTTTTGCAGATAGGTAACAGTGGAGATCTAACAGGAAATGAGGAGAAGTAGAAAAGGCCAATTACATTCATCAAAGGTCCTTAGACATCAAACTGGGGACTTTGCGGTTCATGGTTGCCACCTTAATCCCCTGGGCCACCAGAAATACCTCTTAGTTTTCATTAACATCAAGGCTACAATCAAAGTGAAAATTACAGTTGGGCAGTTCATTTTTGGCTATATCACGTTAAAGCAGCAAATAGAAGTAGAATGAAGTAAAAAAAAAAAAAAAAACATTTTCTATTTTTATCCCAGTGAACATTGCAAGTTTTAAATATTTTGCAGATGACAGTTGCAACACACAAGTATATGAGGTACAAATTTTGAATTATGAATTAAATATGAATTGTATGAATTAAAATATCACCGTTGATTGTGCAGACTAACAGCAGTATAACATATAAGACAAAGAAAGAAGAATTAGCAGACATAAAAATGAAAAATGTGAAGCTGTAGCTACATATATCTAATTGAATTGCTCCAGATGTACATACAGTATGTGCATCAGTGACTGTATTTGGTCATTTTGTTTCCTGACATCATCCAGGGCAACACAGGTGTGCTGCTTGGGATGCTCCTGGTCTCCTTGGTCGTGCTGGTTGCTTTGGTGACGGTGATGTCAGGGATCGGAGTGTGTGAGCACTGTGGTGTCGGGAGTGGAGGAATCTACTCCATGATCTCCACCGTCCTGGGAGGCAGGGTCGGGGGCACAATGGGCCTGCTTTATGTGTTTGGACAGGTGAGTTTTTTTTTAAGGCTGATATTAATATTTTTAGTTTGAAGCTTTTGGTTTTTGTAATGCAACTAATTGGTCTGTGACAGATCCACATTTTCATTAGTATCTTCCTATGTTATCCCCTGATTCATGATGCCTTCGACCCTGCAGTGCGTGGCTGGAGCCATGTATATCACGGGTTTCTCTGAGTCGGTGGCGGGGCTGCTGGGTCTACAGACTCAGTGGGCAGTGCGTGGCATGTCGGCGGCGGTGCTGCTGGCTCTGCTTGGAATCAACCTGGCTGGTGTGAAGTGGATTGTCCGACTTCAGCTGCTACTGCTGGCTGTCCTGGCCATCTCCACACTGGACTTTGTCATTGGCACTTTCACGCACCTTGACCCAGGTAGGGCTTGGGTCTAGAATATTGACAAAAAGGGTGATGGGAGAAAGTAACTGGGGTCGTGGGAAGAGTTCAATCAGTACTGCTGTATTTGGCCACGATTCAGTGTCTGCCAATAGTTTTTATGGATATTTTCCAGCCAAAATAAACCTCAAATTATTCAGTGGTAGAATATTAATGTTAAAGCTTCTGAAAACAAGTGACCACGCCTTAAACATCTACTGGGTGATTAGCCAAACCATCAAGAATACCATTAAAATAAAAATAAAAACCCAACACCAGATACTGTATCAGAGAAAAGAAAGAACTCTAGTTAAGTCGGTTAGCAAGTATAATCCTGTTTAAGTATGTAGCAATTCTCCAAATACACTGAATTGAATGTGTCGGAGGAATCTGCAATCTCAAGGTTATTATCTATCTTGAGCTAATTAAACTAGACTAACTTTTACCGCAAGCGTGATCACTCAATCATGATTAGACCAAAATAGACATGTGACACATGATCTTGGAAGATAATAAAATATACAACTTGCTTGAACTTAAAATATAATAATAATGTTGTGATTCACCTGTGTTGAAGTGTTAAATGTGAAATGAAGAATTAGTTTTGTTACATTGTTAACAACAGGCTGCATCTGCAGTGAGCTGGGAAGGGGTGGGTGTTGCGGTTCTGTCTTCCAATATCTCGTCACAAGATTCTAGACGTTTGTAAAGCTGCTTCAATCTTGGTTTCAGCATTGGTCTAACCTTAATTTTTTTTATAACACAATAAATAATGAACTGTGTGTGTGTGTGTGTGTGTGTGTGTGTGTGTGTGTGTGAATGAGCTTTAGGTGAATAGTTGCAGGTCAAGGGCAAATGTGGAGTTGGAAAAGTTGAGATTTCAGCCTGTGTTTGAAAGTTGGCAAAGTTCTCCATTTCTGACTGTGGAGGTAACGTCTTTCTACCATGGTGTAGTCAGGATGGAGAGGGGAGAGTGAACCCGGGTGAAAAACTGTGGAAAAAAAGTTGAACAGACCTTTGTCACAACCTACATTTTGACTTGTCAAACACAGGTGGAACTAATAAGTTCATTTCTGCACAGCATTGCAGCAACTGCAGGAATGCAGCCCTCGTTAATGTCATTAGTTCCACCTGTGCTTTTCCTGCTTCCACAGCCCAATAGCTTAGGAAATGGTTACAGAACACAAGTACTATGATGCTAGCAAGGCTATGAACAGGTTAGCAGGGTTTATTCAGAAAGTAAAAAGAGATGAATAGCACAAGATGGACAGAGTTTTGAGAGGGATGAAAAGAAAAGCACTAAACATGTAAGTAAAAATGCAAAATATGAAAACAGTATATGTTGCTCTTGTTAAGGTAGCAAAAGAGGCTTGTTTTAGTGTGCATGAACTTTGGACAAAGTTAAACTTACATTTTTCAAATTTTGACACTAGTAACTAATGAGATAGAAAAAAATGGTTTCTTTTTTTTTTTTTTACTTCTACTTCCATTAGCTGCTTTAAATGAGAAAATGTGAAGAGAAACATTTTATTTTTTGTTTCCACAGTATTGTTAGCAATTGATTAAAATGTGATAAATGTATGCATCCTGCAGGGGGTCTGAAATTCTTGCAGCTTCTAAAGGGCAGCATGATAGAAGAAGCAAGTTTCAGAACCACAGAACTACAGTGTTTACTAGAACTGTGACTGTCTGTAACCTGTGGAGTCCAGTAGGTGTAGCTGTAGTATCACTTATTTTAGTCAGTCTCAGTCTTGCATTCTACTAGATCTCTGCAGTATACATCTTCATGAGACTGTCTGTGTAACAACTTTTTTTTTTTTTTTTTGCTTCATATTCAACCCATTTTGTCATGTGTGTTAGCCTGTAAACCTGCTTTGTCTCCAGTGAGAATTTTCTTTCCCCTTACTGAATGGAAACTTGGGTAAAGTGCTGTCTTTTCTGCTGTTGTGGCTTAAGCCAAGTCTGAGACTGGAGGTGTGTTTGAGATTTTTTTTCTCTTTTTTTCGTTGTGAGGAAATGTTGCCTTTTTTTGAGTTGCTCGTATTCTTTTGCTGGCTTTCAGGAAGTCCTTCCCCACATTTCCTGTTCTCACTGATTATCAACGTCCTGTCCAAGTGTTCCAGAAGTGAAGCCAGCCTTTTTGTGAATAACACATTTCAAACACAAGAACATTCACTGTACTTTAAATAATACTAATAACAGATATAACATGTAGTGTACACACAATAAAACATACATAAGGGTTTCAGGCTACCTGTCCTATGTTGGACAGTGGTTCATTTTTTCCAAGATTTAGCTTTACTACTTCAGGTATCCTGTGCCACAAAAACCAGGCTCTCATCCCATAACTCTAACCTGGACTGCTCCACCCCTCCCAGCCTCCAGCCCTCTTTATAGAACTATGGGAGAACCACACGTAATGGCTTCCCCAGGTTTTTCTAATTAAGAGCTGCTGTGTGTTTTGTGGTGACCTCATGGTTGGCAGTGGACCAGCAGGTCCCCTAGCAAGCTGAAACAGCTCAGATTAGCCTGAACGTTCACTGTATGCCGAAGCACATCCTAAAGGAAAAAGTGCCACTGCCAAAATGATGTGGTCATCGTTTGATAACATGTCCCCTGTGTACAAAGAGATCACCATGTGAGGTTTTGGACACCATTGTACATCATGACCATAGCCAAAGCCTGTCTTGTCTGCCAAGCAATATATCAGAACTTAATGATATGTTGTCTTGTCAGTAGGCTTGGTAAACATTGAATATTGGCATTTTAATACAAAACTGGACATCTGCTGGTTAATATTTTGCACTTCTCTCACAATCTGAAAGGATCAAATTTAGAGGTGAAGCTGAATGATGAGTCAGTCAGCTGAAAATGAATTGGAAAATATAAACTATTTATTGTTTAGTATTTTTATGTATCATTAGTTGTAGCCCTAATCTAATTATGTATTTATTGCAATGCTAAACATGCAGACTTTTGTTTTATATTGTCATTTTTATTGCGTCATCATCCTAGGTTTCAGTGGTTAGATGCAGTTTGTTACTTTTGAATCCCAACAATAGAAATATTTAAAGGAGAAAATACTAAGGGCACGGTAAAAATGAAACCGTAAAGAGTATTTTAGATTTGGATTAAATTCTTTAACGTATCAACAGGTTAATTTCAAAACTGCTGATATTTATATTGGTCTCATTTTTCTTTTATCATTATCACAATTGTAGTAGTGACATCCACCAACCTTATTCCCTTGAAATACCTTCTAGACCACTATCTTAATGTCTACCCCTGTCGCGATGCTATTACCGGTAATTAAAACAGACACCCACTTGCAAATCAGTAGTTTAATCATAAGTAGAAAGATTTAAGGGTTGTTGTTGTTGTTGTTGTTATTATTATATAGGTAGATGAACTCTCACATGTAGACTGACCTGGCTTCCTCATTTCCCAGCCACGAGGGTCTGTTAAGTGTCTTATCATGATAAGTTCTTCCTGCAGAACTGGGACAGGTGGAGTTTGAATTGAAAAACGACATGGCTACAACATGTAAAACAGCTCGGAATAGTGCTTTATCATCCCCAATGGGGATAAGGAGGGGATTTCACTTGCCATTTTGACTGTTGTAAATTATTCAGTCTGGTCAGTAACACTGCCAGTGAATTGTCTCTGCAACCAAACCATCAACTACAAACACTTTTTTGATAGCGGTTCTTAGATGAAATACAATCTGACATGCACTACCCTGTCCCCTTAGTTGAAGCCTATTCCCCACAGAACAGGAAGCCATAATGTGTTCCTTGGGTCTAGGGTTAAGGGTGTTAACCAGCCTCACCCACATTTTTGGAAAATGACAAAGGGAGAAAGCCGGAAGTGAGATCTGAGGCCTGCTGCTACTCCAGAGACCGCCACATTTCTCCCTGTGATCCTACCATAATATATAGTTCTCAGTCATCCCAGTGGGACATGCCCCACCTCTGTAACGTCACAGCAGGCCCTGTCCTACATGCACAGTGGCTTATACTGGTCAGTGTGGGAGAAGAAGAGGTCAGTGAGACACAGAGGAGCCTCAGATGCTCATGTAATCTGACTACACATTCCAGTCTGTATTGGAGGAATGCTGGGCTCAGAAAAGAGACCCTCTCTGGCTACACATTTCGACTACAGTATACATACTGAAATGTGGATGCTCTCACCACAGCCTTGTCTCTAGATAGGCCTATAGAGAAGAGATTTTTTTGCAGACTAGTTTAAGGTCCTCCCACACCACATTACACTATATATATATATATATATACATATGTGTGTGTGTGTGTGTATATATATATATATATATATGCCAGCACACAGGTGTTTTCAGCAAAATGCTAGCGGCATCCTAACATGCTCGCATTGACAATGCTAACATGCCGATGTTTAGCAGCTATAATGTTTACCATATTCATTTTAGTTTAGCATGCTTACATTAGCTAATTAGCTGTAGACACAAAGTACAGCTGAAGCTCATGGGAATGCCAGTTGTGCAGGTATTTCATGATGAACCACAGTATTGGACAAATTGAAGTTTTGACCTGATGATGGCGCTTGTTGAAGGGAGGGTTATGGGGGTACAACTCATCCTTTGTGTCATCCACTTCATCCTTGATTCCTGAGGTCTTTGTGTAAATTATAATAAATCTGCCAAAAAGTCTGCTGTGTGCAATATACTTTGAGGCAACAGCTTTTTATTTTCTTCTTGGGGCCCTCAAATCGTTAGCCAGGTCGTTCCCCATATAGGAGCTAGGGAGTGGGAGTGCAAGTTTGCACTGAAAATGGAGAACTTTCCACTTGAAAGATGTATTTGTTTGCAGTTTTGTCCACAGCTCTGGAGCTCAAATGCAGAAACATTGACGGTAAACACTGAATTTGTGTTCATAGAAACAGTTTTCATTATAAATATGTGAACGCCCTCAACCTAATACTCTGAGAATTAGGCATGGTGGGATGTTGGAGTATGATGTTGTAATATGGGTGGGGAGCCCATGGTGCAGACATGGACACTGACTGTCCTGGATTTGTTAGATTCTGGTTGTTTGGACAGAGGGCAGTCTCACTGGGTCACAGAGTGAACAAGAGTTTGGGCTCCTTGTCCTATTTGATGTCATGTTTTACAGCCTCCTTAAATTCCTATTTTGGAGAATATGTGCACTTGGAATAACTAGTATATCCAGCCCTTTTTGGTTTTGGCTTTTGTCTAAAACAAAAGAAAAAATGAGCATGCTCCCTCTCTCTTTTCTCTCACTCTCTGTCTCCCTCTCTCGCTCACTCTCATTCTTTCTCTCAAACTTGGAAGCTGCTGAGCTTCTGAAAGGGGTGGTGACTTCCTTTTGGATAAACATGTCATTAATCTGACAGAACACATTCTTTCCCATCGCAAGATAACCAAGGGGGAAATGTCCGGTGTTGTAACATAGGCGGGCCCTTCAGGCTGAATGGTTTAAATGGCCACCATCAAAGTAGGACAATCTCCCCCTCACACATTCAACAAACTGACCTAGACTCAACAAACCTGTCTTGTCTTTAGACTGCATATTTTTAAAGTGCATTGATACCTACTGTTGTCATGTATTTGATTTTATACAATTTGTATTTGAGATACACACACACACACACACACACACACACACACACAGTATATATGTGACAATCTCAAATTCTCAACATGAGGTCCCACAGGAACATTTGTGTGTATTTAACAACTTGTTGGTCTTTGTTTGGTGTTTATATTGTTGACAATGGAAGAGCTAAATTAAATTTTCCCCTTGAGTTGTTGGGGAGTATAATAATTTAAAATGACAATATTGTTTCAGCCACAAGCATCTTTTAGTGATGTACTAATTAAGAGTTTGTTTCAGGGGGAAAAGTAAGAAGTCTCTAACGATGTAGATATAATGAATATTTTTCAAACCTATAGTACATATATTGTTTTAAACCAGTGTCTGGTACTACAGGTCTTTCTTAGGAAAATACCCCAGTGCAGAAATGATGCATTTACATTTCCAGTTAGCCTAAACTTCTATAGGACATGCAGTACAAAACATACCATCAGTAATAAGCATCTAGGACTATAGATGATGACTAAATACAAAGATGAAAAAACCACAGCAATAAGCACTTGAAGCTGATTGCATTACGTCAATAGGGAGAAAGGTTGATATGTTGTCATCGACTGTATGACAGAATGTAGAAGAGTTGTAATTCATTTCATAGCAGATGCATTGTACATAACATGTAAACTCCATCTTTGTATGAAGGATTCGTTTTCATCAAAAGCTCCAGAACCACTACTAGATGGACCCTGTAGTGAGATTGTTTTTTTCAAATACAGTGAACTGTTTCTAAATATTAGCAATATTATTATTAAGTATATTCATGTCGGCAGTTGGCAGGTTTATACTTACCTTGTACTGATAATCCTGGCATAAAGTTCAATCTGTTTTGCTTTGTGTGACACTGCCTCCTCTTTCAGAGCATGGCTTCATTGGTTATTCAGCCGAGCTGCTCAGCAGCAACTCGAAACCAGATTACAGCTCAGGAGAAAACTTCTTCACAGTATTTGGGGTCTTCTTCCCTGCTGCTACAGGTAAGTAGCACCCCCACCATGAAAAATACTTATAAGATTCTCAGAATAGCACACAGCTGCATATGAAGTGCAAAATATATTTTGCATTGTACAGTATGTTGTGTACATTTTTGTGGTGTGTGTGTGTGTGTAGGGGTAATGGCAGGCTTCAACATGAGCTCAGATCTTCAGCGGCCTGAACACAACATCCCTGTGGGAACACTGGCAGCTGTCTTCACCTCGTATGATAACAGCCCAAACACACCCCCAACACACAGATACACAACTAATATTGTAAAATACAAAAACAACACAATGAAACACTACACAATAAAGTGCTAAGACTAAAGAAAATAACTACGGTGAAGGTGTACAGACTGACCTAGATAGAGTGAAAGTAGTAACACAGTATAAAATGAATACTTGAAAGGCTGCCTTATGATCTTACTATTATCTCAGATTTTTTTTGTCTATTTAACTATACATCATTGTACAAGGACAGATTTCAAATATAACGCCCTGGAGTTTCTCCCTCAAGTTCTGATTCATCCAAAAAGGTACTTTCCAAATGTTTACATTTCCTTTTTGTCATGCTCTCAGATCACTTAGTGGTAGCTTATTAAAAGGGAAAACTTTTCCATTTCCACTGGAGAGAACAAACAAATCTACATTCCCAGCATGGCTCTATTTGTCTCGTTGAGTTGTGATGACACAATTTTCCTATTAATAGTGAAAAGGAGCAGTTGTTAATAATTCTGCATGGCATACTTTTGGTGACCCACAGGTGGTTCCTGTATCTGGTCTTTGTCTTCCTACTGGGGGCCATCTGCACCAGAGAAGCTCTGCGCTATGACTTCTTGATAGCAGAAAAGGTAAACTGTTCTTTTTTTCCATCTCACCCTGCAAGGGTGAGAAGGGGTGAGGGGATTCCCCACGCTGGCTCACTTTGTATATGTGGTGTGGTTAGTCCAGATTCTGACTGTATGTACTTTTTAAATGGTTGAGATGTAGGACCTTTAGCATTTTTTTTCCAAGTTCCTGTAGGCCTACATGAAAAACATTTCTCACATATCTGTATTGTTTTTAATAAGTGTGCAAGAGTATTTGTTTTAGTTCTTACCTAGGTAGCAGTCAAAATAGTAAAGTACGTACTTAATAGAAAGTAAAATAATAATGAAAGAGGACAAACACTTAAAATAAAGTGCCTACTGACTTAAGTGCATACACATTGAAGCATTAATCAACAGTCTCAGCCTGATTCACAGCAGTGTATAATGTATTCAGATTTGTCGCATGAATTTGATGACTTTCACCTACTTCTATCCTGTCTCTTGATTTATTACTCATTGGCTAGCTTGTTGCGGTGATTTGTGGAGAGCTTTCAGTAATTTATTAACATGCAAAGTGTGTGAGCAACACTCCATAAGCACCAAATTCTCAATAGTCTAGCCAGTTTATCATTCTATTTTATTATCGAGTTTGAATATGACTTTAATGTTGTGAAGTTTGATACTTGAGTCAAAGAATTCAAAAGAATATGTGATCTATGAATTCTCAGCAGCAACTGAGCATGTGTCAGGCTCCATATGGACAGCTGATGTGAGGACGGCTGGGATTGACGTACACTAGAGCTAAAGTTAGGGATACGTACCATTACACAAACTAATTTTGGGGAAATAAAGTGAGTAAGTGATTGAACTGTGGTGAACAGCTGATCAATGAGATTTCCGATTAAAACATTAAATTTTTGCTTTAACCAATCGCTGAATCACTTTAAAGTCTTTGACTTCTCCATCAGTGGTTAGTTCTCATTGTTTTCATAAGGAGCTGGCTGCAGCGGAACTGAACTGGGTGTAGCTGTTGTGAGCGCTCAACCCCACCCTATCCTCTTCCACCCTCTGTTTGTTTTCCTTCTTCCTCCAGGTCTCCTTGGTGGGTTTCCTCTTTCTGCTGGGCCTCTACATCTCCTCTCTGGCTTCCTGCATGGGTGGCCTGTACGGAGCACCCAGGATCCTCCAGTGCATCGCCCAAGAGAGGGTCATCCCTGCTCTGGCCTTTCTGGGAAGAGGGGTGGGTAGATGGATGGATGGTTGGATGGAGCCATGAGGGCATACATTGACATGCTGAAAAATATTAGCTAGAGCCACTATGATGTAAATGCAGTGTGTGTCTCTATGCAACAGTGACACACAGGAATTATTTGCTTTGTCTTTATCTGTTAACGTATGAGGTGATAAACCATAACTGTCAAATGATTTATTTCCTTGCTTTAAAGAGGAGCCAGTAACTGATAACAGACATTCATGAGCTAAAATAAATCTCATTATTCATTCTACCTTCAAATTATATTTAGGCCTAAAAAGGGCACCTATGGATTTATTATATTAAAAAATATATATATATATATATATATATATATATATATAGGGGGGGTTGTGACTGGACTCAATAGGAAGCAGTGACAAGACTGCCTAAATATAGTGTGTGGACTCTGTTCCATAG
>NW_019525121.1:1154369-1154624 GCF_002814215.2 Seriola lalandi dorsalis
AGGGCACCTATGGATTTATTATATTAAAAAATATATATATATATATATATATATATATATATATTCCCCCAGGAACTGAACTACATTTTCGAATAATTGCATAGTGACTGTACTATAAGGTAAATCATATTAGCAGGGTCATGTAAAGTTTGTCGCTGATTAACAGCAGTAGTTGGCGTAGTGTAACCTAATAAGTGTGCCTAGGCTGAATATATATATATATATATATATATATATATATATATATATATATAT
>NW_019525121.1:1154655-1206950 GCF_002814215.2 Seriola lalandi dorsalis
TATATATATAGGGGGGGTTGTGACTGGACTCAATAGGAAGCAGTGACAAGACTGCCTAAATATAGTGTGTGGACTCTGTTCCATAGAGTGAGGGGACTGACTGAATTACCACAAAGAGTTACAACTCACTGCTGCTTCACACACATTGTCACATTGACGTCCTGACCCCGTCCACCCCGGTTTTCCTCAGACTTGCCTGGATGGCAGCAGTGTCTCACCTCTCTCAGCGGGCTGGAATGAGGCCCTAGACATCTTGGCCCAAATCAAAGCATCAGAACAAACGCAGGAAGGGCGACGGGCAGGGCCCTGCTCCGCTGTGTGCTCTGGAGGACTGCCAGGCACACAGCAGTTCTCCTTAAACTGTGATAGGACCTGGGAAGTGAAAGCAAACTGCTTACCAAACCACATGTTAAAACGATGTTTCCATTTTGAGGAAGGGATTATTGTTGGGGCATTGTTTTTTGTTCTCCTGTTAGAACTGGTGTTTCATCTAAATTTAAAGACTTTTTTTTTTTTTTTTTTTTTAGATCATTAGATTCAATTCAGTCAATTCTTTGTCTCCCTGGAATGTATACTGGATGTTTAACCCTCCTGAAGTCAAACTACAAAGAATTTAACTCTTTATGGTATAGAACTAACTAAATTGAATTAAATGCAATGAAGTCAGACACTGCTAATGGACAAAATAGCATCAATACTGAGATTAGTGCCGATATTCTCATGGGCCTTGCAGATGTCCAGTGTCAGGTTAGCTGAGCATGGCTCCTGACCAACAAAAGGCCAGATGAAGTCATGAGAAGATTTTGTGGAATGATTTGGTTAGTTAAGACAAAAACATGAGGCTTAGTATGAAATGGGCTTACTTGTTGATAGTTGCTTTGATAATTATAGTAGTAGGTAGTAATTGTACCATTGCTACATCATGAAAAGGAAGCAAATGATCTCTAGATGCAGTCCTAACTTTCTGCTGGTTTTGACTAAAATTTTACTAAGTACAGGTTCATTGACACACTTCATAGAGGTGGGTGTTTCTCCCCCATGTCCATGAGTCATACAGTTTTATTTGGGGGGAAAAAATATTGTGTTGTGAATCTATGGGACGTTCTTCTTTCTGCAGCCTTATTCTCTTGACTTGGGCAGGTGTAATTTTACTTGGAATAGCTTGTGTACTGCAGCTGTCACTGATCACATCTACGCTCTCTCCATCTCTCAGTCGGGCCCAAACAGGACCCCAGTGGCAGCAATCTGTCTGACCAGTCTGCTGACCATGGCCTTTATTTTCATCGGCCAGGTCAATGTACTAGCTCCCATCGTCACCATCAACTTCATGCTCACCTACAGCTTCATTGACTACTCCTACTTCAGCGTGGCCATGACCGTCCAGCTGCAGAGTTATGAGAAGAGGGACACCCTCATCCTGGCCAAAAGAAATCTGCGCAGGTCCAACAGGCAGAACTCCACACCACTTATTGAAGCCCCTTTCCCAAACTATGGGAGTGGAGGCGAGAGTCCACAGAGTAAAGGCACTTTATTGGAGTTTGCTAAGGACATGGATCAGATATTTCCACCTGTCTCAAATGTTAATGCTTGGACTGAGAAGACCTCCTCCATGCAAGAGCTGAGCAGCCAAGGCAAGAGCAGAAAGGCAACTGCTAAGCAGAGACTGATGGACAGCTTCGGCTTAGACCTGAATAGCAATATGTCCACAGAAGAAAGAGGGGAGGAGATAGGTTCAGCTCCACCATATGAGGAGGTTGAGGTGCAGTGTGGAAACGAGGAGCTCATGACTGGAGAACAGCCACAAGTCAAATGCTGTACAGAAACATGTCATGTTGAACACGATTCATCTGCTGACCCTCAAAATCACAGCACAGGTGATGAGCTTTGTCCATGAAACATTAGAAAAGACTGGACAGAATGAGAGATCGTAGAGGTTAATTTTACCTGTTTTTAGTTACCTGAGATTTCATTACATTTTTCAGGGGCTGAGGGTAAAGCAGAACACCAGAGCTTTGAAATCAAATCCATGCAGGATTCATGCTGTGCAAAGTTCTGCAACCACTGGATTGCTCTGATCGGGGTAGGTTACACATCACATTCTGTACACTATTTCTTTCTGTTCTATTGAATATTTTCAGGTAGTATGAATAATGTGAATATATCATTTCTTTTCTTTCAGGCATTGAGCTCCATACTGATCATGTTTGTTATCCAATGGGTTTATGCCTTAGCAAACATAGTCATGGCCTTGCTGCTCTTCTTCTACATTGGGAGAACAAGTCCTGGACTACCTATAGGTAATTTCAGTGATCAGTTAACCTGAATAAACTAGGGTCAGTAATGTAAACACTCTTGTTCCACTAACTGCGTTTTTCTTTTCTCATGTTCTATTTGATTTCTGTGTTGTGTGGGCTTTGTAGACATTTTTATTTCTAAATATGGTATTTGACAAGATACTAGCCATACACTTAATGTACACTGCATCTATAAATGATATGATTTCATATTACACATATTTTGTTATTTACTTAACTGGTCTATTGTCTGGGGTTTTATTTATTTGTAAAATTTTCTTACTTTATATTATTAGATTACTTGGACTTACCATTATGTCTGGCAAAATACATCCTCAAGTGCAATTTTTTTATTTGAAGCATGTAGATTTGGTCCCCATGCTCAGGCGTTGTGACCTGGTAACGTACTCGGACACGTTGCTGGGAGTTTCACTTGTGGTCTCTTTGCCTGGCAGGCTGGCAGCTGTTGTGGTTTAGGATTTCTAGAATAGCTGGATGGGACACCCCTGCATCTGCATTAATCTCACCACATTACAGTGCCTTAACTGTCTGACTCATGACATGTCTGAGCAGAGGAGCTGCAAGTGTTAAACACCTGTTCCACAAGTGGTCGACGAGATGCTATGTCGTTGGTGTTTCTCACTTTGTGCCTGACTTTCTGTGCTATATTAGAAATATTCACACAATAAGAAATATTTCCATAGTAAATTTAAACCTATTATTATTATTATTATTATTATTATTATTATTATTACACATTTTAAAGTTTTTCTGCAACTAGTATTTAAATTATGTAATTCATTGAGCTGATTTCTTCAGGGCAAAAAACTAATAGTTTTTGATTTATTTGCAGGTATTGCAGCTCGATTCAGTTTTTTCACATGGCTCAAATCAACACTGAATAACATTTGCAGGTATTGTGCGGTTGATATGTTACTAAATGGTCAGTCAGTAATAAGTTTATAAGAATGAGTGAGTGACGGATGTTTGTCTAGATCATTGTTAATGCACAGAATAAAGTAATTGTCATAATCCATTGGTTCTCGTCAAGTCATGAAACATAAGAAATTTTGCCTGAAATTTTTATTTTTTTCAGTTACATGGTAATTTCCCATGTCACACTATCACCCAAAACCTATTTCTCCATACTATTTACCTGTCTTTCAGGGGAAAAGGATCTCCCAGGGATGAGATTATAGTGACACCCTCTCTGTCCAGGGTCAGGCTGAAGACCAGGCAGCTGACAGAGGAAAATGCTGACTTTGCCTCTCGTCACCGCTATCACCAATCCTCATTCATCAGATCTGACGAGATGGTACAACCACCGCTCCACTGACTGAATTAAACAGTGTCAATTTTACGTTATATGTTGTACCTGACGACCTGAAAACACATTTTCTGCCTCAAACTGTCTCATGTTGCCCTATGGGCCACATTCTGTACACATTTGTTTTAACAGAGACATTCATTGGCTCTGATCATTTTTTTGTGGTGGTTGGAGGAAATTTAAACTTTTTCTAGAGTTTAACAAAGTGTGCGTGTTTGTGTGAGAGAATGAGAGAGATATCTGAGGACTGAATGTAGCTGGAGTTGGTCATTTTCCATAAAGTCTTCCATAAAGTAAACTGAAGTAGAAATTGTTTATCTTGTCTTATGGCTTTAACTTTGACTGAAATATCACAATCTGTGAAACTCTCCACTGTTTGAAATGTCATTGTCAGATTTCTCTACCACTGGGTCACTTCTAAGAGGTCCAGCCACTGTGGTGCTCATGCAGCATAAATATCCTGTGTAATTGTGACACAAAGGTTTCATTAAAATGTGTATTCTCAGTTTTGCATGTCTGCAGTTAATCGTTGGTTGAGCAATTTTGCTCAGGTTATTTTGCTTTCCCAATTTGAGGTCATGTTTGTCTTCTTGCAGACCCGCAATAATTTAGAAGTAACTAAGCATATCAAACTTCAGTGCCATTTGATATTCAAAAATGATTTTCAAAATAAAACATACATGGTACTACACTTCTATTTAGCTTTTGGTTTTATAAGAAGGAAGAAGTGATTTGGAGACAGTATTTCATTTGTTTTAAAAACATTTCAGTAATTCATTCCTAGCTTACTGCAAGGTCGTATTGTTTGGGTGAACTTTGTTTGCTGTGTGCTTTGAAAGAGTTACTGTTCTTGCAGTGTAACAGCAAAGCTGTGAAAACCACTTCCTCTTAACATTTTATCAGACTAGCAACCTACCAACAGGCTCATAATCTAAAGATCCTGGTACCTTTTTCC
This sequence comes from Seriola lalandi dorsalis, assembly GCF_002814215.2. NCBI lineage: Eukaryota > Metazoa > Chordata > Actinopteri > Carangiformes > Carangidae > Seriola > Seriola lalandi. Next base: position 1,159,232 of record NW_019525121.1, read on the forward strand.
TTGATCACTCAGTCTGTATGAGAAATTGGTTTGGGCATAGTTCTCAGCAGTAGAGATGTTGATCTGTGGTTTTCTGAAGCTACTTTTCACATCCATCCTTGTCATTTCTCATGGAGACAAACCTGAATTGTTAAAACTAATATATGAACTTCAGTTCAGGGGTGATGGCTTGAAATACACAACAGTATGTCCAATGCATCAGCCTAGCTCCAGCTATATTATGAACACCTGGATTATTCTAGAGGGACATCTATTCCCACCAGAAAAATGAAAATCCTTATTCCTTAATTGTGCCAAAGTAAATCGACTTTAGGACATAAACATTAATATAAGGACTTTTTCCACAGAACGTGATAATTGTAAGTCAAGTCACAGGCTTTACATGCTCAGAAACTTTATTTCTCTTAATGATACCACCTCACTTTGATACCATGATACCACCGATTTAACTGGTACCATATGATCCAGAGTAGAGGGACTAATCAATGCGGTGAGGCGGTGTATTGTTTAATTGGTCTGTCAACTTTTGGTCTCTGGAGCATCAGCTTCTCATGGCTGAAAAAGGAGTGTTTCGACTTTTTTAACGACAACACCTGAAGGCAGCAAAGGAAGCTACTGGGTTGAATAACGGTACTGTGTGTGTGTGTGTGTGTGTGTGTGTGTGTGTGTGTGTGTGTGTGTGTGTGTGTGTGTCTGTGTGCGTGCGTGCGTGTGTGTGTGCGCTCGCGCGACGGAGGGGGAGGAGCCCGGGCTCCTCCGCTGTGATAACAGGCTGCTGCCTCCACTCTGTTATCTTCCGTTCCCCGCCGTCCGAGTTGCGGTTCTCCTCCGGACCTGTACCAGGATTTATTTATTTCATATGAAACTTCACTAAAAGCTGAAGTGCTTCTCCCATGGTGTCCCCGGGAGACCTCCCCAGCATTCACTCGACTTTACGGAAACTATCGGCGACCGTTTTGGGGTCTTGAAAAGCATGGAAACGTGGTTTTTGAATCACGTCCTCGGGCTGTCTCTGTCGGTCCTCCTGTTGGGTCTGCCGGGGGCCCTCGGGACAGGGACCCCCAGTAACAACAGCTCGGATCCCGAAACGGCAGGATTTTATTCTTCAACCGCCACAGATGAACCCAGTAACATGGAAAACAATGCAACTTCAACTTCATACTCCAGCGAGAGTTTATCACCATCGCAGAAGAACCTCCTGCTCACACGCTCCGCGGAGACACACACTGCTACTGTGGGAAGCTTCGGTAAGATCACTGTCACCGAGGCCTGCAATGGCAAGTGTAACGTTACAGACAAAATGTTAGTCCAGTGTGCAGTCGTCCCCATCTATCCCGTGTGAGAATGGCTCTCCACTTTAAAGTAAAGGCTCTGTAAATGTAGACACGCTTCATTTTCATCCTGTTAAAATGATCAGTAGCTGGTTAGTACAGAAATACATCAGCAAAGCTCATCAATGATAACAGTGTATCAATATTTAGTGTGGGATAGCGATCATCTCTCAATTAAAAATTATTAATAAAAAAAAGCTATATGAAATCAATCTGCCAGTGTCTGCATGTCAAAATGAATTCAGCTCATATGCATAGATGCAGTGCCACGAAACAAGTACAATGCTGTTTTTGTTTTGTTTGCGTCATTATAGAGCTGTAATTAATTATTTCCATTGTAGATGGTATTTATTATCTTCCTGATTGATCGATTAATTGCTTGGTCTGCAAATTATTGGTACTAATGGGAAAAATGCACATCATAATTTTACAAAGTCAGAGTTGACATTCAGACTGATTGACTGTTCAACTGTTCAAAACCCCCAAAAGAGGAAAATAGGAAAATCAGCTCATATTTACATTTGCGAAGCAGGGACCAGTGTTAATCGTTAATCACAATAATTTCAATAGATTAATTTTCCTTTACTAACACTAACACTGCTTCAGTTCTTTGTCAGTGCAAAAAGGGTTTTCAGGCTTATACTGTATGTTCACAACTGTGTTTCTAATATAGAGGAGAGTAAACTCACCTTAAGACATTTTACTTTGATTTTTGAAAATTAGCCACCACTTAAAACAGCAACAGTTAGCTTGGTCATTAAATGGGCTTCATCAGTTTTTCAGCTCAAACCCATTCACCTAGTTTGATGAAACCACTAACACTCAGTCAATCATGAATTTATCACTCCTATCATTATCTACAAATCCAATCTCACTTAACACTTAACCCGCTTTGCTCCTTTCCTGCTCAAGCTGAGCTGCTGCTGTTGCCACAGACAGTCTTGATGTTTGTTCAGCAGCTCATGCAGGTGATAAGGTGTATGGAGTCGCAACAGTGTTGCATGGTTAGTCTTACTACATGTGCAGCAAGGGGGGCAGTGGGGTTCACAAGAGTCCACTGATAATCCAGGTAAAACCACAATGTTTTCCTTTATAATTATTCTGTGTACCAATCATAAGCAAGTTGAGGGGCATGAAGAGAAGCAGACATGTTAGAAAGAGACTGTGGTATTTTGACTTAATAGAGATGTTGCTCACACACAAAAAAACAACAACCTGCAGCTAAACTATTTTAGTACATTTAGTGCAGAGGGACGAGGGGAAACCACATCTGAACCACACACACATTTTCCCCTCACAACTCCAGAGCTTTGAATGGGATTTAAAGCCCAGTGACCTGGGCACAATGTCCAATATCAACCATCAAGCTATAGGTGGAAAGCTTGTAAGTTGTTTAAGGTAGAAGCCATATTCACAGATAATGCCTGTGGTTTCAGGAGAACGTGTCTCATAACATCCCAACACCGTAGTGGTATAGTCTTGAAGCAATTAAGGAGAAAACCTCAGAGGAGTAAAGCGCTTTAATTGATGATGCATCTTTTAGGAGAGTCATTGTGGTCATACGTCAATAGGTTTTAGATTTTTGTGGGTTTTTTGAGACAGTTTTACGGCTCAAATATTTTGTAGCCTCAAAATTACAAAAATAGAATTGCTGTCAGATTCTTCTCTTATTATAAACATACTATTAGCATTATTAATATGCACTGGACTACTAATTCTACTATTCACCAGGTGGTCACCGTATAGAATACTGTATACCTGCCCTAAACATTAAAATAAAATTGTGCGAAAAAGTAGTTAAATCTATTATATTGAAATTAAAATGTCCCCAACTTGGCATCACTATAAACTTATCACATGCTGCACTCTTTTCATCAATGCATGCCTTAAACTTAAGGCACAGTCTGAACTTAGTTTAACATTAACAGTTTAACGTTTAACAGCGATGTCAGTGATAACTTATTTTCTTTCAGGCACGCTGCTGGGCATTATGAAGATGATTCATTTATTGGTCCAATGTGGGCTTGACTTGATTTTGGTCATTTCCATCAACACCCTGGTTGATTCATACAGTTACACACAGTCACTCTGGGGGCTGCCCAACACAAGTCCACTGAAACAATGTGAAGGCCAAATGCTTTGCTTAAAGGCGTAGAGGCTGCTGAGGAATGACAAGTGAAAATGATTCACTTTCCTCATTCAGGTCACAGTCATCTGGTGACAAGCCCACGAACTGAGCTGTGAAGCTCCAACCCAGCTCAACATTTGGTACCTGACGATAGTAGTAAAAGTCCTCAGCAACAAATTACCTATTTGGCCTGTTGGCTGTTAAATTTCACACCACTGCTGTGTCATACTATCGCCTATGCTCATTATAATGCTGAACATGCTGCATATACCCAAATTAACATGCAACCCACGGCGTTTCTAAAGTGTAACAGATGTGAAAAACCACAGTGACAACTGTGTTAACAGTTGAGAGCTGAGCGATAAACAGCAGAGAATCTGGGAGTGTCCTTCACTTGTTGCCAACACCACGTTCCAGTCTGAGTTTTGCTGCCCGGACTGGATCCAGAGAGAGAAAATGAAATAATGAGAGAGACACATGCAGAGGAAGTGAGAGAGAAAAATAGAGTCTGGTGGCCCAGTTCTCCCCATAGACTCCCAGCAGACAGGCTGTTATGCAGTTGAACTCTCCCCTCCATTGGTTTTGGATGAACTGTGTGTTGGCTGTCAGGATGCTGTCCAGCACCGATGCTCATCCACAGAGTGGTGTTGTTCCAGTCCTGGCCTGCTGGAGACCAGCCAGTTAGCAGGCTGTCAGACAGCACAGCATCAGGGACAGGCAGAGACAAAAAAACCTTTTAGTGTGGAGAAAGACCTCACACCCACACACACACACACACACACACACACACACACACACACACACACACACACGCACACACACACACACGCACAAACACACACAAACACACACACGCACACACAAACACACACAAACACACACACACACACACACACACACACACACACACAGACTTCTCCCATCGCGTTCTCACTAGTTATGTTATCTAAAGCTGCACTTACTAATATCTTTATGTCAACAATGTATCATATGACTTTCTGTAATATGAAATGCTTGTAGCGACGAACCCACTGATAATTGTCAATTAATTAATAATTCTTATTTCTGCAGTTCCCTCAGCTCCACAGAGTTCTAGAATCTTTCAGCTCATTGCTTTGGTTTTACGGCCACAACTCTACTGTAGATTCACTCTCACTGTTCTCATCATCCTTGTTTCAAGTTGCAGCATGTAGCTTTTTCTTTAACAAAAAGTTAGATAAACCCTCTGTACGCTACCTGCTTGGCACCAAACAGTGGGCGGACAAAGTTATGAAATAGCTTGTAAGCATAGTGCAACATTTAGAAGCTAAAAAACAAGATATTTTACGAAGGATTTTGTGGATACCAAAACAGAGCTAAAAGGAGAGTAAATATTGGCCTTAAAATTAGTCATATGGCCATAAACATGACTCCAAATGATAGCTTAAGTTACCTCTGCTGAAGGTGTAAATAGGCAACAGTATGCAAAGTCATTCAACATAATCAATTTAAAAAGTGATAGCATATGTCAGTGTTGTGTTTTCAGTTTGTTCGTCTCCCCCCAAGTGAAAAAAAAATAATCAATGCAGTTTTAAAATAATGAGTTAAAAACAATTAAACTCATGGCCTAAGATTAATGCCATCTAACTGACTGATTCTAGCTGGGCACCTTTGTTGCATTTCGCCCCCCTGGCTCTCTCAAGTCTATCTCTACTGTCAAATGTCAAAAGGCAAAATACCAACAAAAATATGTCTGAAGCAACAATCCCTACTCTGTAACATCATTCTTTTCTTAACATTTCACTTCTGGTACTGTGTACGTAGTTTATATGACAACAATTGTGAGCCAGACTGAAAAAAAAAAAAACACTCCACAAACAATGAACATGAATACACGCCTAGATCCATGGTGACAGTTTTCTGCCAGTGCCTTGTGCTCACTCAGCTTTAGGAAGGAAATTGCTGATTCCCAGCGGAGACCGTCACCACCATATTTAGGACTTAAAGCCTTTGTTAGAGTAGGCGAGCCCGGCTGCCAGTTGTTCTCCACCCAAAATTATTGCCCCTGCTGCAAGCTGCAGCACTTCTTACAGCATCTTCCCAGTTTCTGCGGGCTGAACAGGCCCGACACTCTGGTGAGCACCCTCTGGTGGCCACAGCATAATGGAAGTCAAGTACAATATGTTGACAGAAAAAACAGCCAGAAGATGAATATTGGTTTCAACCTGTCTTGTTTGAAAAATTGCCTGTCAGCTTAGTTGTCAAGGAGACCCTGATTCAATTATTAGAAGTGTGGATGCCTGGTACTGGCATTCCAATACTAGAGGAAGGGAAGACAAAAAGTCTATTTCACTAAAAGTTAAAGCAAAACTGAAGGATGTCTGATTTCTTGAGTGTGGAATTATCATTATACTGTGTAGGGCTGCAGGTAGCAATTATTGTCAGTGGTTATGTGTTTTTTTTTTATTGTGTTGTGTTAAGTAAAATAATTTTATACTATGTGACAACAGAAAGCATCAAATCATCACAGTTGAGAAGCTGGAAGCAGCAAATTCCATTTTTGCTTGATTAATAATTGACTAAAACAACTTTTAAAGGATTTTGTGTCAGTTGCCTAATCAATAAATTGACAAATTTTCCAGTACTTATACTGTGAGATGAATGTTTGAATGTGAATGTTAGTAATTAATCATACGATACATTATTTTCTTTTTCCACAGACACTGAGCAGACACAAACCTTCACAGAAAAAAGCAATGGATCACTAGAGACTACCAGTCTGTCTACTGAGCCGCTCACATCCACCCTTGTTGTAGCCACCACCGAGGCCAGTAGCAGCAGCAGCAGCAGCATCAGTAGCAGCAGCAGCATCAGTAGCAGCAGCAGCATCAGTAGCAGCAGCAGCAGCATCAGTAGCAGCAACAGCAGCAGCAGCAGCAGCAGCAGCAGCAGCAGCGGCATCAGCAGCATCAACAGCAGCAGTAGCAGCAGCGGCAGCAGCGGCAGCAGCAGCACTAGCAGCATAAGCAGCAGCAGCAGGGACTGGAAGGAATTTGTTAACACAGACCAGGTGCCAGATGTCTCCCATCCTGTGTCCTGGGAGGCCAGGTCCTGGATGTTGACAGAGGACGCGAGGCTTCCCCAGTGGCTGGGAGACGCCACAGCCTTGGCGTCGCAGACAGACGTTCACACCGACAGCACCTACACTTCCACCACCATCAGCCGAGCCGGGGAGAGGACCCTGCTATCTGTCACCTCCTCCTCAAGCAACAGCACCTCCTCTGCATATACAGAGGAATCCAACTCTCATCAGCCCCCCTCCACCTGGGGTATCCCTGCTAGGGCTACAGGGACTGAGGACTACACCCACAGTGCTCCATCAACAAGGACTGACAGCAGGGACACAACAGACCAGCACATGACCAACTCCTTCAAGGGGATGTTTCCAGAGACTGGGAGCCCGGGGGGGTCCACAGGAACCCAGAGTTTAACTGGACCACCTAATGCCACGCAGTATCAACATACCTCAGCGTCTGAGGAGACCTCTGACTCGACACCACCTCTCAGAGTGACGGAGCTCAGCACTGAACAATCTGAAGTGTTGGTTTCTTCCACACCTCCTGTCACCTCAGCTGCAAGAGGTACTACCAACATCTCAGGGACAGACCTGGACGCAGTTTCCGATGTTGGAACCTCCACCGAGTCTTCCACTGCAGGCCACAGCTCCAGCACTCAGAACCAAGAGGGCACCGAGGGGCTGTCATCCCAGACCAGAGAGGAAAGCACAGACTTGGGTCTGACCACAGCGCCCCCTACAGTCAGTAGCAATACATCTGAAATGGACAACTTTCTGACAGACACTCCAGTGCTGGTCACTGAGCTCTTCCTCACCACCACACCTGTTCCTGTTACAGAAAGGTACATTGTATTGTTTATTAAATTTTGTGCTTTATTAATGGTTAAATTAATGGTTCAAGGACAGATACTTGGCTTTTGCAAAGGCACAGCAACAGAGAGTTGGATTTGTCAATATTGTTATTTAATGTTATCTTTTTTTTAAAATATATTTTACAGTAGAAAACATGATTTTGACAGAAATATACAGCTCTATTATAAATACAACATGTTTCTGACAGATTTAATAAGCTTCCATCATTGCCTTCACAACGCTGAGTGATCCTGAGGTGAACCGACCAAAGTTGTAAAGATGAAAATGATTCTTATCTTTTCTTTTCAGTTCTTGTCAGAAGTCTGTGAGAGACTTGACTGGTTTATTTTCTCTTTAACAGCTCACAGATAAATGAGAAAGAAACTTTCAAAGCCACTGCCTCCACCACCACCACCACCACCATCATCACCCCCACCACCACAACCACCCCTCCTCCACCCGTAACCTGGTCCTCCAGGTTCAGCAGCACCACCACCAGCAGCTCGACTTCAGAGTTACATACCGAGGCCACCTTCCCATACACTACACCCTCCACCACAGCCTCCACTCCGGCCCTGCAGACCTCTACAGTGCACCCAACTCACCATGTGTCACCAAGCCAAACCCAGGGCCCCTCAACCAGAATTGCCAACCCCACAACCCTGCAGACAGAAACAAGCACTGGCTCTGTGGGAGTTTCCACATCTCCTAGCCGGTACATCACCACCACCGACACCCACAGCACCCCGACCAGGAGTACAGAAGTTCTGCACACCACCGGGAAACAGACAGACAGGGGAACCACAGAGCTTGTAGTAACAACATCACCCACTGACATCCAGCCCACTAAAGCATCACCACCACCACCAAGTGAGTTCACACTTTCCTTTCACTGTATATAGCAATCTTTGACATGCAGCTTTCAAAACAAGAATGTGTCTTGTGACTATTGCTGTTCATGCTCACTAATACCTTCTTTTAAAAAGACTTTTATGTTTTGTATCATTCACTGACAGACACAGAACTGTGAAAGCTGAACTCAGTGTAAATGCAAAACTCAGATGCACAAATGTAGACTATCATTTTCTTTCATTGGGCTTTATAAGGTATAAAGTTATTGAGAATTCACAAAAATGAATTCGTAGAATAGTGGATTGTAATCTATGGGACTTTCAAATCATTTAGGCAGATTATATCTTTAGTTGATGTCTTGCATAATGAGTGGGATAATGTCTAAGAATGATCTGAACTTTTAAGCTCCAAAGCATCTAAATTCAAGTTCAGCGCCTCAGTTTTTCAGTATTTATATGCTTTATTTTATAGAAGAATGAAGTCAAACACATGCTACATTTTTCAAATTACCAGAGATCTGTTTGTCTCTGGATTGAAGAAGGTTCTACCTTGTAGTTGATAAATTTTCAAGTAATTGTGGGAAATCCTCCAATTTGTAAATTGAAATGATGCTGATTATGCCTCAGTTATCGTTGTACTTGATTGTATGAGTGCAGTACTCGGAACAAAGCAGAAAAAATCGCATCTATCACAAAAACTGGAAAGGACTGAAATTAGGTTAGGTGTGAAAATGTGCTTAATAAACAGTTACATAATGATGATGATGAGAAACCACCTAACTTTTATATGAGTTCATAGTAAAACGCCTGCTCTCCTGTCTGAACTCCAGGAAACCCTTGTGTGTCAAACCCTTGTATGAACGGCGGGATGTGTGTGAGCTATGAAGGGCATCAGTAGACCTGTCACTGTCAGCAGAAACTGACAGAACTGCAACCAGGATGAGCTTCTGTTTGATAACTGCACTGTCAATATGCATGCTTCTGTACCTCAAGTTTGGTGTTTCAATGTGTTGCATACTGAGTGATCGTGCCGAAGGTTAAGATTAGGTTTGAGGTTTATGGATTCAGTAACGGCCCTTTTAAATGTAAGATTGTAATAACCTTTATGTACTGTGTGTCCAGTTATTGATGAATGTATGAGGGACCCCTGCCCACCTTGCTCCAGGTGCGTGAACACACGAGGCTCCTTCAGCTGTGAATGCCCGCTCGGCTACAACCTCGAGGAGGGACGCAACTGCACCAGAGGTAAGATCCCTGTATATATAAATATAACATAATTATTATTTTTCTAGTTGAGTTGTTTTATCAAAGGCCTTATTGTAATTTTTTTCCCTACCACAGCAAAGACATTTCTGGGAATTTTCAGTGTTAACAGACCGCCACATGACCCTGTTACCTTCAAGAGCACCACCACGCATGAGATCCAGAGAGAGATTATTCAGCTGGTGAGAGCCGGTCCACATAGCTGCATCTACTCTGCTCCATTCTGAGAAAACAATTCTTAGGCTTATATGTATTATATCTTATACACCCTACCTTCCTGTCTTCACTGCAGCTCAATGCCTCATTGTCAGTCCTTCAAGGTTACAGCCGCTCAACTCTGAGTAAGAAGTACGTTCTTGCTGTCACTATCTAATCACTAAACCATTCCATTAATGTACTTTCGCAGTATTTTGTTGATATATTTTCAAAATCACAAAAGCAACACATAGTTATATGAGACAAAAGCTCATTTCTTTGTGTCAGAATTGCAATATATTAGAGTAAATGATGCAACATAGATATTTTGTCATTGTTGACCTCTGTACTGACAGTTTGAACTTCTCCCCACAGAGATGAGGACGGGTTGCGTATCTTAGTTATCAACATGTTTTCCATCTCCAGTGATGTGACGAGTGCAGAAGTCTACAACAGCATCAAGATGTCCCTCAGCAACTGCAGCTCCTCGGTGGCCCACTGCCGAATGGTCCTGCACCACCAGCTCACTTATCGCGGTAAATATGATAGCCATGGGCCACATTATAATCAACATAATCGTGCTCATTTCTTTCAAATTTAATACAGTTTTTGACTAAATGTCCTGTAAACATAATTGAGGGGTCACTATCAAAAGTAAATAATATTTTTACAGCCACTTAAAGGCAGATTGTAGCCGTAAAAACTCTCATGTGAAATGTACCATGATACATTTGTGAAAATATTACGCAGGAATCCTCTAATCACATCAAAGGACAACAGTGCGATACTATAAAATACTTTATTATGCAGTAAAATTTCTATGAGCTCACATGTATGATGGTTGGTTTGAACCCGAACGGTAGATTAATAAATTCTGACCTGATGGTGAATTGAGGGAAACAAATGTTTTCTAACCTCTTGGACTTCTTGTGTTATCCAGGTCAGGATCAGTGTCCTGTCTTTTTACTTTGGTGACTAATTCTGTCCACACTGTGTTCCAGGGGAGAGTCTGTGTGTGGCTAAGAAGACTCAGTGTGATACAGAGCGCTCCACCTGCACAGACAGCAGTGGCACAGCCTACTGCCAGTGTCTTCAAGGATACTACAAACACAATCCTGAAGACTTGTCCTGCCTAGGTAAGCTCTTTCTCTCTTTTTGTTTCCGCTGAGACACAAAGCCTATCAAATCTATCCAGCTACCTAGTGTGAGCGCAAAATACAGGAATGACCAAAAGTAATCAAAATAATAAACCAGATATCGTTTGTTATACTTTAAAACAAGGTGACAGTCAAGTAAGCTTTTCCGTGCTGACTGAAAGACATGCAAATTTTTCTAAATTTCACATGAAATTCATCCAAATTAAGAACACTGAATAATAGAGCAACAGTTTTGGCGTTTTAATGCTTCTAAACTGTGAAATCGGAACTTCTCTGAGCAAAATGTTTTGTTACAGAATGTGGGGATGGCTACAAGCTGGAAAATGGCACCTGTGTTCCGTAAGTTCAACTTTCAATTTTCAATTTTCTTTTCCTTTCAGTATCAATCAGGTGACACTGAAAGATTTAAGATCACTTTCTCACTGCAGATTCTGTCTCTTCTTTTCAGGTGTATGTTTGGTTTTGGAGGATTCAACTGTGCAAATTGTAAGTGACTGTAAAAATCCTTAATAGACTAATATTAATCAGCTTTAATGGGGAGATTCAATTATTTCCTGTTGTGATCTTTAAATGTGTTTTTTAAGTGTTGTATTTAATACATTGATATTTGATGTTACAGTTTACAAGCTGATTGCAGTCGTGGTTGCACCTGCAGGGGGCGCCCTGCTCCTCATCCTCATCATCGCTCTCATTGTCACCTGCTGCAAGTAAGATTGCTGATATTGATAGCATAAAACACTTTCTTCATTTTGCTATTTATTTCAACTGACAATGTCTTTATACCAGTATACTCTACCTCCCTCTACCTTGTTTCAAGTTGATGATTGAAAAATACAGAAACAAGTAATCCTGGACAATTGCGATAATTTGTTGGCAGAATATTTACTTAAAAAAAAAAACATTTTCTCACTATGGATGGTTTATTGAAGAAAACTGTTTTGGTAAACTGCTTAACTTTTTTTTAAATGTTTGGTCTCCCAGGAAAGATAAGAATGACATCAACAAGATCATCTTCAAGAGTGGAGACCTGCAGATGTCCCCTTATGCAGACTTCCCAAAAAATAACCGAATATCCATGGAGTGGGGCAGAGAGACCATAGAGATGCAAGAGAACGGCAGCACCAAGAACCTGCTGCAGATGACTGACATTTACTACTCTGTAAGGAGACATATAACACACCTCTTATTTGTCTACCTTTCCTAGGTTTGTCTGTCATGCATCAAGTTTGGGTTTAGTTTTTGTGTGCTTAGATTCAACTGATAAATCACCATGCTAGATAAGAGGAAACATTAAAAGCATGTTGCATTAATTTTCTCTCTCTCTCTCTCTCTCTCTCTCTCTGCTTATTCCCTCAGCCTGCGTTACGTAACTCAGACCTAGACAGAAATGGTCTGTATCCATTCACAGGTCTGCCGGGCTCTCGCCACTCATGCATTTACCCTGCCCAATGGAACCCCTCCTTCATTAGTGACGATTCACGAAGACGAGACTACTTCTAACTGCCCCACCTTGAACACACATGTGCGCACGCACACACACACACACACACACACACACACACACACACACACACACACACACACACACACACACACACACATACTGAAACTTACCATCACTTATACCGACAATTGTGATGTGTCATGATGGTTTACAGTCACGGTGACAATGCTAATGTGTGAGCCTCACTGTCTTTGAAAAACCCATTTGAACATATACATTCAGGGCTTCACAATAATGATGTAAATTTTTGTGTATTCCTGTGTGCGTGTGTCTATGCGGGTCTGCATTTTATGTAAGTACACATTTTTGCAAGTAAAATGTGTACTTGTGTGACTATTTCAATACTTTTGCATAATATACTTCATTTACTTCAACTCACATGTACTTTACATTGCCACTGTGGTGTTAAAGATTGTGTAATGTGTTTTTCCTGCCTTCCAGGCAGCCACTGATTCTCATTTGCTTCACTGTATGATGAAAAACCATTTGCAGACACTTGAAACGTGCTTAAGGTTGGTCATTCCTTACAGTAAATATGCCTACACACAGTGCAGATTACCTTGAAAAAAAACTGCATTGCATTAATGCTTAATGATAGAGAAAAGCAGAAAAGATTGTGTTCACCCACTGTGCTCACAGAAATGAATGTGACATACTGGCTGCCTGGAATGTGTGAAAACACATTTGGATACAAAAAAAAACAACAGTAATGTAAACTACATGTGATGTGTAGCAACTAGATTAGGACATGCAAAAACATTGATACTGTGTGCTCTGTTAAGTGCTGAAATATGAATATGTGTGTGCCACTGCTGTGATTTGGAAATATGACAATAACAAACCACTGAAGGTTGCACAGAGTTCAGTTTTACACCCAACGTAAACTGAGGAACAACTTTGTAATCTCACGCCAACGTTTATTTATTCCCTGTATGTCTAAATCCTTGACATGTAGCATCATGAATATCTCACTCATACACACTGACAGACTTTAGAGGGATAAACCTGTGGCTTTAAATGTGTGTGTGCATGCATGCATGTATGTGTGTGTGTGTCTGTGTGTGTGTGAGAGAGAGAGAGAGAGAGAGCAACCAAGTGTGTAAGTCTTGGTATTTGTGAGAAGTGTGTGAGGAATAATTATCTGAATACCAGATTGATCATAACTGTCAACGAGTGTTTGAATGTAAAGATGTATCATAATTAGCTATTTCCGATACGGAGAGTTATTTTTATGTGAGTATTTTCTTCCTTTGTGTTATGATCGGTTTATTCTGGCGTTTTAGTCAGATGTGCTTATTTAAATAAAAATATTGCACAGTATTTTGTCTCTGACTAAATCATCTTTGATTTTTTTTTTTGTCATGGAGATAGCTCAATTGTCACTGCAGGTATGAAATGGTGGTAATATACTCAGGTGGTCAAGTTATCATATCCCATATGTTATGAAGAATGCAGTTGAAAGCAACAAGAAGAGACTAATATGTGGATCTTGTCTTAAAATTGAATTTTGTCAAACCATGTTTTGAAATGATATGAAACTACACTGAGTACAGGGTAGGATATCTAAAGCTTCAGTAAGGACTGGCATTCATATCTTATTTAATTTCATATTTTACTATTAAATCCCAGTCATAGCAGTCTGTACTTAGAGCTGGATATTATGGCACTGGAGGACTTGTTGAATACTTAGGTAACTACCTGAAAGCTCTGGCTGTTACATTACAGACAGTGTGGTTACTCAAGCCTGGCTTGAAATTTCGATGCCTTTTGTGTTTTGTGTCTCTTCTGGTATTTTGTTGCAGTTTGTTCCAAACACAGGAAATGAAAAAAAGAATCCTTCATTTGTACAAAGACAAAATATGTTCTATGTTCATATATTTCCTCCTTTGTGGATAAAGTTCTTTACATGAACTCTACATGGTCCACTGAAGTTGGTTTCCTGTAGGTTGACGTACAATCCCTGGTTAAGCAACATTTGCCTCACCACTTCATTTGGATACTTTGAGGACCCATGCAATGGAAAAGTTTACCTAAAAAGAAAACATTAATACATGTCTATACGATCTGTCTGGTGTCCTCTTAAATGTATAGTACTTATAGTTAAATCTAAATCGAATGAGTCTGAATCTAAAGCGTGACATAAAAAGGCCATTGTTCTAATGAAAATGTAAATCATTCAGAATGCTGTTGTTTCTTATGTTATGTTGGTTTTTGTTTTTTTGTTTTTTTGTTTTTTCTTAGAGCATAGGGGATTTACACAGAAGGCATTGTAACATGTGGCAGCAGGAAAAACACAGTAGTAAAATTTAATGATGCCTGAATTCCTTTCCGGGTGCTGATGTTATAAAAACTGCAATTGTGCTTTTCTTACAAGCAGCCTTTAAAGACACTTCTGGGATATCTTGTCTGGTGCTCAATTATTTACTGTGCTTCTTTGCCTTTAATGTATTGTGTGTTCAAGCAAAGGAGAAGCTTTGAAATGTTCATCATATTGTGGGTGGTTGTGCTATTACTTTATGTATAGCAGCACGACGTGTTATGTTTGGCTGAACTTCTTCTACTACATCCAGATTGTCCCTGCAAATCGAGCTCTTTCGATCTGGGTAAAGAGGAACATCAGGTCTTTCATCTACGTGGCTTTGCTTCTCGATGGGACCCTTTTTTTGTTCAATAGTGTCATGAATATTCCAGATGTATTCAGTGGCTTCACTTGCATTAACGGTACAGGGTATGCACATAGACCTGATGAAGTGTACTTCTCAAGCCAAGTTTGTTTCTTCATCATCAACGTGCATATCCTGATCTGTCTGTGTATCATGACAGTTTCTAGCTTTTCCACAGCCCACTACCTATTTAGACACATGAGGAACGTGGCGCAGAGTGGCAGCTGCTTCTACACACCGAGGATTCAAAGTCAGATGAGAGTCACCATCACTGGGATCTCTCAAGGAGTGTTCTACTTCCTCTATGACACTTTCCATCTCTTAGATTCTTTCGCCTACATGTTCGCCCCAGACTTTTACTTCAGTTATTCTGTCTCCTTCACCGTCACCTCACTGTTCATATCAGGCAACACTATCAACCTGGGAATCGGTCAGTTTATATTCAGGCAAAGGGCGGCTGCTGTTTGGAGGGCTCTCAAAGCACTGTGTGGTGTTGCCATAGTGACAGATAATATTAAACTGCACTCTGGCCAGGTGACATCAGGGGAAATAGCTAATACTTTAACTGTTAATGGCCAAATGAGGTTGTGATTATTTGGTGTGTGACAGTCGTTTTGGGTGAAATAATTTCTATACAGTGTGAGGTTTAGTTGTATCAAATGTTATGGTTTATTCAATTTACAAAATTCACATCCCTGTTTCATCCAGTAGGTTGTTTTATGACAAAACACGGCAAGAACAGGTTAACTTCATGCTGGGAAACCCATAGTGTTCATGCATGTAATGACTGATTGAATAGAGGTCTGTGCAACCATATCATTAAGGGGGCACTCCACCAATTTCACACCAGATTCAACATTTTGAACAGAGTCTGCATTACAGACATGAGTTGTGGGGTTTGAAGTGGACATATAAGAGGCAGTGGTGTCTTATGAAACATCCTTGTTGCATTATGGGATGTAGAATCCTGAGTTTTGGGAGCGTGACACATACTAATGAAAGTCAGGATATCTCATCCTCTGCAGCATCAATTCTGACCATTCTTTTTTTTTTTTATCCGTCTCCCGTGACTTCCCCAACTGTATTGCTAGAATGCCTCTTCAAGCAACTGTACATTTTACTGAATCAGAACAGTACAATTGCACAATTTCATTGTGATTTCATATTAACATGCTTTATTTTCATATTTTTATTTGTGTTGCAAATGCATCAGATTTGCTACATTGCGCAGAGTTGTAGTACCTCACAGTGTTGAAATCTGAACACTATAAGGGAAGAAGACACTGGAACAGAAAATAAAATGAAGATGGATGAAAAGGGATTTTCAGTTGGTGACATGCTTTTGATCGTCTTACTTGAACTAATCTTTGTTTTTGATGGTTTCAGTCACAATTACACAATGTATCATGACTTGATATATACCTTCAGGTGAATTGCATATCATTGCATATTTATAAATCTACATGACTGCAGGCTGCCCCTGAAACTTGGAATATTACTGTACCTGTTCATGTTTTAAAGGTCAAGCTGAATGTAGCTTTGCTTTTGCATGAACACAATTTATAACCATAACTTCTGGAGTAGCTACGGTCAAACCAAGAACACTCTGAAAATACAAATACAAACCATAGCAATGTATTTGTTAGCTGTACTTTTTATCCATTCATTTAACTATTTTCTTTTTTTCAAATGAGCTGCATAATTTAAACCATTTTTCTCTTTACTTAGACAATATACTGTATGTGAACTGTAGCTTTAATATATAATGTGTTCATTGAAGAAGTTACAATTGTTGACAAATACTGTACACAAATAAACACTTTAACGTCATAAAATTTTATTTAATAATTAATTTTATATTTTTAAATGTTTTATATAATGCTTTTTGAGGGGGGTTCAAGTAAAGTGTCAGTACAGTGTCTTCAATAAATTACATTCATACATTTCATTCATATTTCCACAAGCTACGTGACACAGATCTCTCGCTGTTCATTCATCATGTCATGTTTATTGTGACAAATTCTCCAACTTACAAATGCTTAAAATTGTTCCCTTCATGATCTTCATGTTCTATCCAACTGTTGTGTTAGATTTCTAAACTTCAATAATTCTGCTTGGAGAACTCATTTGTACACACAACCACAAGTAGCCCTGTAAAAAAAAAAAAATGAATACATGAAGATAAAACATTAACAGTAATATGTTTTATTTTCATATTCCAATTTGCATATGATGCAAAATACCTCGCATTTATTTCAGTGCACAGAGTTTGAGTGCCTCACTTACTTGTATGAGCACTACAAGGATGGAAGATACAAAAACGGAAACAACAAACAGAATGAAGATGGACTATCACACATATGTCCTAATTAATGGACCTCTTGTTGTTCTCAACATCATGACTAATGCATTTTACTTCTTTTGCATGGTCTGTCCACTTCATGCAGAAAGGATCAAGCAACCTCTGAAGTTTCTCCTGTGGTCCTTGATTTGCTGCACAATTGCTTACTTGATGTCAATCACTGTGATGTTCTTTTCTGAACTACTACCTGAAAACTCTAAGGTCTCTCAAATCTTAGGTTTGGTGGCACTCTGCACTTTGAGCATTAGTTTGACCTCCTCTGTCTGGCTTAACCTCTTCTTCTACACCCAGATTGTACCAGCACAGCGAGCGTTCTTTGTCTGGATTAAGAAGAATATCAAACCCATAATCTACTGCATTTGCCTTGTTGAGAGAACATTCTATTTGTTTGGGTGTATTGTCATGTTCTTAAATGATATTTCCCTCAATGGCTTTGGATTCAGTAACAATTTCACAACACATCATGACATACTTATGTCTGTGGGACATCACTCGAAATGGCTGGCATATATGTATATCATTTGGGATTATGTAGTGGAGGCCTACTTCTTAATCTGTCTGGGTGTTATGGTGATGTTCAATGGTTCTACTGTAGTCTACTTGTCCAGACACATGGGTCGTATGGTAGCATATGGACATCCACTCTCCTGTCCCCGGTTCAGTGGTCAGGTGAGGGTCACTGTCACTGGCATCCTGCAGGGAGTCTTGTATGTGTTCTGTAACATGTTCATCTTTTTTTCTCGGCACTCTCCCTCTTTATCCAGCAATTCATATATCCAGTTCACTGTCATCAACTTGTACATGTCAGGCACCACGTTCAACCTGGGAGCTGGTCTGGCTGTATTCAGGCGGAGAGCAACAGACATCTGGATCAGAGTAACTCAGTGGTGCAAAACACCACTGCAACAACAACAACACAACAAGGAGGATGATACTGAAGCTCAAACCTGAAGACCTGGAGTTTGGTGGCATAAAATCTATATCAATGCAAGCTGCCCCTGAAGTATGTAAGCCCATACCAGTATGTCAAATCAAATCAGGAATTCTATGGGTTTATTAATCAAAGTACTTTTCTAAAATTCATTTTCAAAATTTATTATTATTCATTTAGTAATGTATTTGGTAGTAGTACTTTGTAGGTCAAAGTGTTTCTTTACATTTTTACTTTTTTGTGGCAACAAATGCAGAAATGTAGGTCCTATTCACAGCTCTGATGTATATGAGAAGTTATACAGTACTGTAATCAGGCACAATTTTGACACTTTTCTTTCTTGTTTTAATTTGATGCCACTTCATACTTCCAATTCACTATATTCAGAGGGAAATATTGAACTTAATGTTGTTATCTTACAATTGAATATACAAAACTAATAAAACATGTTTTTGTTATAGACTAAACTGCCTAACATTGTATAGAATAGTTCATATTAGCTCCATCTTGACAAAATACAAAAGTAAAATATACTACAAGATGAATGTATCAAGGATAATAATCATATAATTGTAAATATAATAACACTAACAGGAGCATTTTCTGCATTGAGTGCTTTTACTTTTGATACTTTGAATGCATTTTGTTTTGCTTAAGTGACATTTTCAATTTAGGACTACTGTCCACTACTGTTGATTTGCAAAGATTCAGGATTCAGTGGCAACACATCAAGAATGATAACAATACTTTTCTGTCATTGATTTGACCTTTGACTGATTTGACTTCATGATCTGTAAATTCAGATTAAACACACACAAATTATTTATGAAATGTAAATGTGTTTCGCTAATTATCTTTGTCACATCTGACTGCAGATGTGTCAGAGCCACTTGAACTCAAATTCAGGTCATACTTTGCTGTTGAAACTTTAATCTCACATTTTTCCTGCTACATTTTTAGTTTTCAAATACCATGTCAGAGGCTCACATTACAGGGGTTTAAAAAAATGAAAAGATGAAGATGATGACAGTCATTAGGCGCCTCTACCCGCCCTCCATTTGCAGTTACAGTAGTGCTGCTATTCTTTCTCAAAATTAGACAAAAGCTAACTTTTCTCATAGTTACAGAATGTATTTAGCGAATATACGAATATGATAAAAATAATAAACACAAAATCTACAAAACTATGATATAATTTTTTTGTAAATTTAAAATCTTTGTAATAAAAAAAATCCAGATTATGTAATTATGAAAAAAAATTGTAACTATGAGATAATATTCTGGTAATCATGAAATTTTGAAATAAAAGTTTTGGTAAGTATTAAACGCTAAAATAAATAAATAAAAAATTGAATTTTTTTTTCTATGGTGAATGCAACGCACATCTCAGCTACATATCCAACCAGTTAGGAATAGTACAACATTTCTGGTACAAACAAACCTTACTTTTCTTGATGTAAGGCATTTTTCACTCTGAGTACTCTCAAGTCTGAGCTTCTGTCGAGGTCTGGAAGGCATCGTGAGTCTCGTCCAGCCCCTCCTCGTTAGGTTGTGTTTGATCCTCTCTTCCTCAGTTGGTGAGCGACGGAGCAGGAGGAGGCACAGTGTTGGTTTGTGGAGAAGGGAAACTGTCGATATTCTGAGCAAATTCAGTCTCCCCGTCGGATGGCGAGGTGGATAGCCACACAAGACAGATTTGATGTTATGATTTATTAAGGATCAGCAAATGAAATGAGAAGAACATTTCATATTCAGGCGTAAATCTTGCTGGAATAAGCGATGTTAAATCAACGGTTTACCTCCTGGTCAGGTGAGTATAACATATATCCACTTCAGACAGACTATGGAGTGTTAACGTCAACGTCCGTTATTAGACGCAGTTTTGCTAGCTCCTGCATTGACAGTTTGATGTGTGAATGCCATGTCCTTGTTAAATCCGACCTATCGCACGCTTAACCTGTGATAAAAGAGCACCAAAACGCTCATAAAATATGCTGTTACCTCCTGGTTCTTGCCTGTGAACATAACTTTTGGTGTTGTTCTGGTGCTTTATCGTTTCCAATCACTTTCGTTCAAAGCTGTTTAATTTATTAAGAGAATTTGTGTGAAAATAGCAGCGCTATTGGTTAGTTAATTAGCTAAACCGTTAGTTTGGTAAACGTTACAGTTTACTACAGTAGAAAACCGAGGGAACCAGGGCTAACTCGAACAAACAAACCGTGTAGCGGGAAAACGGAAGGGAAGTTTTGTTCGCAAATATACATGTCATCATCAATATATGACATGGCATGGATAATTAGTCAACTTGCTAGATAACTAACTAGTTCTCACATCAACGCTTCGAAATATACCCACCGTTAAACCTTAATTGAGTCAGTGTAAAGTAGTTGGTGTCTGTTTTCCTGTCACTCTTAAGTAAACGTTGGTCTTCAGTGATTCAAAAAACACCATACTTTAGTTTTATGGTCTCAGTATTCCTAGTCTAAGAGTATTTTTTCTTCAGGTAGAATTACAGTTGTATTTGAGGGCTTGTTTTGCATCACTAGGGGAATTTACCAACATGTGTTTTCCAGATCATTTAAGGTGCAGTTTGTGAATTCTGCTGCCTTGGCTAACTAGGGTATCAGTGGTTCAGAAAGGGGTATGGCCCCAGCCCTGACCAAAGTCCTGAAAGATGGCCATGGCATCCACCTGTCCTCACCTCCTTCCTCTGTCAGAGTGGACTCAAATGGGAGAGCCGTGCGCAGTAAAGAGCTGGAGTCTCACATGAGACCAACAGATGATGGTGACTCCCAGAAGATGTGGTTGAACCTTTCTTTGTTTCCCTCTCTGGACTCCTGCCTGCCTTTGAGCCCCCTGGATGTCCCTGCAAACCCTTTGCTTTTCCCATGTCTGCAGGCGTCTGTCAGCCAGTGTGAGGCAGTGCTCCTACCCAGCCCTGCTTCCCTCCTCAGCTTCCTGTCAGTCAATAAAAGCCTGAAAGATTCTCATCAGGTGGTCTCTGTCTTACCAGGTGTACCAGACATGTTTTTAGGCCCTGTCTCTGAGCACAATAGCCAAGAGGCTTGTCTGCTGCATGGTTGTGGTGCTGCTCCTGAATGTGGGCCAGATGGTGGTGATGTGCATCGCTCCCCTTTTACCCTTACGGGTGTTTCTCCTTCAGATTCCCTTGGGAAAATAAAGTTCCAAGGCCACACTCCCTTCTTTGCACCCCAACCTACACTGATACAGGGGAAAGCAGCTGGAGTCGGATGTCCTCTTCCAGCTTCAATGCAGTCTTGCAGTGTCAGGGTGAACTTTGACCAGCGGGCATCTAGCACTGTGCTGGAGGAGGCTGTGAAGGAGCAGCTCTCCAGGCAGGCAGGACTACACAGCAGAGTTTGGAGACTGCAGAGGAGACTGCAAGCCCTGCTTGGAGAGCATGCTGTGCTACACTGCAACCAGCAGCTGGAGGGGCTGAAAAGGCACTGTCATCTTGGAGATGTGTCTCATGACAGCCTGGACTCCATACATCCTGGTATACTACCTCCACAAGCGGCTAGTAAACCCTATTTTTCCTGGCTAGAGTCGTCCACAGCCTCATCTTCATTCACAGAGCTCAGAGAGTTTAGTCGCTCCAGCCAGGAGGTGCTGAGAGGTCTGCAGGAGGCCTTGGACTCTGAGGCCACAGCCAGCAGCAGCTCAGACGATGAGTTAGAGGAGGATAAGAGTCACCATAGAACCAAGACTTCACCTGTGTGAGTATCCAGCGAGTAGAAGTAGTTTATATTTATCTTCATTTCCTCTGTACAAATTTGCACACTGATCAATAAGACTACAATTCTAAATCCCTTTTTAAAAATAATTTATAATAGGAATTCTTTCTACAGTATGAAGTTCAAATAAGATATGAAGGGACATATTGTTTGTGCAGCCAAAATTCCACACATGGTTACTTTTGAAGTGAATTGAAGTGTGTTTCTTACATTTACCAGTGTGTATTTTAAAGAGCCATAGTGTGTATGTGGCTATCAAAGCTGGTTATTACAGCTAGATAAACAAGCTACAAAGGAGAGACTTTAGAAATCCCTGGACCACAGATTTTGTGTATCAAGTTGAGGTGAATCATTTCATTCCACACAGTGTCAAATATGAAGTTACTTGCTATTGCCATTGTGAAAATACTAACACCAGCTCAAAGGCATCTGTACCGTTCACTTCCAAAAGATTTGTTATGCTGTTCCAGGATTGGATTTCCAGACCCAGCTGTGTTTCACACTTGAGCTGTTGGCCTTGTTTTAACTCAGACAAGTAAGGAGTAAACAGACAAAGACTCTCACACTAGGTAGCCTTTCAGTCCGGGACAATGAAGGCATCGCAAACTAGATCAAAAACAGTCAAAAAATTATTTTGTAAGATTAATCAGATACATCTGTTTGACGTTATAATTGTTGTAATCAATCACAATCATGTGTCATTAGTCATACACAAATGTCAAGGATGACACAATAACACTTATTTCAGGATGGCAGTATGAGTTTTGGAAAGGCAGCTGTTGCAGTGAATGGTCCACTGAGCCTCTGCAGAGTTAGACGCATATTTTTCTTGGCCCTCAGGGAAGTTTACAGTGTGGTTGTCTAAAGTACAAGTTTTGTCCTCCCAGCTGTGGAGAGTGTTATGACACTTTTTAGCCATGCGCACGCACACATACTTTTCTCTCTCCATGCTGCAGTCATAACAGATTCAAAAGACTAGCCAACTCTCTTTACCCACAGGGTAGGAAATAAACACAGACATGCCAGCAAGCCTGTAACATGCCAGCCATTCTGTGCCATTGTGCCTCAGCTCCTGCTCTTTCTAGTGAAAAATACTTTTGAAGTATGCGTCTGTATGTGTGTGGTTTGGTTGGGCGGTGGTGCTTTACTTGTGTCCTTGCTCAAATGGAGCAGAGGAAAAAAAGCTTCATATTTAAAGTGACATGCTTGTGTGCTGTGACATTACCATACCAGACGGTGTCAACCTGCAGAAAGAATGGCGCATATTCCACACAAGGAACTTATTATAACCAGACTTTTACAGATATTGTGTTGGTTTAGGTTCACTCTTGGTCTGGTTAATATTGTGGCAGATGTACAAAATTAGATATGTTAAATGGAAACACAGCAGTATTATATACAGGGCAGGAGAGCAGATGGACAAAATCGAGTCGTGTGAAACCATGACTTGCAATTACAACAACAAAAATCATTTCCGCTTATAGCAAATCCAACAACATGTTTTTGTTTTTTTTTGCAGCATACACCATGCTTAGCACAAAATGCCAATTCAAATCAGGTGTTCACATTTAAATACTTTAAACCAGAATGCTACCACATTTCATCATGTTTAGCAGCTGTTGAGAAATTATTGTCTATAAATTATGACTATTAATTAAAGAAAGTGAAAGATCTCTGATGTTCTCTGAGGCTTAAAAAAGGAGAACGTGGATGAGAACGTTTTCGTTATTTGCCAGTGAATGTCACTGTTAAATGAGCCCATGTCCAGTCAGACTGAAAATAGTCTTTCTAAAGTACAATCGAAAGGAGACAGCGGGGATAACAACTTTATTTGGAAAGGAGAGGAGAATCTCTTGAGAGACATTTTTGCAATCCTTCTATCTGAGCAGATGGTCTGTTTAATTCTTTTTAGCGTCGATGCATTACCGAGGTAATACATTTCCTTGTCAACAATTTGTCGTCACTGTTCAACCCATTATCACAGTGGTCTTGGCTTCAGTCCATTTTCACCTTTCCTTTAGGTCTCAAACTAGGTGTAGTTTTATTTGTTCAGTAAGATATAGTTCTTCAAGGCTTCTCTTTTTTCCTGAATTAGTGCAATACACAAGCAAAATTGGAGCATGTTCATTTAATCTGAGAACTGAAATGAAAAAGGGTGTTTTAAGACTGTTTTTTTATTTGGCCAGCTTCATTTTGGAAGTGTCAGTTTGCCTTTTGTCCGAGTCCCTTCTCCTCCTTTGTGGAACAATGCACTGTGCTTCATCAGTAAACCTCCCCTGAAGAGTTTTTATGGCAGGTTCCTCCTTGATCAGGACATCCCTGTGCTGGAGACGGGAGAGGTTGTTGCCCTCCTTTAGAAAATGTGGAAATAGTTGACCTTTAACATTCTCAGTATGAACTTGTAAAGCAAAGACATGGTTTGACTTCAGTTTGAAACCCAGTGTCCACATTGCTCACTTTCTGCCCTGACAGGAGTCCTTCACACCTACAGCTGTTGCTCATTTTCAGTTTTCAGCATGTTTAAATATACTGTATGGGAGTCTTTTGAAAGGCTAAATGTTGGAAAGTTTAACTGCTGGACACACCCAAAAACCCTAATTCCTCTACAAGAGCCAAGAAACACTGTTCAAAGAGGGGAATTCGTAAGCCCAGCACTACTTGCTGGGACTGGCCTTTGATTCAACCAGGATTTGGCTGAGAAAACTCATACTTTCTCACTGTGGAGGGTAGCCAGTGGGTTGCTACCCTCTACATTTTATTCACTGATGTCAATATTTTCATGATAAATAGTTTGTGAACTTGCACACTAACAGGTATAAAGCAGCCTATCCTCTTCTGTCCTCTCCTCTCCTCTCCCCCTGACTTGCTTAATGCTTGGCAAATATTCCTGGAATTTTCTGATTATACAGTTGGAAAGAGCTGCAGGGCAGCCAGGTCTGGTCATTGTGTACGGAGGAAAGACAGAGCCTACTCCTTGGCAAACAGATATCAGCTTAGGGTTGAGTGAAACTCAATTTAGAGGCAGAGATTTACCAATGATATGGCTCGCTTTTCATCAGCAATATTCTCCCTCATGTGACCCACAAACAAGACAGAATATTTGTGATCAGGTAAGAAAACAACATTTTGGGTATATAATGTAACAGGTTAACATTAAATAAGCTACCTAATACCAAACGTTATTGTAATATCTGTGTGTAGCTGCTGGCCTAACCTTTCTCTGTCCTGCATCAGAGTGTTTGTAGTGGGGGAGTCCCTCCCTGTCCTAGCCAAGGTCCAAGAGCACTGCCATAGCAACTATTGCCCTGCTGAAGTCAGCCAACCACACACACACTGAAGATAAATGCTAACTGAACAGGCTAGTGCCATGGAAACATACTATAGACACACACCACGCAACTCAACTGTGTGCTATTCTGTGGCCTAGATAAGCTTTTGTGCTTAACCCCCCCATGCTAAACAATTTGCATGCTACTTTGATACATGGCTGTGTAAAATAGATCATATGTTGACAGTGCTGCAGTACAAATGTGTAAACTGAAAAATGTTTTGGTCATTACTCAATTTCAGTCCTCTTCCCTTTTTTGTGTTACTGTTCTCTCTGGTGACACTTCCTGTGGTTAAATCTCAGTGGCCATATTGCATTTTATAACTGCTTTCGCTATCCTGAAATTTTGCTGCATTCCTGACCAAATTCCAAGTACTTGGAATTCTCTTCTTATGATGTTGGATTAGGGTCTAAAGCCTTTGACAAAATGAACAAAATATATTATCCTTCTATTACATGGGTAACTGTCCTCCTCTCTCATCCACCACCTTATTCCTGCTGGCAGCAAAAGCAGCATCAGCTGTGAGAGACGATGGCTGGAAGAGAGAGCGGAGCTGGGCAGCAGATGGAGCTGGTTGCAGCTGCGTCTGGCTGAGCTGGAGGGGAGGATACAACAACTGGTGGAGCTCCACAAGCACATCCGCTCTTCCAAAGTAAAACAACACTCTGTGTCCACCTCAGTGAAGGGCAGTTGACATAATGTACAAACTGGCAGACATAAAGGGCAATTACATAGTTTTTTTGTTAGGTCTTGATATATTAGATTAGTTTTGTGTAATATACTAACAGCTCATTGTACCTGGTCAGCCAACTTTTGCTACCTTACTGTAACAAATGAATAGCACTTCAGCCTAAGTATCTTATAATAAGGTTAACTCGTCACATTTTAAAGCTGTATTAAGCACTTACTCGCCACTAGGGGGCAGAGAGATTCCAGAACTAACTCGCATCTTTCATGTACTGCTAGTAGGCTACTATGAAAATGGATGAGATGTTGATTTTTCAATCATAGTGGTCATTTTCAATAAGAATGCTAAGTTGTAAAAATCATTCAAATACAATGCACAGCGCTCTACTTTTAAATAATAATCCTTTTAAATAATAATCCTTGAAATGTGAAAATTCATTGCAGACCTCTTCCTAAAGTGGTTGCGTTTTAAAGCTTTGACTCAAGTAATCTGTGTTTTTGTGTGTGTGTGTTCAGGGTGGTGTGGTGCTTGCAGAGTCCCAGCCACTGACAGACAGAGAGATTCAGCAGACCTTGCTGAGGGAAATGGCAGGGTTGTCTTGCACAGCCTCGGATGCTGACACTGAACCATGCAGCCCCACACACCTTTTGCACAACATAGAGAGACAGGTAGGAGGGAGGACCTAGCGCACACACACCCATAATAACAGGTGTGTGAAGAGTCTGAAATTGAGAGGATTAATAATCTATAATTGTATATTCTACATCAGGAGATTACATTTTTCTTTTTTGTAGGAAAGATTAAACAAATTATTTAAGGTATGCAAACTGTTTGACTTTTGTGTTATTGTGCTAAATCGCAGACTGTAAAATTGAATGCATGAATTCCAACTGGTATTTAATCAGTTCAAAGAGAAAGACCTTATTCATCTTTCCAGCTGTATGAACTGTCTTAATGGCATTAAAATTGTGCTTAAATGCACATGTGTGAGAGAAACGTGTGAAAATGTCTCCAAGAAAATGTCTCCAAGGTTTCAGAATGCTGATACTCAAGTGCAAGTAACAACATTGCCCTGCACCAGCTCATGTGCATTAACACAACCTCAGTTGTGCATCTTCATTTACCTTGACAGAAGTGAGTTTGTTTGGGGCCAGGGAAGAACAAAAATGTTCTCTGGATGCTGAACCACCTTTTGTTGTACTTTTGAAAGTGCATATATGTGTGTGATTATGAGTAGCTTTTTACTCTGTTGATATGTTGTTGGACACTGGATGTAGATAGGCACCATTTAATATTAGCATTGTGTGTGTATTGGACAGCGGATGTGAGCCACATCAAGCTCTGCAGTAAAACAACTGAATGAATTTTTTATTATAAATAATTATCAATCAGTCACCATACAACAAAACAGAAAAATAAAGCACAGGTTGAAAACAACCAGAATAATCTTTAAGTGCTGAACCAGGCAAATTTGCACCTTGGGAACATGAATAGCAGAAGGTTCCTGAATAAAATTTCATCACATCACACTCATACTTATTAGTCTCATCAGTCTATTATCTTTTATTATGTAACAAACAATTTCAAGGAGCAAAGAAAGTCTAAATAATGTTTGTTGGTGTCTCCATCTTTGCTTGGATGGAGTGCTTACATAGTCACTGCTGTTTCTCTTTAGGAAGTGAGATTGTATTTCACACTCAAGTTTCAATCTATCACATATGAAATGCATTATTTGGGTGATGTCTTCATTACAGAGTGCTCAGCTTAGCCAGATCGTCAACAGTCTGATGCCTCCTCTCTTTTCACCGCTCTCAAAACAAGCACAGACCTGTAAAGTCAAGAGAAACTACACAAGGTAGAGAACACACACAGTGCCTAAGAGAGTGCTGAACACCTATATTACAATTATGAGTGACTTGATCACAAACACATGTAGTTCAGAAATGTTTAATTTCTATGGCAATTTTAAATAATTTTGCCATAGGAGTCTTAAAACCAGTAAAACATTCAGTCAGACATGGTTTTTAAAAGTATATGTATATGAATGTATGTATATTATAGGTCACACTAGTAATAGCTGTTTTGGCACTAAAATACAAAAATACATCTAATTCATAATAGAAAGAGGTTTGTCCATTTTCTCTTTTTGGCCCCGGCTACAGGGTAAGCTATCAAGGCTGAGACCATGCTCCCTGTTTATAATATAACCCAGTGAAACAGTTGGGTCATTCATGTCTTTCCTTCCTGCTGCCTTTTTAACTCTGTCAGGCTGCCTGTGAAGATAAAAGCCACATAATACATAAAAGACATTCTGCCTGTTTATGCATGTACAGTAAAAAGGGGTTATAAGTAGGTATTATTTGTTTCTGGTTGTTTTTTGTGAACAGGATCTAAGAGACTCAACACCTTCAAAATGTTGCCTTCTTAGTGCCTGTGATCTTAGCATGAATCATAACCCTCACATTTACATGACCTCCTCTGATCTCGTCCCTGCAGCGGTCAGAAAGGAGATGGTGTTTTTGTGCCTGGGAACTCTAAAAGAAGGAGACTGGCGACTTCAAGGCTCTTCAAGGCTGATATGTCATGTGTTTGTGCCCGAACCCGACCTTTAGTCACCTATCACAAGCCCAAACTGTTCACCTTTAACACCTACAACCCAAGCAGTCCACAGGTAGGCCACATGCATTCTCCTCCATTCCCCAGTCTGTCCACCTGACCATATACAGTACAAACAAAGCACACATGCACATTCTCAATAACAAAGGGCCAGAGGTCTGTCCCTGAGGATGCACTACCTCCACTTAGTGTTATTAATTATTGACTCTTCTTTCTAAAATTCTTTATTGATAAACGCGGAGGCACTTACAAACAATGTAATCATTGTATTAAGGCTTTAAAAAACCACGACTGTCCATGCATTAAGTTATATCAAAAACAAATAAGATCTATGAAGAGAAAACAGATATAAAAAACAAAATCCATGATAGAAACATAATCACGTAAACAGAATGATAATGTGGTGTGTACCTTCATGATCTAAATTTGATAAAAGAAGGGAGTAAAAAGAAAAAGAGAACTTTGCATCAAACAAATGGTGCACAGGTGTAATGTAAGATCCAACCTTTTGCAGTCTGATAGAAAAAAAATTTCTTTACATTTTTTTTTTATATAGATACATAGTTAATGTCAATCCAATCATCAAGTGCACGTCACATTTGAAGGCAGGGCACCCGAGTAGCTGGTCTTAAATTTAAATAGAATGTCAACTTAAATAGAATGAAAACTTTATGAACTTTCTGCCAGATTGGGCTTAATATTGAACAAGACCAGAATATATAATAATGGTTTGCCTCAGAGGACACACATTGTCTCCAATGTATCTTATAATTAGTCTTTTGAACAGGAGTAATGAAGAAAGTTATTCGTTTTTTTTCCAGCAAAACTCGCTCCATAAAGCTGAACATGATGTTTATCATTGTACTTCACAGAAATTCTCCTGTACCCATTTCACTCCCTTTCCCATTTTTGTTTCACATGCAATGGGTTACATTCGCTTGTTGTAGGCCTTCATACAATTTTGAGATGTTTTTATGGTTTAATTTCAAAATCTTTGCGTCTGTGAACCCTTCAGAAGCCTATCTCCTAAACATTACGTCCTCTCTCTATATAGTTATTATTCTTATCTTAATCCTACTCTGTGCTTCTGATGCAAATCAACATACATTGGTGTTTATTCATTCATTCATATCCCTGCAGTGTTAGTGAGTGTAGATAAATGCAGCAGTTACATTTGCATTTTCCACCCCTCTCTATTCTGAGGATGAGTGCTCATGTGACAGTAATGAAGATTCTACGATCCCTTTGCCTTATTACTGTATTTCCAGCCAAATGTGCATATTTTCAATGTACCCTTTACAGTGTAGATCCAGTTTGGGTTCCATAATAAAGGTTAAAAAGCTGATGAAAGCGTGACACTATGTAAAAGCTGTGAAACGTATTCATGAATTTATTTCATTAAAATTACTCACATGTTCATGTCAAATGAGTCTTCAGAGCAGTTGCTCTTTGTCACGCCTCAGTGGTGGAATGCCATATCACTTAGCAGTTCCCCAAATTAAATAGGAATTAATGTTTAAAGCCCCACACCTGCTTTTAATTAAACAATATTATCTCTTGGATTTGCTTCAAATCAACAAATCAAATGCATGGGATTATTTTAAAGCTCTAGCCTTTATTTAGCTAGAGGACATTGCACAGTGCTATGTTCTCATTGCCAGTAAAAATACAATATGTTTCAGTTTATTTTTGGCATATCTTTATTTAAAGCAGCACTGATAAATATTTTAAATTAACAGTGGATCATCTGTGTATAACATAAAAACGGTTGCTCTTCATGACAAAGCCACAGTTAAAAACTAACTCTGGAAAGTTTTACGGAACATTTTACTGTCTTTCAGCTCATTGTTTTGGTTTTCTGGCCATCAAACTGTCTAGCTGCAGCAGGCAGCTGTTTACAGTGAAAAAACAAATAAATTGACTGTACGCTACCTGTCAGGCACCAAATAGCAGACTCACAAAGTTATCAACTATCTTGTGAACATAATGGAGCATTTGGCAGTTAAAGAGACCAAAAAAAAGCTGAATGTAAGTAGCCAGGAGAACAACTTCAACTGAATGGTTATGTTGCTCTGTGATTGTTGGATGTGTAAATAATTAAGTGATTGCTAAGACGTTCTCCATAAAGACATGTAATAATATGACCTCCAGGTGGCCACAAAAATCATTAATGCAGCTTTCAGATTGTACATTTTTATGTGAACATGTTAGCGCTATCACTTGGCAACCTTATGTCTGTCTGTGTGGCACAGAACACTAATCCATTGTGCCAGTGATAAAAACAGAAGGTATGGTCCTTATTTTATAATCTTTAAACTAGTTCCTCCTTGGCTGATATAAAATGCTATACATTTTTCACTCCTCATGTACAAATCCAATATTTTTAAATGCCAATGTACCATTTGCTGTCCAATGCCTGAGAGTCATCATCTAACTGAGCACTACTCCTCTGGATGGCATAAAACCCAGAGCAATTACAGCTCCTATAAGAAGCAGCAACAAACCATCATATTATTGCCAGATGACAAAGAAAGCCTTTACAACTTAATTGCTTTAATCAGTGCTCAGAGTGCAGCTTCCTTAAAACTGTATGACTCATACCCTAACAAAACAAAGTTAATACTGTAGTCAGTGAAACTCTTGTGTCCTGACTATGCTCTGTTTACCGTTAAGTATTGTGTGGTAAATAATTTTCTCTTGTTCTCCATTGTTTCAGGATCTGGGGAGGTCCACGTCCACCCTCTCCTCTTCTCTGTCATCATCTTCCTGTTCATGTTGCTCCTCTTGTGATCCTGTAGTCCTGTGTTCTGATCCTGACTGCAGCTCTAGCTTAGCCCAGTCCTTCAAGAAGCAGAGCTCCAGACCTCACCCCGTGTTGTCTCTTTCATTTGGTAGGAGAAGCATTAATGTAGCATAATGAAAAACCTTTTTTGTGTTCTTTTGTGTTCATTTCTTGGCTTCCTGTCTGACATGGTAGACCACACACTGGCCATATTATATTTGCCATTTCTAATACAGTTGCTGCTTTCCTGGAGTGCTGAAACACTTGTTGAAACAAAGTCTCTGGGAGAGAACTGTTGTGTATCTTGATGTATTGACATGTATTCAGATGATGCCAGTGTGTGGGCTTACGCACAAACTGTAGAAAACAATGAATGTGGGTGCTTTTACTTGCATCATGTGTGTTTGCCCCTGATTGTGTGCTTGCATTTAGAAATTTGCTCAGGAACCGACTGTGACAATATTTCTTTCCTAAGGTTGGGTGTATCATTTCAACTTAACATTGTGTCCTTTCCACCCAGACACTCCTCTGTCCCACCACTTACAGAGAGCCCTAGCCAGAGAAGAATGGTCCCAAAGGCCTTTAGTTATCAACGCCCAAACGCCCACTCCAGCACAGTACAACAGACGCAGTTCCACGCCACTGCATAACAGTAAGATCCCGCCCTTCGCCAGCAGTGATTACATAGCCTTTTTTTCTATGTGCTCTCTTCTTCTGGTCTACTTTGTAAAGCTGATCAGTAGTGTTTTACATTTTTACTGACAAAGTAGAGCACATTAGCCAAGTAGCACCTTATTGATCCAATATGTGAAGATGCTGCTTGTGAGCAGGGTCAGAAGCATGACTGTAACCTGCTGTGTTGACGTCATAGTCAACTGATGAGCAATTTAACAGGGAGACCGAGGTGCTGTTAAAAAGACTCCACCTGCATTTTTCTTGTCATTTTTCACCGAACAGATAGCAGCCTCACTGACTTTTGATCCACTTAGCTTTGCTTTGATAGAGCCCTCTGTCTGAAGTCTGTGGTAATTTAATGTTAATGCAATGTCAACACTTCAGTTAAAATCTTCACAGTTAAAACCTTCCAGTGGTGCCTTTATATTATGTATTACTGTAGCTACTGTTCCAATTTTGTTAAGACATAGCACAGAATAATGTGAATGGTTTGTACTTATTTTAGCATTCAAATGTATTGTTAATATACAGTATAATTTGAAATTATATCATGTTATATTATACATTTACAATTATCATGTCATTATAATAAACTGATAATTTAACTTTTTAGACAATTATCCCTTTTGGTTGCATACAGTGAATAGACCTAATATCACTGTGGAAAAAATGGCTGCTTCAAAGCCTACTGCTGTGTCTGCTTGTTATCTCCCTGCGGACCAACGTAATTGGTTGCTAGCATGTCAGATATCCCACTGGGTCTGTATGAGGCTTCCAACTGAGCAGTAGATGGAAATGAAATCATTTGGCATTTCAACAACGTCAATATGTGTCTTTGCATATATTTGTCTGACACTAATAATCATTTCCCTCTGCAATTACACATCTATGGCAGCCATGGTTTCAGAGCTTTAAGTGGTCTTTGCTTGCGTAGATATCCACAGTGTAGATTGATTTAGAATTTCCCAGTTCATCCAGGGAATGTTGACTAAGCTTTTTGGATGGATTTTTTTTCTTCCTCTGTTAAATACCAAGTAAGGTGGAAAAAGAGACAAGAAATGATGCAGTGGAACTAAGGAGAGAATGAAGGAGACACAACGGAAGCAGATTGAAATGGATGAACACATCACTCACCTACGCCTCTGTTGATTTCCTGTCAGCTTGAATGATCTTTTTCTCCTTTGTCAAGAGCAGAAGAAAAAGACTGTCAAGTAAACATTTTCTAAAACAATAACCTGGCACCTAGCAAGAAACCTGTTATCATATCTGATCATAGCAAGAATAGAATTAGATTACATGAACAGGTAAAGCAAGCAGGAGAAAGAAATATGGGCAAATGACATGGAGAATGATGATGTAAGTTAATTAATAGTTAACTATGGTAGCTGTTTGTACAGGTGTGCATATGCACTTCAACAGAATGATGTACTGTATTAGTCCAAGGCATTAGTCCATTAATTTGTGTCTCTCTTTTCTTTGTTACCTCTGCTTACCTCTCCTTAGTACTGGCAAACAGGGTTTTTGTGAGTAAATACTGAAAAATGAAAAGGTATTAATTCATGTACTTTAAACATCTAAGCGTCTTCAACACAGTTAATTTAAGAATTTTTCAACTAGATCATAGAACAAAAACGAAGGAAAAAGTTAAACATTTTTACCCTTTACTGGCCCATTAACTGCACTGTGATTTCTGTAAATAAAGCTGGTGGTGTAACCAGAAAACTGAGAGACCACTTGCCAAAATAATAAGACTAATGGTTAAGGAGCTTAGCTTAGTACACTTAAACCAAAGCGTAAAATCCTTGAAGAACTGAAGGGTCAGTTGGAATGAAAGGGGAAATTCCTGTAGTGTATTAACTCTGTGTGTGTGTGTGTGTGTGTGTGTGTGTGTGTGTGTGTGTGTGTGTGTGTGTGTGTGTGTGTGTGTGTGTGTGTCTGTGTTTGTGTGTGTGTCTGTGTCTGTCTGTATAGGTCACAAATACAAGCAGCATGCAAGGCATTGTAAAAACAGAGTTATGGGTCTGTCACCTATCAGGATGGCAGGCTCTGCTCAGAGTCAACACAGAAGAGCCAATCAGAGGAAAAGGAAGAGAAGATGCATCCACAGACTAATAGAAGGTGAGTATATACAGTACATGCTCACACTGCACTGTATACACAAGTATACAGTAAATCAATCTGTGACACTTTGTAAAGTGTCACAGATTGATTTACTGTGTGTGCATGTGTGTGTGTGCATGTGTGTGTGTGTATCCCTAGATGAGCAGGATGCCCTATACCAGCTCGGTCAAGTGGAGGAAAGTTCAGATGAAGTGCTGGAGGAGAGCTACACACAGGTTTCACGCAAGCAGGCCTCTCAGGTAACAAACAAACAGACAACATGCCCTTTAACCTCTACACTATGCTAATTGAAGGAATAAATATATTTGTTTGTACACAGATGGTCTGCAGTGTTTCCCACAGAATTTGGTGCTCAGCTGCAAATATTTTTATTGCCAAGTACTTTGTGACAAATAAATAACTACACAATATTTACAGCTCACTTTGCGTTTGCCATCAATCTCACCTGTTGCTTCTGCCCTAACTGGCTCTCCCACAGCAGCATGTTAGCTGCTTCCTGCCTCCTTCTCCCCTCCATCTCTCTCTTCATTAGCTACAGCTATCCCTTCCTGACCCTCTCCTCCTGCTTCAGCTGCCACAGCAGCATTGGTGGAAGCCTGGAAATATTAGAAACAAATTAATTGGATAGCTAAACACACTGGTCAGACTGCTGAACTCTCCCACATGTGTTTTCTTAAGTTTCTAGGTCCTCTGTTTTGCCAATATCTCTGGTTCAGACTGTCAGTGTCACAATTTAATAATTAATATTGACATTATCCACATACACAAGCAGTTGATACTGACTAGCAGCTATGCCAACCGTCTTCTCTGCGGGGAAAAGACTACAGCAATCGTTCTTTCTGAGCATGATCATGTTTTGATTCAGAGCGTGCATGGAAAGGAGGGGCTCTTCACAGACGGGTCTGTTGTCACTGTGTTTTTTGAGACACAGAGAGCAAGCGAGAGAGTGACAGTGGGACAATGAGGGACTGGGCTGTGCTCAGCTTTACAAAGAAAGATTTTACCCATTTGAAATAGAAAACATATATTCTAATAAGGGTTAATTACATATATTCAGCATTACAGATGCCAGGTGACTTTGCATATCTGTTATGTTATATGATGACATATGGCCAGAAAGGTCACATTTGGGAGCCGTGTTGAATGGTTTGATGTGTTATCATCAGGGCTGTATAATTGTACTTACTGTTATTTTAATCCAAATGCAAAATCTGTTACAGATCACAGTGGTAGGCAGAAGCTTCTAACTTGATAATACTGCTAACTTCTCAGTTATATGTCTTATATGGAATCACAGGGTTTAGTGTTGGATAGAAGTAAAGTGTTTGAAATTATTTATTCACTTCAAATTAAACACACTCTCGCAAGATAAATGCTGTGTAACATAGATCCACATGCATCACGTGAAATGTGTGTGTTAAATGTGAAAAAGATGGTCAGACTACAGAAAACCTTTATCATAGCAACCTGGTGATGTAGAATGAGTTTGAATGTGTGACCATCTCTGAATCACTGGTGTGAACTGTCACGTTACTCTTACTTTTACTTGGCCATGTTTCCTTTTAGGGCTCTATTCGCAAACGCCAGGGTGAGAGTGTGTACAACATCAACAACATTGTCATCCCCATGTCACTAGCTAAAGTGGAAAAGCTGCAGTACAAAGACATCCTCACACCCAGGTATGGAACTGCTTCTGAAGAAGTTGCATAAAATTCTTAAGTTCCCTTTTGTACCATGGCCTGTGACAATGTCTCTTAAAAACTAATGGTCAGACTTAACAGCACATGAGGGTGGCAGTTGGTTTTATAGCCCTTTACAATATAGCTGTTTTCTGTAAATCTCAACATAATGATTCAAAATGAGTGCTTGATTTGTTTAGAATGATACTGTGGAATTGTAAGCACTATAAGTAAACAATCTGCTGTTACTTAATGAAAAATAAAGAGTGGTTATTATTGTGTCATTCACCTCAAAACGTCGTTCTTATTACAGGTGGCGGGTGGTGTGCGCACAGTCTCTGATAGAAAACGAGGCAGAGAAGGAGAAAGACGGCGAGGGGCAGGTAATGTCTCCTTCGTTTGGACATGAGCACTTTATTTTAATTTGTGAAGAAAATATCTTTGTGTGGTGTGCAGGTTGAGGATCTCAGTGACGAAGTCTTTGCTCAGAGACACGTGGCTGTGGAGCAGAGAGAGAAATCGCGCTGGTCATCCTGGGGAAAGAGGAAATGCTGCAGGCGTCCTACACGGTGGAAACCCACATTCACAAACAGACTCTCAAATACAGCATTGAAAACTGTTTCATTTGAATGCTATTACATCATGTGGCACAAAAGTGCAAGTTTAACTACATGCATCAGGTGGTTTTGGGAGAATAAATCTGCCTTCAAACATCAGAAATGACAGGCAGTGTTTTTCATATTCCACGCTTTCATCAGAAGATGTCACCAAAGAGATACATTTGACAATTGGATTAACTGAACTGAAAAAGACTGTTGACTGTGCAGTGCAGCTGTTGCAGATTTGGTTTGTTCATCTCTGTGCATGTAAATATAACCCGTGTGAAAGTGGAATGTTGAGAAATTTCTCAGCAAAGTTTCATGGGGTATGCTTGTTTTTTCACTTCAGATCTGGCAGCAGGCTGTCAGGCAGTGGGGGTGGAATATGCACATCAGGAGAAGAGAGCTCTGTGGAGTGGAGTGGTGCTCAGCTGGATACTGATGAACAGCCAAGCTCAGAGGAGTGGCTGGTAAGATCAAAAGCAACACAGCTGAAACCCCAAATCCCCCAAACAAATTTTGAATATTTAGAGAATGATAATCCAGGTGACATAGGAGGGAACTCATCAGTTATTTATTACATTATGGACTTTTTATTACAATATGACTTATTCTTTAATTGCTCAAGGAGAATTTAGACAGATTGCTTCAACTTCAACTCAAGATAATTTTGGTGTCAGGTGAGAGGTAAAATGAAAGAGGTAATTTGCTTTTCCTTTCCTTATAGTCATAATAAAGAGGAGCGAGAGAAGCATATTGCCTATCATAATCATTTTTCATTTCAACCCCTAAATATTGAGAGCTGGAGGATATTTTTGGTAACATTCCAGTCCATGATAAAATTATGTTATTTGTGCTTCAGCAGAGAGAGGAAAAGTATAGAGTGGCAAAAATGTGTTGCAGACTATTCAATAAGGTTTCCCATTACTATTGTGTGAGCTATAAAGCCTAGATGGATTCTCGAGAGCCTACACAGATACTCATCTCCACTCTTTCTTCAGTTGAGGGTGCTCTGATTGCAGTGCTCTTTACCCTTTTGCTTTGATTGGAGAAGGAATGGGTTGCTACTAAACCAAACCGTCCTAATCAACCTTCTCCACGCCACAAATTCCCCGTACTTCACTGCTTTGCACTTCTTCCGTCCATCCTGATGAAAGCACAATCTTTGATTTTTTTAAATAGGCATTTGAGCCATGCACAGCTATAATACAGCCTTCAAAGATTATCAGGATTCAGAACAGTACATCACAATTTAACATGGGCAGCCCAATCTGTATGTTCCTTATGAAATTTTAAATGCTGGGGTTATTACATAATTAATGCATTGTATAAATGTGTTACATTCTCATCCCTGTGTCTATAGAAAGTCATACATAAGGTACATACTAATCTCTGTAGTGAAAAACAAGCCACTTATGTACTGCATTTGTTGTTGATTTGCTACACTTGCGTTATATGTCCTCTGTCCTCTGGCAGCCTCAGACACCCTGGGAGCCACGAGTGTTTCCTTTGGATGAGAATGAAGAAGCCCTGCTCTGTGATAGATTAGAAAACGTACCCTCAGGGTGCTTAGAGTCTGGTTCTGCCTCCTCCTCATCGAGGAACTCAAACTCCCATCTTTCCCCGCCTCAGTCCTCTGGTGCTACACTGCCCTCTGGTGCACAAAGCAGGACCACTACACCCAATGGCAGCTGAGGGAGCAGTGCCTTGCTTTTTCATGTAAGTTGGGAAATATTGTGAATTCCCTGTTTAATATGTTACTCATCTATCCAATAACTCATTTGTAGCAGAAATTATTTATTAGGTTTTTAATGGATTCCTAGTTTAATTTTTCAAAACACATTTGTTCACTCATTGATCAACATATTAGTCATTAACAAAAGCATCATTCATTCATTCTGAATAATTTGGGAAGTTAAGTCAGTAAGAAAGAAAGGAAGGGTATTCGTTCAATTACTTGTACGACCTAGATATGTTATATTTGTTAATTAAATTAGTAATTGTACTATTTCCTCTCCAGATCTCCTCACATCTGGGACCTTGAGGAGAAATTGTGTCCTGGGAACCTTTATTGGGATACTTCATATGTTCCATGAGTAGAGTGATTTGATATTATTATCTTAATACTTTGAAGCAAAAGTGTTTATTTTGTGAGTATTGTAACGTGCAGTTTTAAGTGACTACTGTAGCTCCTGCTACACTTTCAGGTTTTAATGTATGACAGGTACTGTATGTAAAGAAATATATACCAGCACAATTCCTCTGTAGTCTCAGGTTTGTAGCCTATACCGTTTGTAGTTGTCACTTATTTATTTTCACATTTGTCTTAAAATACTGTATAGAATGTCTTTAGTACATACATATGTTAACTTTTACCTGATTTACATGTACTTTTTGATTTCATGTTTTTGTTTTTTGATGTTGTGGTTTTGATATATATTTTTCATAAAGAAAGGAAAAACTTATTAGTAACTGTAAACATTAGTAAACATAGTGGATGTTATACTTGGCCTGTCAGCACTTTTTTTTTTGTTTTCCACAGGCTGATTCACATGACAACCAGCACAGGGCACATTGCTAGCACAGAGGTAGAAAAACCGATTGTTTATTTTCTAGAGTGGGAAGCTGGTGAGGGATCACTTCCTTGTTGTTGCACAAGTGACTCCCAATGGTGGGATCTGAAGGATTGCATGGATCTCATCATCCATTACACCCACCCAGTAAAAGACCTTGTTTGTGTCGATCGTAGCTTTGTGCTGGAGAGTGTAACAAGTGTTTGAAAATGATTTCAGGGGATATCAGCTACTGTATAAGCAGAAATGTAATAAGAAAAAGAGGAAATATTAGAATTACAGCATGCATGCATAAACAGGTTATTAAAGATTATAAACTAAAACTGCATATTATTTTTTGTGAAATAGTTATATGCAAATTTGACACTTTACAAGTCTAAAAATGGACGTGAAGTAAAGCATCAGGTCAATCTGAAGCTTTAGTTTTTATTTCAGCCATGTGAAATATCTCTGCAACTTCAGCATGTAATAAAGTAAGATGTCATTCATTCAAGCTTTTCAAGCTATAAGGACAAACTAATGGTAAGGTAATTTAACTGATTTTGATGATTAACTATAGCTATAGCCTCCATACCTATATATTTATGGGGGTCATAGCTTTTTAAAGTCATAGTCCCAGTGAAACAGCACATACTTTGATCCCATATGCATAATCTCTGATAATATCCTTCACAGCTACCAGGAGGCCTAATGGACAGATGCTAGTCAAGGTCATACTTCTCATCTGTATGTGTATCATTGGCTTCATACCAGGATGAGAGTCAGTTCCCAGAGTTGGAAACTCAATCACATGAAATTAATTTACAGATTGTAATTATATAATTCCAGGTTGAATAGGAGTGAATATGATTCCTACTTAAACAAGATCCTGTCGTCAGTGATATTACAGTAAATGTATTTCCCAGGTTCTTGGGGAAACAGTACATTTACTGGGGGAAATGACTTGGTCTAGAAACTTAAGATGTGGAGTATCAAAAACTGACAACCCAGCATATATGAACAGGTGGATTACTCCCCTTCCTGCCTTTGTATGACTGATACAAAACACTGCAAACCGTCAAGGTCACTTCCACTAAGGCCAGTTGCTTCTCTCCTCAGGTGCTGTAATGGAGGTGTTCCCATCTGTGAATGAGAGCCAACAGAATCCCCTCTGCAGTAGAAAGTCCACCTAAACTCTGCCCAGCCACCTCTGTCTGATGCTCCAGATTTCCACCGTCTGATGCTGATGGCTGGCAGGCAGAAATAACCTCTGGTGGCCACATGGGGGCCATATTGCTCCTTTACAAATCATCCTCAGTCAACATTAGAAATTAGTCACTTCAACATTTGATTTAACTGGAATTAACAGAATAAACCTCTGACAGATTATTGGTGAACTGCCATTCATTCAAATTAGCTCTAAATGCATGTATACACAGATATATACACACTACTGTGCACTACTACTACTACTGTGTACTACTATAACAGTACTCTGTTATATATTATATCTACATGGTTGTAACTGCTGCAGTTACACTCTGGGTGGAGCTCTAACACGTCCAAGAACACCACAAACAAATCAACATTGTATGTATGCTAATTCAATGCAGCAGTATAAATGGAAAATAACAACACTGTAATGTAACTGCTCTTATGTTAAATGAATTGGTACATCAGGGAGTATTTCTTTAATAGAAAGTAGTTCCAATGAAAACTGTTTACCTTCAAGTCCGGATAATTTGGAGTATTAATATATTTTTTCCAAACTTTTAACAAACCATCCTATTAACCTTCCTCAAGTGGCAAAATAAATTTCATCAGCTAATAAAAACGTTTGGATAAAACTGCAACCGATGGGGTAAGTACGATTTAAAATATGTTCTGCGTGGTTTGTGGCCTAAGGTAAGCCATGCCAGTGCACCGGCATGCAGGAAGTATGTTATTAGCCAATTAATTACACCTGTGCTTTCTGTCCAACTTAAGACATGGCGTTTGACATGATCCCTCTGAAATGATCTTCTGTTTGCTCTGAAAAAAACAAAAAAATTGTCAATAGGTTGTATTCCTTGTCACCTGATTTTAAATAGCCGTTAAATTATTTGTATAAAGAGAAGAACGTCTCTGAGCTAGCCTCGTGCCAACATTTGTATGCTAATGCCCTTAGCTAACCTTAACAGATCTGTTAAAGCTAAATCTTACTGTCAAAAATTAAACGACATCGAGGCAATGCGGTGTGTATTCAAACATCACCCTTTACTATTAATGGCTAGCAAAAAAGTGGACAGGACCAGCCAGCACATTTTCATCGTTTTGCTTTGTGGAAAGTTGGATCAGACTACAGACAACGACGGTTCTACTGCTGAGGTGAGCAACAAATTAAGTGAGTAACATTTACGTTAACCTTGCTTTTAATTCTTTTCAAGTTTAAATTATTAACACATTTTTGTTAATTCTGCCCCTCTGGTAATTTCTAGCAAATGGGTGGACCACAACACCGTAATTACTTGCGAAAGCACAGCTACACTCTAGTGGTGTGACTAGTACAGTCATTACGGTAATTGTAGGCTGCGGAGCCTCTCGGTGTCCGACAGACCAGGAGTTGCGCTGGAAGGCACTGCGCCCGACAGGTAAAAAATATTACACTTCTTTCTTTCTATAACAGCGTTGTGATAAAACCATATATTTACAAGTACAATGGCTCAAAACAGCATGTGATATTGGCGGTCAGAGAGAGTCTTTACTGCCGACACTGAATGGACATTTGAGCACGCATTGAAGCTGAAATGATTAGGTGCCCCTCTCTGTGTGGTGTGGATGGAGAAAGGACGCATTGTTCGTCTACAGAACTGGGTCTGGGTTCTTGTGAGTCTGTGAGCTGTCTCGTTTGTGTTGTCAGCAAGGTTAAATGAGCAGTGTTGCGGAATCAGTCTGATGAAATCACAGCTGAGCAACAGATCTAGAAACCAGATCTGAGATAGGTAAGACCTATTGATTGATCTAATTACCGTGTCTATAATTGGTCCAATTACGCACTGAAATGCTTGTTTAGTTGACGGGTTGAGAGGATAATGTCTGCATTGTGCTACATAAAGGCTTCACATACTGCGGTCACTGCGGGAACTTGCCTTGCTGCGGCGGCAGTGCACGGCTATATGGCTACAGTAAGCCTATAACACACTGTAGAAAGCTATAAGATAAGGTCACGGTGAAAAATTATAGATAAGAAGTCCTTGTAGTAATATAATCGTCATTTATGATCTCTTCAATGGGTAAGAAAGAGAGGGCTGCAAAAACAGGTGCTGAGTCATATTGGCTAGCCCCTCTTTGATTGATCACACAGATTAAAGCCCAATACGTGCATGTTTATTATTCCCATCAAGACAATGACATTTTATTTTAAATGATCTATTTTTAACTCTTACATTTATGTTGTTGGGCTGATTTAATCAGATCAGATAAAATCAAGTATGAAAGCTGGCTACATTAAGACCTGATCTCTTTATTGAATCCCTGCTCCATCATATTCCCAACATAGCAAATGCAGCCAAAAGAGTCTCGGCTGTTACACTTCAGAGATCCTTTTCCTCATATTAGATAGATATTAAATGTGTAGCTTGTACATGATAGAAGTCTTGAGCATGTAGGCTTCAGTCAAATCTCATTTCCATACAGGGGCTGGCTATTGACTCCCTTATGTCAAGTCCACTTGCTACAGTGTGTGAAGATACATTTAAATGCCTGATGCATTCAGGATGAGGCTGGGATGCATTGAGTCATGAACAATCAGGAAAGCTTCTGGGAGCTCCTCCTTGCTGAGGGAGTGGGCTCCTGTTTTAGAGGACTAGCCTGGTCAACTATTGGTTTCTGTTATTCCACAGTCCTTTGGCCATTACACGCTTCTAGCCAGGATGTTAAGAAAACTGGAACTGCATTGTCAGTAAGTTATTATTTGCAACCGCTAAAGTGCATTAACATTAGGATATTGTGTTTGCAACTCTGATCATATGTGTTTCTGTGTACAAAAATTACAAATTTTTAGTGGTCAATGCTACATTTAAATGTTGTAAATGATAAGGTAGGTAGGCAAAGTAGGTAGGCAAGGTTTTTTGATTGTATAGGTGTTTTAGTAACAGCTTACAAGGAAGTGCACTTCTGAAATGGGCCAGTCTTTACCATGATGTGCCTGTTCTCTACCAGCGATAGAAGTACCCTGTTTTCTCATCCTTAAACTCCTTGTGACATTGCATAGTAGAAATTACTGACAGATTTACAGAACTAATTTGGTAGCAGGTGAATATTCATTGGGTATTTGTTAATGGAAGAGACATCAGCTGAAAGTGCAGATGTGAAAGTAATGGGTGGTCTATACTCTATCTCAGATAATGAATCACTGCCTGTGTTATGTGTGGTTGATACAGCAGACAGATTGGATTGAAAGACTGTCAGTCAGTCATTAGATGAACCAGAGCAATGAGTGGTTTTCTGATAAAGGATGGTCTTCCATAGAGTTATCCTTTCGGTCTTTGTGTTTCTAGAAATCCCAATGAACTTATACACTAGTGGTGTGGATGACAACTGATGTACATGGTGAGTTTTATGTGAATGAATTAAACATGAAGTGTCTGTCTGGCATAGCCTGGGGTTTTAGCGTAAACGGGAGTGCTCTGTGCCTGATAATAAAGCCCAGGGTACAGTTAAACTTTTGTCCTGGAAGTATGCAGTATTCTGGGCTTTTTATCACCTAAGTGTTATTATTGTTGCTTTGACCTTCATTCAGTTATGATACTATTTTAGCCATCAACTGCATTGCTGAGATATGGAAAACAAAGTCGAAGAGAGACATGGCATCGGCACAGAGACAGTGTAGAGTAAGCAAAGGTGAACACACCTGTATTGTCTGTAACAATTGTCCACTGCATTGAAGATCTCATGGACATAGACGGTGGACAGTTAAGTTAATGAATGTAACATTCACCTCTGTTTTCAGCTCATGATAAGATTGTTCAAATAATTAGGTTAAACCAGGGATTTGTTGTCTGACCATGTGTTGCTTGACCTAATGGACTCTGACTGTTGTACAGTAATGCTGTGTCACTTCACTC
Organism: Seriola lalandi dorsalis; assembly: GCF_002814215.2. Classification (NCBI taxonomy): domain Eukaryota; kingdom Metazoa; phylum Chordata; class Actinopteri; order Carangiformes; family Carangidae; genus Seriola; species Seriola lalandi. The sequence goes on from NW_019525121.1 coordinate 1,203,425, forward strand.
CTGTCTCAATACGTTTATGTGTAAAATGTTCTAAAGTTTGGTAAAACTGAATGGGGGGAAAAACTGAAAAAGTAAGGTCTAAGCTGTAAAAAGACATTCCTTTAAGACCACTCAACTAAAATTTTCTTGAATGAAAACATAGAGGAAACATTAAGTGAATTGATTATTTTCATTGTCTTTAGTACAGTCACCCTCAGAGTGAACAGTCCAGGCAGAGGTGCCATCTCCGTTGCACTGCAGCAGCTCACACTCGTGTGGTGCCACGTACTGTAGGTCAGCTTTACATAAGCTCTGTGTTTCAGTGAGGCAACCTAATCCTGATTCCTACAAAGATACTTAGTCAGCTGGCCATTCACACACACATGTAAATGCACACAAACAGGCAGTCCTCACTTGTCACATTCAAAGATGACGTAATGCTCTGTGTGTGTGTGAGACAGAGAAATTTGGAAAGGCTCTTTGTATGAAAGAGGAGAGACACTCAGTGGTAGCTTTGGCAGTAGCACCAGCACACCCAACAGCCATGTCTGCCAACTAGCTGCCAATCTCTCCCTTTTCTCTGCCTCACTGGCGAAGAGAAGCACTCCAGGTTTTAGGAAGATTAGCCCATCGGTAAACACGCTTATGAGATAGTGAGAAGATGCTCCTATGCGATGCTTACACTTAGGTATCAACTAGAGCTGCAGTTAACCATTATTTTCGTTAGTGATTCATTTACCAGCTGCTTTCTCTTTCAATTTAATGTTTGGTCTCTGAAATGTTTGAAAAGAGTGAAAAATTCAGATAACAATTTCCGGAAGGTGAGATTCCAACAGGACAATCTTTCAATACCCTTAGACTAGTATTTTATACACTCCATATTAATTTAAGATATTTAGACACAGTTTCAGACAAACCATGCCCTAAGTCAAAACTTAAGTAAGGCAACTCTTGAGGGACAATCCTCCATCTTCATAGAGTGGTGTTCATTTTGAGATTTTGTAACACAGGTGGAAAGTAGCAGATGTTCATTACAGAAATAACTCACTAAAGTCTGCAACATGTGACTCTTTCATTGTGGAGTTATATTTCTAAAGACAAATGTTAGCGATGTAACAATCAATTTTTTTTTTTATTAAACATGCCCTGTTGACAGTATTGAATGTCACTTCAAAAAGATTTTGCACAGTCATGAAATTTCCCTGCAATAGACAACTATTAATAACAGCTTATTGATTGCTTGGAGTCATCTAGAGACTGCAAACTGCTTAGACCCAGGATTATTTCTCTTATCTCTGCACACAAAGTTGACCTCTCTTCTTTTGAAGGATAGGGAGAGAAAATAAAAAACAAGCTGGAACACGGGGTCCATAAACAACTGACATGTCATTGATAAACAGCTTGGCATTGTACATTAGCTGGCTGCTTATATTCAGTTATATAGTGGAGGGCACAGGGCCAAGGGTACCTCATGGCAACAATTTAATGCCTCCACCAGATATCAGGTCAGGCTTTATGGCCGGTATATATTTTTTTTAATGTAATGTGAAGATTGTATCTGAAATGCCTGTGCCATAATAAACTGGCATTGACACATTTAGGGAAATTGTTCTTTTCAGATCAGGGTCAGTTGCAGATGGGCAAGCTTGAGCTGGTAGAGTCAGTGCCTTGCTGACATCAGGGTTCAAATCTTTGATCGAATGTCTCATTGAACAATGGTCTTCCCACCCAACATAAAGTTACATCACCTATAGTTTACAGCAGGTTGCAGCAGTGAGGTCTGTGTTCTGTTACTGTTTGTCCAGCAATTGTAATTCTGCTTTTTTTACCTACCAAACTGTTGTGAGCATGCAGCTCACTGTATAAGCTGTTGCTATGTTATCAGGGTTTTTACTGCATAAAGAATTGGAAGGTGGCCGCCTCCATCAAATTTCGTTCTGCCTCCCGACAAAATTCTAGTTGGCCTACTTGTTTTCTCTGTATCGTAATCTGTGTATCAGGCAGAGCCATCTGAAATAGCCAAAGATGAAGAATACGACTGTGCTGGATTTTCTGCCTGTGGAAGGAGGCTGCAAACTGATTTTGCCGCTCTTCAAATAATACAGGATGATCTTGTATTGAATCAGTACAGTAATTGTACTGTAATGTAAATGTAACGCAATTTGTCCCGTATTTACGTTCATTTTATGTCCTCAAAGTGCTGTGAATAATGTAATGGTCAAGTAAAACCAACCAAAATTTGAGATGTTTCTTCCTTTAATTTTCTGTGGTACCGTTTGCATACTGGCTTTTGGTTGTCTATAACTTTTCCCTGCTGATTTTGTATCAAATACAAAATATCTCCTTACATGAGTCATGGCATGTGCATGTTTTTTTTCCACAAGTCACAATGGACCTGTTGCTGCACCCGCACTTGATGCTACAGTTCCATGTGTTGTTGTTATTGTTGCCCACCTTCTTCTGCTCTTCGAGTTTGACGTGAGAGTCAGACGCTGCCCCCATCAGTTCCTGAAGAATCACATCTCAAGTAGCCTACCTATGACATCTATGGTACCTTTGGTACCTACGCTACTGTAGAAAAACGAGTACCATCACATTTTTTTTAAATTTTGGCATCGAACTGGTACCAAAGTACTGGTTCTTGTGACATCCCTTATTTATGGGACCTGTTTTCCTTAGTGGTACTAATGAAAGTTGCATATAATGGGTTCAAGAAAAAAAAAAAGAAGTTCATCATGAAACTTCACTGAACTAAAGTGATTTAAAGGTTCATCTCCATTGAATGGGCGATGTCAGATCTCATGTTTTACTCATGAGGGTCAGGTTTTAGTGCCTTTACAATCATCTCATTTCCATTAGATCTCAGCAGGGCTGTAAACTAACGGTCGCCACTCGCCAAATGCGACTAAAATATTCCCCTGGCGACTTAATTTTGGAGGGCTACATGCCATGGGGCAGGTAAGTGTTTGTCACAATATAGCAAAACATTGCTGCGATAAAATGCCTAGACATTTTTGGAGGTGCACGTTGACGGACGCAGAGGCTCTGTGTCGGGGGTTCACGTCGACGCAGAGGCTCTGCGTCGTGACGGCGTCGACTTGACGCAGTAGTATAAATCAGCCTCCACGCGTCACCACCAGCCCGCGCAGTGTTGTTCCGGCGCAGCAATGTGGAGGCACATACCCGGTGTAAGTGACCCAAAAAGAAAGAGTATAGAGGAGAAAGCAGCGCACCAATTAATTTGTGGTTGGCAATAAAACGATGAAACTCGAGACCATCCGAGAGCACGAAGGAAGAAAAATGTCACGCTGTTTGCAAATCAGTGTCTCTTCACTCAACCTGCCGTGACTGCTCTGACGTCTTTATCAGAAGAGACCAAAGATCATGCACTGATCCACTTTGTTCTGTTCTATTTTTTTTTTTATTTTCCTTGAATTTTGTTATTATCATTTGTTATCAGAACAGGAGGTTAACTGGTACTGGCACTGCCCATGTTCGCAATGTTTTGAATATTCAAAATATTAAAAATGTATTTTGAATAATATTT
>NW_019525121.1:1206970-1226970 GCF_002814215.2 Seriola lalandi dorsalis
GCACGAAGGAAGAAAAATGTCACGCTGTTTGCAAATCAGTGTCTCGGGCTCAGTCCGAGCATCTCTTCACTCAACCTGCCGTGACTGCTCTGACGTCTTTATCAGAAGAGACCAAAGATCATGCACTGATCCACTTTGTTCTGTTCTTTTTTTTTTTTTTATTTTCCTTGAATTTTGTTATTATCATTTGTTATCAGAACAGGAGGTTAACTGGTACTGGCACTGCCCATGTTCGCAATGTTTTGAATATTCAAAATATTAAAAATGTATTTTGAATAATATTTTGGTCTCTTTCCTAATATATATATATATCGCTATATAATACTGTTATCTCAATGAAAAGTACTGAAACAGATGTATATGTAACAAAAAGAGGCAATTTATTACTTGGCCGGTAAAAAATTTACTTGGCCGGTAGATTTTTTCATCTACCGGTCCCCTTGGCAGGTGAGCCAAAAAGTTAGTTTACAGCCCTGGATCTCAGTGATTCTTCCAATATTCAAAGAAAATAAAAAGTGTAAGTCCTAATCCTGGATCAGCTTTAAAATGCTGATGGACTGCAGCATGCTGACTTCAGTTGTTGTGCTCCTGACAATCCTGTCAGGGAAGGGACACTGACAAGTCTAAGCTAAGTAATTTCCATTTTTGGCTGTGGTTCAGGAGTAGCATGGCTGACCTCACCTGATTTGCAGTGAATGCATATTCAGTATGTCCACTGACAGATTTCTACCTGCTACACAGCACAGTGATTTGTACATTTTTTTTAAGTGTCTTGTTGGGCTTCTGCTCTTCAACTTTGATGTTTCTGCCCTAAGGGACACTTGGGATTGAGCTAGCTGACCTTTAGTGTGGGGTGAGGCTGAGATCAGTCAAGTCAATCCCACAAGAATCTGTCCCAACACTCAGACTCTATCTTTCTTCCTGACAGGAAGGATTTATTGCCAGACTGTCTTATTAGACTGCATTAATTTTAGCTTCCTGTAATAAACTGGCAACTGAGTGTATTATTCAGGCGTGCAAGAATTTTGTGCTTTTGACAACACCCTGCATACTCAAGTTGAAGCTCTGGCTTAAAATGTGGCATCAAAAGGGACTGGATTAGTCTGCGTTTACACATACAGTATAGAAGATGCAGCACTATCCCTTCTGTTTCTTTTCATGTAGCAAAGCCTGTTTGGGCCGTATAGTTTGCTTGAGAAAATGTTGCTTCTTGAGTAAAAAGTAGACTGAAAGTAAACATACAGAACATACAGTATCTGATTGAGGTTACTTCATTTGAAAAAGTAACCAGAAAAACACTCAGCAGCAGATATATGAAGCAGGTTGACAGAGATGTCAACAGGCCAGCTGCAATAGCTGTATGTTTGGGCTCAACTCTTTCTTCCACAGCACAAAAAGATCTTTGTGAATTTGGAGACATGGCTTCTTTGAGAAGTCTACGTATTGCTGCTGCATGTTATGTAAAGAAAAGCAATAGCAGCAGATAAATGAATAAATAAAAGATGCAGCTAGAATTTTGAATGGGGGATTTATTTTGGGAGCAGACAGATGTCAGAAGTCTATAGAATGTATCTATTTCTAGAGAACCATGTTCTCTTCACCCAGCAGTATGTGACAGAGATACCTGATAGAAGTACATGTGTGGGCTGAAACATAAGGCTGACTCACAGTACACCTAATGTCTCTCCTCTGCTCTCCTCTAGGAAAGTAAATGTGTCTTGCATCTGTGTGTGTGAACTATGATTGTTCAGTGTATTTTGTGTGTGTGTCAGTGTTCAGCCCTCAGTCTATGTGTGGGAGTGTATGCTCATGTGTGGGTATCATTTATAGTTATATGTGATTGTGTTATGAGGAAAAAAAAATCTTTGATATCTCAAGTGTGATGTTGAGTGCATCCAAGGCTTTATTTTGTGACATAATGCTGTAATCTAGTTTCTTTCAGCCTGTTTCATCCAATTCAGTTACACTCTGTATTTCCCTGCATTTTGCAGAATGCCTTATAACAGGCTCCACAGAAGAGTGTGTGGGCACAGAAAGACAGCTAAATGGCTATCTGCCTAGAAAAACACTGTTATGGGGGCAAAACCTCAGGTTAGTGATTGTTTTGCTGCAATTAAACTCTCTCTCTCACATAGTGCAATAATGTAACTAGCATTGTAATCTTGGTAATACATGTAGCAAGAAAGTAAGTAAATTAATACATTTAGTATATAAATAAAAAATAAATTTTATAACAAATATTATAGTTAATGTATCAGAGTGAGCAGTGCATAGACTGGGACACACTTGGCTCATTATCAGATAGCAAACACCCCAAAGATTCCCACCCAGTGCAATCAAATCCTCACCGTCCACCAAATCCATGTCCACGAGAGTTTTAAAATGAAACAGATATCAGACATATTTCTCAAATATTCCAAAGCCTTCTCTGTGTTTTCCTCTTTACTTTTTTGATCAAGAATTCTTCATGCACTGATGAGAGTCCTCATAGTCTGAAGTCTGATAGCAGAGTACAGCTGGCACCAGAGAGATCCCGTCAATCAAGGAGCAATGATCTATGACAAAGCTATATAGACTGGAGATTCCCAAAGGTTCTTCATGAGGTTTCAGGTGGCTCCCAGCAGAATTAAATGGAAATGTACTTAGCCCTGGCTCAAATGTGGTTTTACAGGCTCCACCATTTGTTATGTGGTGTTTCCCCTTTATAGTTCCATAATTTAACAAAACATTGCGTTATGATGAATACAGTTATTCTTTATCAACTCCCTTCCTAACAGCCTAACGTACTGTAAATGCTGATACTGAGCATAAGCTTATATAAAACGCTTGTGTTACAGCCTCTGTCTGGATAATTGCATCTCACCTCACTTTACTGAAATGCTTTAATATTACTGCTCTGTCTTCCACCCTGCTCCTCTTAATGGCTTTTCTTGACGGTGCACAGGGGTTGATGGTGACGCCCCCTAAGGTCTGCGACACAGACCAGACACAGGAGTCTGCAGAATGACAGCACTGCAGAGGAATAAAATCTTCATTTTTCTTACTCAACTAAATGAGAAAACAGACAGAGAGCACTCAAGTGAATAACACATTATGACCTTATTTCCACCTACATTAACATGCTTCTTGGATAATGGCGCTGTGTTCAGAAAAATGCAAAACCCCCATCAATTTGAGGTGTAAATCCACCTGAGATATGTTAAAAGCCCATTTATTCACATCAGGGAAAGTCAGAGATGCATTTAATCACATGAAAAACAACAATGTTAATGAAATGTCAGTGGTTCCAGATTAACAAGAAATGTCAGGCTTCATGTAACGCAAACAAGCAGGATGAGAATTATACTGTCAAATATAACAGTAAACGTTACATGAGAAAGTGATGTGTGTAGTTGTCAAGGAAGGAAAAACATTTACATGTGTGGTTCCACTTGTAATGGATTTAATTGCAACTTACCAACCTAAGTCCATTTATTACAAATTGAGATGCAGTCAGGATGCACAATCTATAAAATAGACTAAATGCTGATTCACCATTTGGAGGCAGCTAATGTTTGATTTTTGTTCCTCATCTCCTGGCACGCTGGCTTTCCTTGTTTCACACCATATTGCTGGAAGTGTCACCAGACGTTTTGTCAAGTGTGTGATCTATGGTTTTGAACTTGTTGGAGATCTCTGGGAATTCTGGGCGTAAAAGCTTACAAGTTAGACATGAGAAAAAAGCATGAATTATTCCCTCATTGTTTTTGAAGTGTTGCATTTCATCTTTTCAGCGGTCGTCTTTGGGGAAGCAATCCGTCCCTCATTCAGTTATGTAATAAACACCCATGCCTACACGCATGCATACCCACTCACAGAGCAGAGCAGGCACACACATTAACACACTCTCACATACATGCAGAAAGTACAAATACACCAAACATCCCTCGGTAGCTGATTAGTCTAGATGATGTGCCTGCTAGCTCCCGAACCCTTTTGAATGCTTTGTGTCATTGGGTGCTTTGTTTGTGGCATACTTTTCTGTTCTTGACAGGCCAATCTTATTCCATAACTTTGTCACCAGCTTCCTACTTAGAGCAGGATTCACATAACCCCAAACACTAAAGAGCTTTACTCATGAGACATCTACTGTCACAGCTGCACTATCAAGGATTATCACAGATCCATTATTGTGTGTGTGTGTGTGTGTGTGTGTGTGTGTGTGTGTGTGTGTGTGTGTGTGTGTGTGTATGTGTGTGCGCGTGCGTGCACTTCCTTCTCTAAAACAACCTGTGGGTTGACTCTTCAGGGGGTGGGGAAGCAGCTCCCTTCTCTCAGGCTTTAATCTTGGACCATCTGTTCTGTCCAAACCCTATTTTCACCTGTACTTCATCTGCTGTACTTATGCTGAAGTACCTGTTCAGGTCATGTATGCATGTTAAGAGGATTGCTTGGAAGGGGAACCAGTTATTGGTCCTTGTGTTGAAACCATTTTTCAAACTTAAAAAAAAACAGAAGTAGGGGGTTGAAATAGTTGGTAAGTATAAATCATCACCTCAAAAATATCATATTATGAACTGGAAAGCATCCTCCTTCACAATAATACTAATGTGGCAATAAATGAAAGGAAAATAATGATAAATGGAAATGGAGGTGCTGCTGTAAATATAAATCCCACTGTTCTGTAAGAAAAGCAGCAGCAGCATTACCACCTCCAAAAACACATGGAAAAGATCACAGACAATGTGAATACTGCGTCCTATAGCTTGTGGTTTTACCCACTAAGTGCCACTCAGCCAACAAAAGAACATGAAAACTGTGAGAGGAGGTTGCTGGTGCGCTGGTGTGCCAAAAACGAGGAGTGCACTAATGAAGCTTTTGGCATTGTCCCACTGTCCTGCATGATAAAACAGATGAAATGAAAGGCAGCTGGAGCTTATCTTTTACTGGCATCTTACTGTTTCTCATGTTTTTGTGATAATGAAGCACATGATACAATTGTTTGTATTTTATATTTAGATATGCAGTGTAACGATTTCAAATGTATCTTTAAGTAAAGGTTATGAGGTGTTAAATTAATGTGGGTGGTAGTCACTATATGTGTTGAAATTAGATTTTTCTCACATTTAATAAATTCTAACCTTAGACAGCTACAACTCTTACTAATAATTGGATACAACTTCTATATCTCCCTACATCTCCCTTTGCCTATAACTTCATTCCCCTTTGAGACTACAGAAAGGCTAACTATATACAGTAAATATCAAATTGGATGACAGTTAAACAAGGCCATTCAAGAGGAATTCCACAAAAAAATGGTAAAAGGACTTACTCATGACATTTTTTAAGCTAAAATATGTAGAACCTAGCTATCCATTGTCCGCATCTGCCTCTACGGACTTTCAACTTTCCATCATGAGCCTTAACATAATAACATACAATGTAAACCACAGAGACTTTAAGGAAGAGCGTACAAAACAACTTGCACACAGAGCAGCACAAACAATACAGTGGTTATTAGATTACCAGGATTAAGGGCTAGTTTATATATGATTAAGTGTGAGTGGGAACCTTCCTACTGCAGGAAATTACAGGATTACACCAGAGAAAAAGAGGATGGGATTACTTTACTGGCAGACCACACACATACACACGCACACGCACAATGGCCTATTGCAGGAAGGATATGTCTTGGAGGGAATTTTATGGAAAAATAAAAGTGGAGGTGATTGCGTGACATTAAATCTACAAAGTCTTTTCCTTTTTATTTGGTCAAATTTTTCAGACTATAGGGATTGGAAATCTACACAAGATTGTTTCTCAGTGGGGGGAAAGACACACTACCAGTGGGAAGCAAAACAAATGTGGAAGATGTGTGCTTAACCAAACTACCTGCCAGAGACATGACTCGAATCAACCAGAGTAATGCTGACCCTAAACCACCTTTTTAAAACGTCATTTCATTTCATATTCGGCCTTGAAGACTAAAAAACGTAGGTAATAGCATTTGTTCTGGCACAGTTTCAGTTGTTGCGCTGTCTAGAAATTGCCCAACAGAATAAGGCAGATTAATGAAACGGGATACAGGATATTATTTTTAATTTTAGAAAAAAAAATTGAAGTAATTACAGCCCTTGGCAGAATACTTCATACAGTTTTCTCAGAATTTGTTTAATTATTTAAAAAATAGCTTCAGTTGGATGGATAATTGATATCCACCCCCTTGTAGTCCACATTTACCTCATTTAGCTCCATCTAGCCCAGATACACCCCTAACTGTCCAGACTAAACCCCACAAGCTTACTTTCAGTCTGACGATGCCAGACTTACTCTGTCTAACCCCAACTTTGTCCGACTGTTCCCGATTAATAGTAGTAGTCAGGCCAACACATCAGGCTCACAATAGCTGCTAAAATCATACATAGAGCCATGTTGCGTTTGCTCACTGGAAGCCATTAAGTCAAACCACCCACTGGCCACACACACACACACACACACACACACACACACACACACACACACGCACACACACACACACAAACACAGAGTAAAGCTTGCTGCTTTTTCACTGGCTTCAGTCCATGTGCCTCTTGTGAGCAGGCACGCCTTCTATTTGATTTGCTTGTTGCAGTATTCTACCGCGGCACATGGGTTTATGTGCCTCTCTTGTTTTCAGCAGCAGTGGCTGGAAGGATGAGGGAATGGATGAAGGAATCCTAGAGAAGGAAGTGTTTGCAACCTGCCATTGCTTTCCTTATATGTATTGTCATCACTGCTTCCAGGGGACTGACTTGAAAATGAAAGACTGGATCTGCATGATCACCCTTCTCCTCTCTCCCTTCTCTCCCTTTTGTTTTCCTGCTCTGTGTATATTTCGTATATGCCAAGTTTGCTCAGCTGTTGCATCAAGCGCCCCTTTTGCTTCCATGGCAACCTGGCGCTAGTAATCCAATTGTGATGTGGAGATATCATTTAATAATTATTGCTCACTGTTGGAGGTTTTGCATTTACACAGAAAGAATTAAATTAGAAAACCTGTGAGCTCTCAAACATGTATTGAGTCAGTTTTATTAAAGCACAGTAAGGCAAAGTTAAGCTGATTGTCATGGATCCACTGGAAAAACAAAATGGATACATGGTGCCAAATTGGTAAACTGTAGTAATTATTTGATCCCTGCAAAGTATTCCCACTCTGTCTTTTAATAGGGGAGTAGTGGGAGTTAGACATTATCTTGTATCTACTTGTAATAATAATTTAATAATTAAGTATAATTTAATAAGTACTCATGAGTCGGAATGTCAACATGTTGACATTCCGATTACAAGATGGTCTATAGTTTACCTATTTGTCATTGGTCTGTGAGCGTCTACTCAGTTGCTACGCTACCTCACATTTGATCATTTCTCCTTTAGCCTCAACCCCAACCACAGCCCCCTCTGCCCGCCCCTCCCCTCCTTATTTAAATTGTGATGATGAATGTGGTGAGGGTAAAGGAAAATTTAAACCAAGGTTAAGTTATTGTATTGATTTGATGTGTGTTGCGTTTGTGCTAATTGGGTTATATTTCATGGTTTAGGTAAAAGTGCTGCACCACTGGTTGGAGTCTTTGATAGCTGCTTATTGATTACTTGCAGTTTCATAGAATTTATTCTAATGTGCCCCAAGGCTTCCAGTGTTAACTCTCCTTGTTACTTTCACCAGTGTCTGCGAAATTGAGTTTATAGGCGGTGGATATAAAAAAAGTCCACACGCCCTTACGAAATTGCAGGTTTTTGTAATATAAAGGTCAGACTTTCCCATCTTTAATCTTACCTTCCAACAAGCACAAATCCAAAGAAATGATTTAATTAGTAGGGGAGAAAAAAACTTTATTACAGCAGCAAAAAAGTTCAAAGTTCATAGGTTCCTTTAAATTGCGAGGGGATCCATGTGCAGAATACCTTTAGCTCCTTCAGTGTCGCTGTAGCCTCCCTGATAAGTTTTGGCCCCATCCTGTCATCAACGTTGGAGGGATCCAGGTCTTTGCAATGTGTCTGTGGTGCCGCATTTTATCCATTTATTGATGATGGTTTTGACAGTGCTCATTGGTACATACAATGCCTGAACATTGCCTTTTAGATCCCTCTCCTGATTAGTGCTTTTCAACAATTAGATCTCACAGTTTCTTTGGCAACTCTTTGTTGACCATGGCTCTTCCAATAGGATGAAACAACAAACATATAACAGCAACAGCTGGCTTTAATCTGGGTTTGGTCAGAATCACTTTCATTGAAGGCAGGTATGTTGTTTACCTAGGGGCATGATTGTGTGATTGGTCAGCTTTGAACACATCTAGAGCCACATTATGAACTCCTGAAATCAGGATGTTGTATTTTGTTTTTTTTTCCTGAAAACAAAATCTTACTTTCTTTGTATTTGTATTTGTTGGAAGGTCGTGTAACAGATGTAAAAAGTCTGACATTTAATTTATTGTCATTTCTGTCTTTAAATTTCAAAGACTTCTAATTTCATATAGGGGTGTAGACTTTTTATATCCAGTGTAACTTGGAAATGAAGACTGTCATGTTGTTGCACAATCACACACACCGCACGAACACAGTGCTTACATTGCTAGCTATGCAATGTCTGTACAGTACATGCATAGGCTGTTTGTGGTGAATAAAAACAGACAGCAAAAAATAGTCAAGTGTTCAAATTCATACAAATACCTTGACATGAAAATTTGCTGTGCTTTCTGAACATAAGAAAAGCTGAACACGTTTGTTTGTTCGAGTCTGTAACAGTACAGTTGAGTACAATTTTGGAGTGCTTAGATTAAATGAACTGTCTGTAAATTGTAAGATTACAGTTTGATAATCTGTGTTTGAGTTCACCACAATAGCTAATATAGCCTACCTCATACATACGTATACATATGGATATATATATATAGTCACTTTTACACTTCATCACCACAAATTTGGTTCAGTAGCTTTAGAAGAGCTGGATTCTTTGCTAACGTATCCCAGGAGTCCCCACATCCCCATTTTCATTTATCATCAGCTGCCATTTTTTGGGGAAAAAAAATCCAGTTCCCTACGTCTGATATGAACCTTCACTTAGGCTGAATCAGCTAATGCTGTTATCAGTTGCCATGGAGACTGACTGAGTAAAGGGGTTGCTGTGGAAACTGAGCGGCTGCTCATTACCACCCACAGCAACCCTCCCCACTCCCCCGAGCCAACCAGCAACAACACAAACATATAAACATATAAACAAACACACACAGACACACATTAAACCCCTGTAAATATGTTTTTATGATTTGAATATGATAGATATGATGTGTGTTTTTATCTAATTCTTACAGACGGAGAGAGACAGTGCATGTATTCCTTTACAAATGTGCAACGAGCTGCTTTGGCAAGATTGTTCATGTAACATCGAGGAGGATGATTCATTGGTCAACATAACTGGGTGTATTGTTCCTTTCATCCCAAATGTCAAAGCACAACAGCAACACCTTGGAATCTTTGTATCTGGCCATAGTTTGGTGAAATTAAGTGAGGTTTTTTTTTAATTTTATTTTTTATACCATGAATAACCATGAATACTGGTTCATGGTCAACAATTCTGGGATTCACTGTTTGAATCCAGCATAATGTATTGTAACTTTTGTAATTTTTGTTAAATTTTGGTGGGAGTATTTAACAGGCAGCTCAATTGCTATTCACATAATCTAGTCAATTAAGTACCACTCTTGTCTTTCACACAGAAGGCAATCACTAATCAGCGTGCTCATTATCAATCCAATTAGCACGGAGCCTTAGGCCATTTTCACATCAGAAACTTTTACATTTCATAGCAGGGAAGGTACAGGTGTTACCAATAACATTAACAATGTTTCTATTCCAAGTGTCCCAGTAAGCCATGATAGTGTGACAGTGAGCCAGCATGCCCAGTGCCAGGACCCTGAAACTGAAGTGTGTAATTGGATAAATTCAGCCATTATTCATTTTATTATTTACACAAAATGTCTACCATGAAAATGGCCCATGAAGAAGGGTGCAAGATTTACTTGCTTTTAGAAATCGATCCTGCCTTGTTCACCTCACGCAATCTGTTTGAGTTCAATCTGACTAAACTCTGACATGTGAAATGTTCAACCAATTTCTGGGAGTTGATGGGATCGACCTCTCATTGAGGAAAATATTGATCGTTTACATGCTTCTTTATATAACTGCATGGCAAAACAATGCAACAGCTGAGATGGAGGAATGCTACTCTGTTGCAACAAGCCCATTGGTAGAAGTTGATGATAATAAAATGCGATATAAGTTGCAACTTGAGGAATAATGCAGTTAGCCCACTAGTGTAGCTCCTAGTTTCCAGCTTCCAGCAGTCTGTTTTGTTTATTCTTTATACCCATAAACTAGTCCCTCCTAACATAAATTCAATTTAGTAATTAAAAGTAACAGTATAAATAGATTAATAAAATAAAATCAATTTGAATTACTAAATCATCATAGTTATGGCACATTCAAAATATTATAAAAGACATACTGTATGGTATCAGTACATTTTTGTTGTCACCCCCAGGTTAACATTAATGTGGCCCACACAGTTGAGCAAGGCTTCCTGCCCACAGTTGTTTATTAATTCAACAGTAGTTGTGTTGCCTGCTGTTGCTCACAGTTTCACTGCTCCCCTGTTAGTTTTCTCTGTGATACTTATACATACAAACACATACACACACGGAAACAAACTGCACACTGCCAAAGAGGTCCATAGAATATGACATTTAATGCACAACTTTTGTTTTGTTTTTATTTGCCTAGCACTGACTGTATGTTAACATCCATTTAATATGCATGCCAACATGCTACAGTGCACATGTTGGCAGATTAAAAGAAACTGCATTGCCAGGCCCTACCACATCACTTGATAAAGGATTCCTCATAATCTCACCTTGTTTCTGATTGCTTTGCAGTTAAGATGCATAAAATTGACTAAACATATGTCATAACAGGCTGTTCTCACATTTGTCAGATTATATTATTTGATATGAATAACAATTACAAGTTGTTTGGCCTCAGAAACCTAAATGATCATCATTGAAAGAAAAAACTTGAAATTGTACTAACAAATCAGGTTAGTCTCTTAATTCTACAAAAGTGAGATACTTGTGTTCTTTAGTTGGGGAGTGAAAGCGATTTTTCAGTCTGAGTTTATTTCATCCTTTGCACTACTCACTTTACACATCTCATTAGAAGTTATATTAATTTACTCAATTTAGTTATTTGTTTTGTCAGTTTCAAGTTCAAATACTTACTATATAATGAGTTCATGTCAAATGGATTATTTACTGGAATCACCCAATTAAGTTATTAATATATTAATATAGTGGCCACATTGAGGAGTATCGCACCTGGACTTATTGTGACAGCAATACATTTAAAGCTGTTACTTGGGAAAATGTGTACACGATAAATGATTAATTGAAATAAAATAAATCGATTATAAGCTCAGTTCTAAAACAAAAATTCCTGCTGGACACAGCATATAGATTTGAGATACTTCCTCATTGATTTACAAACTTAATTGCCATGTTTAAGTGTAATATCACCAAAACTGCCCAAACTTATTTTAGAACTATGAATCCGTTGTAGTAATTCTCATGGACCCTGTTTCCAAAATGTAAATTATTTCCAACTCTGTCTATTAAAAAAAAATCATCCTGCTGAATCACTGTGGGGGTTACTTCCTTTAAAGTCCGATAGTGTTGAGTTATTATGCACACTCCACACTTGTGTCTTTGAAAATGCTGGTGCTTGCTGCACTAAAGCACAACAGCAGGGTTTTCAGTGAACATCCAGAATAAACTGTCTTGTCTTTCAATGTTGAACGGACCATTAGAATCAGCACTGATTAAAACTCGCGTGGCTCATCTTGAAAAAACATAATATAAAGACTGATCTCGAGATTCTTTTTTTGCTACCTATTTAAATCGGAGTATACACTGGCAGTGAAAGCTGCATCCTCCTACGCTCAAACAACAGTGAGGGATCACAACCATAAGCTGCCCATATGTGTCTGCTAGTGAGTCTTTGTGCATGTGTGTGTGCATGCACCATAGGTTTTTGTGTGGTGGTGTGTTTGTGTGCAAGATCACAGACTAGGGAGTGTTCATCAGCTTGCTGGTAATGATAATTGAGTGGTGGTGTTTACATTGCAGCCCACGTAAACCAATAAAGAATATGTGAAAACACTTGCTCTGTTGTAAAGAGCACCACCATCTGAAGCTGCACAACGTCTGACGACGATGGGGCAGACATTTTATTTGATGACACATATGGTGGCTTCTTTCTCGCTGGGACTGCTGAGAAGCACAGAGTAATACAAACAGGCAAAATGAGGTAGAGGAACAGAGGTGACAGGGGCTAATAGAGGAAAAAGAGAAAAAAATCTAATTCCAGCTAGGTCATTTATTCTTTAATGTGTTTGAATCCTTTGTTATTACGTTAACATTTTTTTAAAGCGCAGCAAAGAAATGAAATGCATTGAACAGGAAAAGGACAGGGAGAGGAAATTCACTCCCATAATTTGGAGTAAAAAAAGGTTGTGTTCCGAGCTTCTGTCTCTTTCTCTCCTTTCTCGTCTTCCACTCAATTTCTTTTTCTCTGTTTTCATTTGCAAAGAAAATTTTGGGGTTATTTTGGTCGTCTGTGGAGGAAAGACTTGGCTAAAAGAGCCACAGTGCTTCAGCACGATATTTTATCATCCTGAAACATACATATTCAGTGTTTCAATACTGTGCAGCAAAGGCCAGGGAAGGACCAGTGTTCTTTTGAATGAGGGTTTGTATTTTCCTCTCATAAAGCTAATTTAAACTGCTGATGGCCTTTTGACTGTATATCTTTTACCATTCTTTACATCATTCTTTTTGCTCTTTACTCTGGATTATTTCTTATTTCAGTGCTGTAGTTCGATGTAAAAAGCTACACGAGTGCTTGTCACCACACCATTCAGAAATGGCAGTTATTAATTAAAAATGGATTTGCACTAGAAGAAAAAATGTTGAACTAGGGCAGCAGATGCTAAATTTAGGGTTTTACTGTCACAGGGAGGTTAACTGGAGACAATACTGGCTCATTGGGGTTTGATGTAATACTGAACAATTGCCTGGATAATGAGACCTAGATATTAGAACTTTCATTACTGTTTACTGCGTTGCCACAAATATTTTTTATATATATCATTTTTAAAAATGAAAGACACTGCAAACTAATAGTTACTTCATTTAATCATTATGCTTGTATGAACTTTAATGTTTTTGTATACTTTTCTGGATTACTGATAAGATAATTTTAATTTTTAGGTAGTAAAAGTACCTCCTTATGTCTTATGCGTGAACAACAATAGAGGCAACCTCCTTTGCAGCATGTCCCATCATTTCTTGTCATAAAAGACAAGATCTAGATCTTTACCTCAACTACCTATTTCTGCACCTGTGTATTGTATATATTATTTATATGATGAGCTACTGTAATTTAAGTTAACTAGTGAATAATCAATGAATACCAATTAGTTTGACTGTATTGATTAATCATTTAACTAAAAGAGAAGGGATTGAAAACACAAACTCAACTTTTTATAGAAAGAGAAATGGCAGTAATAATCTAGTAGCACCAATAATTGTGAACTTCAACATGGACCACACTGACGGTTACAGATTTAGTTCTATTTTCCGAGCTATTAAATTGGAATTAACATCAACTGCACCATTTAACTGAAACAAATTAACAAATGCCCTTTTTGTTTAAGCAACATCATCACCCTGATGGTTAGCAGTCATTTTTAATGGGGGCCATGTGTGTGCTCCAGTGGAAGAAAGCAGACGCCATCTTCCAACCCCACCCAGCAGAAGAGCGACTGATGTTGGTTCAGAAAAGACCACAGTGGCCTGGGAGGACGCAGCCAGCTGGCTGCCTCTGCCTCACTTTTTCCAACATCCCAGCAGTCCCATAGAAACACACATGCGCACACTGCAAAAGTACAAACAATAAGGCATAAATATGGCTGCGATTCTAGGAATACCCATGCATGAAAACAGACAAGAATCAAATTGATTGCACAGGAAAAAAATTCACTTTAAAGCAAAGAAACAACCCCATAATTTTTATCATTATTATGGTCATAATGATACTCCATTAAAGGAAGGGTTGTAGGCAATTAGTTTAATGATGGTGGTAGAAATGCACATCACAGGGATAAGTAGTGATATTTGGAATTTGATTCAACACCTGATGAGGTGCTTGTAACTGAACCTTGTTACCAGTTTACATTGAGATGAAGATTGAATTCAGTGATTGTTCTGGATGTCTGTCTTTTGAGAGTTGCCTTTTAAACACTTTCTCTTCCTTTATCTGTGTCCTGATCTAAAACTGGTCCTCTGGAGATATTTTTTTACACTTGTATTTGTAGTTCCCTGTCTTCTTGAAGAACAGTAGGACAGAGGAAAAACAGGACACCTCATTTAGCTCACTTTACCACTGGCTTACATCTGTCTATTGCTATGAGTGTGAATGACACTGGCTGCCATACTTCAGTCTACATACACAAACCTGAAGAGCAGTTTACTTTGTAAAGTAAACCTGCAAAGGATACAGGAGGCGGCCACTTTTTTTAAGGCTTGTAGGCAAATTTTGAATAGAAGACAACATTTTTTTTTTTTTTCATTATCAATTCATTTAAGGCTTATTTACCAAATTAATACCAAATATATCAAATATTTAATCAACTGTTGAAATACTTCCCGATTGATTTTTTTTCCATTTCTCTATTTCTCCTGACCTGTTCCTCCCCCCAATTACTTGCCTGTTTTCCTTGTCGTGTTGCCTCCTGGTGTGTATACCCTGTTGGCATAAGGCACAGTTGCACTCTTTCTAGGAGGGCAGAGTCTGTTCTGTCTCTGTTTTACTAAAGCACAGATAGGGACAGGACTACTCTTTGTGCTTTTACGTGAGAGTTCCCCTGGAGAAACTTTGCTAGGAAAAAGTGTCTAAAACTGGGCATAATTTACATACAACAAAAATATGCTGCTGCCCTTGGAAATATATCCATTTATTATTTTTCTAGATGTTGATGTCCTCTGATTTCTGAATCTAATTTCAGGAATTTTGCAGACAACATAAACTGGATCAAGTTTTCATATCTGTCTGTCTCCTTTCTCTTTTTTGTTTAAGTTGCTTAAATCTAATCTCATCACACAATGAGATGATTTTAAGAGTCATAATAGTCCGCTGTTTCTTCCAGGTTAAAAAATACCTATTATCAACTCACTAATAACACAAAATCAAACTTGATGTTTGGAAGTTACTGTTTCACTGGCTGATTTTAGTCCTAATTTCCTTTGTCACAGACTGTGTGGTGATGAAGGTGATGGTGAAGTTTAGTTATTTCACAGATGAGAGATCTCTAAAAGGGCAGGATCAGTGGAATATCTAAATTATGTACAGCAACAGACCTGCTCTGCATTGAATTAAAGGTATTTTCATGTTTCTTCTTACCCACAAAATCCACAGTGATCAGAGCCTGTACTGTTGGGATTACATGTGTATTCACAGATAATGCTGACTTAATCTCACTTTATCTGAATAATGTGAGACTGCATCCCGATTTGAATTTATACATTGAGTCAAAAATAATCCCAACACAGCCTTAGAAATGCCTCACAACTTCTAAATTAATTTGGGCCTCTCGCAGCAGAAAAAGCAAGCAAACAACACATCTAACAAGGAGACTACTGTAATAGTGGCCCACATTATGACATAGCAAGCCATGCAGTCTCTGGAGTGTTACATTCCAAGGTAATTGGATGACAACTTCAAAACAACGGATGAGATTGTTATGCATTCATTTTTTATTTTGAAGCTCAAATTGGGTTGAATTTCACCCAACTTGCACTCACAAAATACTGCAAAATAAAAATGCTGATGCTGAATTGTTACACTGCATGTAAAACTTTAAGCATAGTCTGATTAACAGAGACCAGAAGTCATTTGAACAATTTATACATGATCATCACTGCACATTTACCAAAGAGCACCTTGACACTCCACAACGCTATTAGGAAAATATTTTGTGGACTGATGAAACCAAGGTTAAATTGTTTGGGAAAAGCACAACACTTGTTTGGTGTAAAAAGGGAACTGTATACCAACATGAAAATATCATCTTAAAGGTGAAGTATGGTGGAGGGAGCTGCATGATTTGGGGCTGGAAGTTTGTCAAGGAATGTAACAGGATAATGTCAGGTTGGCTGTCCACCTGCTGAAGCTCAGTAGAAGCTGGGTCATGTAGCAAGAGTGGAGTGGCCCAGTCAGAGCCCAGACCTCAACTGATGCTGTGGAATGATCCTAAGAATATGGCTGAGCTGAAGCAGCTCTGTAGGAAGAATGGTTCAAAATTCCTGAACATTGTGCAGGTCTGATCAGCAGCTAATGGAATCATTTATTTGAGGTTATTAATGCCAAAGGACGTTCAACCAGTTATTAAATCCAGGGCTTCACTTACTTTTTTCATCAGCACAATGAATGTTTCATGGGTGTGTTAAATAAAGACACAAAATATTATAATTATTTGTGTGATATTAGCTTAGGCTCATCGTCTTTGTCTATACTTGTCACTTAAATGAGGATTAGATCACATTTTATGACCAATTAATGTAGAAAACCAGGTCACTCCAATGGGGTCACATAATTTTTCTTTCCGCTGCACCTAGACCAAGCTTTAGTTAACTCAGAGCTGGTGTCATCACAGCATGACTGCAGATCCAGTGTCACCAGCTTATATCTATTCAGCCGTTTGGCACTCCCTGCTGACAAACTTAAACTTTTCATCTAGCAATGGTAATTTTTCTGACACCTTGACCAGGTTTAGGGGTTAATCATGAGGTGTGTCATGTGTGAAATCCAGCTTCTTTGTCAAACACTATTTGATCAGATTAAGAATAGTTCATGCGAATAACAGCAGGGCAGGGAGGAAGCTGAGCAGGACAGCCCGCTGAGGTCTCTAGTGAGGTTTTAACTTCCCATTCAACAAGAGGGAACCGTAAAGGACAATGTAGACGACCAAAGGTATTTCCACACATCTGTTAGTTTTATGGACGTTTACTGTAAGGTGTTCTGAATGTTCATATTATCAATAATCTTACAAAGCATTTATACTAGTGATTTGTCAAAATGAAGCATTTGGAAATAAGAAAATTCCTAGCAATTCTATTAATTAGAAATTTTTCTTGTTGGAGCCCCTTCCCATTGAGGGTAAAAAATTAAGCAATTCAAGTCTCTCTACGAGTGACTGATTTCAAGACCTTTTTAAATGATGATGGAAATTCAGACAGACAATGGTGCAAAGCCCCAGGAACCGTTCTGTTCCTGAATAGCTGTCTGCTGAGCTTTCATTTTGATCAGATGCAGAGTGACATTAGTCTGATGAAACTATGAAACAAGCACAGGCACTGAATGAATGACTGGCTGGCTGTTCGATTGGCAGGCTAACTTACACGTTGACTGCATTGAGAAGTTCGCATTACAAATACAGGTAAATTAGTAAGTAATTAGATGCCATACCATGTCTCCCTTGGGCTAATGGCAATTTAACATTTACAAAAAAATACAAAAAAATAAACAAAACAAAAAAAATCTTGTTTTGGAGAACAAATATTCCCAGGAGAACTGTTCAGATGAAGACTGTGTATAGGGAACATATTTTAGACATATTTTTCAGTTGCCAATCAGAACTGTTTCTGACCAGTCGCATTTTTCTATTTTAGGCATTACAGATGTTTACTCCAGCGATTCAATGGCTTTGTGCTTTATGTTTATGATTATGACCCAAAGTGTCTTCTTGGTTTTGTTATATGCATCCCCCTACTTGTCTTATATGTGACATTTCTTCTAATCCCATTGTTGTTTCTATTCAGGGCTACCCGGTTCAGCCTAATTGGACTAGTAGACAACATGTTGTGTGCAGACTAAAAATAGCAGTGTGTTATAGCTACAGGTACCAGTGAGAGTGCAAGGGCAGTTTGAAGACTTATGAAACACTGCACTACAGTTAATAGTCCTTTTAAGGCAGGATATTATAACTCTGGAAAATTATCACAGCAGCATAGGGCTGAACTATTAATCAAAAATATTATCAAAATTGCAATATGGCCAAGTGCAATATCCAAATCAAAAGAGGTGCAATTGTTTGACAAAGGTAAAATGTGTCACAACATACCTTGATAAATGAAGCATTGTGCTACAGAGATACCACAAACTACAAATAATATAACGTAAGGGAACATGCTTTGTTTGATGCAGACCCCAGCAAAAATCACAACATCAACATTTTTATATTCTTTTCAGTGAAAATGAAATGCAAAAATTAGCATTCCCAACTAAAATGGTGACTCATATCATAATCAAAATAAGATATGATGTGAAATAATTACAATATAATGTTTTTTACATTTTTTTTGCATTCCATTCAGCCCAATTGCAGCAGTAATTTTCTCCTCAGTCCTGATGCTTTCTAGTTGAACAGTGCAATTACCTACATGTTGGACAATGCAAAGAATTCTACCTGGAATTTAATCGCTGTTATAAAAGTTGAGTCACCCAGTGTTTTTTTTTTCCTAAAGCCTTCAGCAACGAAAAGCGTTCTGCACTCATGAATGGTCTGATTGAAATGAATGAAAGATGACTATAGTCATGCATACTGCAAAAGTATAATATCAGAGCATTCAATTTGCTTTTGGAATATAAGACAAATGTATTTGTCTGTGTGTTCATGTGTGTATGTTGTGTGTGCCTGTGTTTCGAGGGTTGTTTGAGTATGTGGGCTTGTCAAATATGTGACAGGGTGCACTAGACACAATAAAGACGTAGTCATTGGTAGAAATAATGGCACTGTAGTTTGGGCCAAGAGTGGTTAATAAAACCTCACAAAAATCTGTTCACTGAAACCTTGATATTCAGAGAAAGGTGAAAGCCACCCAGCATTCTTGGATTTCGTTGATCAAACTATTAGTGAAATGCCGATGCAAAGATGAATTTAATCTGCCACTGTTGTAATCTGTAAAGAAAACACTGATTTGAATTTCTTTAAGAGTGGCTTTTGATGCAACAGTGTGGAGTTTTCTTTTTTTGGTAAAATAAATGTGAAAGGGATCTTACCTGCATACCTTTTGCATCTTATATTGTCAGCACTGTGCAGCAGGCAGCCATGAACCGAGGTTGTGAGGTTCAGCTATTGTAGAATCACACCTTCAGCTCGTCAAGGGAAATTGATACCAGAGTGAGACTGCAACAGATTGTTGAGGCTTTTGGAGAAGAAATACAGATTCTGCATTCTCTCCTGGAGGAGTAGACCAGCTTTTTATCCTCTCTGAGATAATTGGTATTTCATTTAGGAATACTCCTAGATGTGCTTTGTGCAAAAGCTGAGGCTTTCTTCGTGGAGGTGCAGAAGCACAACATCCCAGGCTTTATTCTGAAAGCTGCTCAGCCGTTCAGTTCATGTGCTCAGCACCAAGAATATGAACACTGATCTTGTTCTATATCTAGCACAGTCAGGGGCTTTAGACTTGAATTATGCCGCCCCTTTCCTGTTTTGTTGAACTCATGAATGGAATATCACGGCACAGCAGTAGTCTGGAGAGGATATAGTTTAGGTATGAGGATGGCATCTCCACCTTTTGACATCCTTCTGTATTTATTGTACATTGAACCTTGAACTTTAAGAACCATCACAAAAATCTCATGTCTGAGGCCATGGTAGAAACACATCATTTGTGATGGCCTGTTGCCAGAATCCACAAATACCTCATGAAGAGTTTTTTTTTTTTTTTTTTTAATTATGAAGGAGGTGAATAAGTTCAGGTAGTTCCTGGACTCTGAGTTCCTATATGCACCCCCACTTGTTTGTAATGGCTGCAATAATGGACTGTATGTTTGTTGTGTCTGTGGTCACAAGCTTTGTGCAATGACTT
>NW_019525121.1:1230063-1349819 GCF_002814215.2 Seriola lalandi dorsalis
GGGGGGGGGGGGGGGGGGGGGGGGGGGGGGGGGGGTGTAACGTTGTAGTGAGAGGGAGGGGTCGGAGGAGCACGGTGTTTTGCTCTCAAGTCTCATGTTAGTGCTAACTCCAGAATTTTTACTTTTTACTTACTTTGAAATAGTTCAGTATAAAAGTCATGTGTGTGGTCCTCTGTCTTGGCTGAGTCGTCTGGCGTGTTTTGCTACGATTAAAATAAAAATCAATTATATGTCATTAAGTTTTGAAAATCGTCTAATGTGCACCAAACCGTTGCTAAAGGCTCATCATTGCTGTGAGTTTGTTTTGGAGACTTTTTTAACACCTCAGCAGATAATAATCACTAATTTGCAGTATTAAGATGTTGTTAACAGAATCAAAGTCCAAAAGGGTAATAAAACACAGAAAATCATTCCATTTATAATAGTAACAATGCCACCTCAACCAGACTAGATTATATCACTGTTCTATTATCGAATAATTTGATGTGAAACTGCTAAAGTGATGCTGTGTGTCTGGAAACTGAAATTACATCCTACTTAAGGTTCCTATATATTGAAGGCATTTGGGTGCAGTGACTTAGAAAAACAAAAAATCAAGGTTAACTGATTTTCCAAATATTGGAATTTCCGCAGTTGGCACTATATATTAAACTCCTATGCTATATCTTACGGTAATGGTGGTAATTACACTGAACGTGGCATAGTGTGCAGCATATTTGTTCATTTCTTCCTGTCAGACTCACAACAAATAGATAGTGATTGTGAACTACAAGATGTCATCAGTGCACAAGTCATCAGT
Source organism: Seriola lalandi dorsalis (assembly GCF_002814215.2). Taxonomy (NCBI): domain Eukaryota; kingdom Metazoa; phylum Chordata; class Actinopteri; order Carangiformes; family Carangidae; genus Seriola; species Seriola lalandi. The sequence goes on from NW_019525121.1 coordinate 1,230,863, forward strand.
CGTTGACTTCTGTCATCACCCAGTTTCTCAATCTACGTGTGCTGTGTTCCTGTTACTGCTGCAATATGCAACTATCTAAAAACAAACAAACATTGAGAGATTAACAGTTTCCTCAGAGGTGGTTGGGGAGATACATGACCTAAAGTGTGTGTTTATAATATACCAGCAATTGACTTCAATTACTTTGGTTGTTAAAGCCCCACACCATCCTCCACCCACCTGCACTGGCCACTCTACAACAAAATTGTTACAACAAAAACTGTCGCCTGTGCAAATGTTGGGAGCCCCTGCTCTAAGCAGCTTCCTCATCACTGACAGCACATCAATGAACCTTTGCTCATATTTAATTTACTTTTTAGATGGTCTTAAAAGTGACAGGATTCACTGGCAGTTTTTCATACAGCTGTCACTCAAATATTCATAACTCAACAATCAATATTGATCATTCAGCTCCTGTGTATGCTTTGCTTCTCCTCAACCCTACAAGTCTTTTGCAACTGCTCCCTCCCTTTTTTGACGTATACACAGGCATTCAGTATTGCCTGACAACATGTACATTAAAACACAATGAAAAATATCTGATGTGAAAACATGCAAGCCTTCTCTCCATCTCTTCCCCCTGCTGTCTTTGTGAGGGAAAACATAAGTGGCATTTCCCAGCAGGTCTGTTTGACCTTCTCCTGTTTGTTTGGCCTCTTCTTTCTCCTTTCCCTCTCACTCCTCCGTCACATCACCTGATGGCTGAACCAGAAAGGCAAGCGATCTGACCTGGGCACCTTTCACTTTGTTTACATCTTAGCCGTTAATCCACAAGGTCTGATAGCAGCCATTATACCTAAACCTATTACAAATTAGAAGCTACTACAAAGAGAGAGAGCATAATTTGCTCTTAAAATTTGTCCTGTGTCTTTATAAATAGATTTAACTTTTTTTTTTTTTTTTACCTTATTACAGATACTGAATAGCTGATTATTTTTATAATGCATGTTTTCATGTAAGACTTCTCTCACCAGTAAAAATGGCAGCTTTGGTAATTCAAAGCACATAAAATTGGGGTGAGTGTTTTTTGCCAAGTGATCTGCAGACATACGCATAATGACAATAGCATGATTTCATGCCACCGCAGAAAGTCTTAGGGAGGAGGTCTGGGTGGATGGTCGGCATTACAAAGCATGCGACCTGAAGACCACATTTTGTGTCTCCTACCAGTCTATATTAGTTTTCTTTTAACAATGAAGGGGCTTTCTCAATATCAGCCGCATAGATTTTTGTATGTACATTTATTACATCTTTTAAATCACATTGATGGCATTTGTTATCAAATTATATAAACTCAATGAAGATTATAACAGTCCATCACCTGTGATTTCATGGCACCGTGGTATGTACCAGTAATATACCAGTCATGGTATCTGCAAAGACGGTAGTAAAAGACTTACAAGATGGGGTTAAATTAGTTATTGATTATTATATTTATGCATCATGGAACCATCAGGTGATGTGTTATATCATTCAACACTGCAGTCTTAAAGATGTAAGCAGCATGCAGTGAGAAAATGCTATCAACAAGTACTGAATTATTAAAAATAAACTAAAATCCAGACCTTCAAACCTTATATAACATTCTTTTAATATTCGTATGAGGACTTAGGGCGCAGCTTTACTTTACATCTTTACATTCTTTCATGTAATTTGTAATGTCAGAATAATATTTTAGAGTATTCCTGCGGCGATAAGGGAACAGTAATTATGATATATTTTGTTGTATGAGTTCTTACTTAGGTTTCATCCCATATGACTTCCATCCTCTATGTGTTTTGAATGTTATATTAAAATTTTAAACATAGCTTTATTTCTGAATAATAGCCTCTATAATAAAGAGAGAGAGAGAGACAGAGAGAGAGAGAGATCCATATTGTCAGCCACTGCAGCAGTGATGTAATGGCCCAGACTCCCCCCACTCCTCCGGCTAGACTCTTTCATATTCCTTCTTTCCTTCTTTCTCTCCCTTGACCACCTCTCCTCTCTTTGTCCCTCGTCCCTTCATTTTCATTTCACCCAGCTACCAAAACTCCCATTCAGAGTCCTTTACTTTCTTTGTCTTTCTCTCTCTTTCTTTCGTTGTCAAGGCACTAGTACATAATAACAAGAATTGTTAGGAAATACACTCATAAAATTATGTTTTTATTCTGCTTTCAATATTTGCAGATAGGTGTGTTTATCTCAATCAAGAACTTTATACGTATGGCCATCAGGAATCATGCTCTCAAATTAGGGTACAATTTAGAGTAAATAATGGGGTGCAGCAAGTTTTTCATTTTCAAAGGGCATAAAGCAACATTTAAAACAGAAAGTCATGGCGATGCATTTCTGTCCTCAGTTTCATGTTGATTCTTGTAGACTGCCAGAGAGTCGGTGAGCTAAAACATCCTGTCTAAACATTTCTGAGGAGATTGGTTTAGGAACAATGTACATACTTACCTGCATTGCTCTACCTCTGATGGCCTCATAAGCTGATTCTTGCCATATGCTGTTCAGAAAAAGGATTTAGGTTTTTGTAAGTCATGGAAGAATTCTTGAGATATTAGTGTTTTTTAGATCTGTGGCTAAAATAAAAGATTTTCGGCGGAGGACTGACTGTATAATTCACCTAGGTTTTCCATGATTTGTGATCTTTTTGCAGTACAATGACCTCAGATTTTGTGACATTCAATTGGGGGAAATTGTCTGACATCTAGTATTTTATTTCAGTAAGACACTTGTGGAGGGTTGCTGTGCTGGACTGCTCATCGGGTCTGATTAGTAGATAGAGCTGTATGACATCGGCATAACAGTGAAACTGAAGATAATATTTGCGGATGATGTCAACGAGAAGGAGTATGTCAGTGGAAAATAAAATGGAATCCAGGATTTAACATGGGGAGCACCACAGAATCAGTTTGCGGGGGATGAAGCTGAGCCAGCCATTGACACAGAGAAACATTTATTAGATTGATAGGACCTGAACCACTTTAAGGCCACATCAGTGAGTCATTCCCACTTCTCCAGTCTGTTGATGAGTATTTTATGATCTACTGTGTTGAAAGCAGCACTGAGGTCTAAAAGAACTGGATAGAGGAATTACCAGCATCTTCAGCCAACAAGGTCAACCGGTCATTGCAAACTTTAAGAGGAGCAATCTCAGTACTGTGGAATGATTAGAAGCCAGACTGGAATATTTCAAATAGATTATTATTGTTAAATGTGCCTGTAGCTGTTTGAACACTTTTTCTAGGATTTTAGATAAAAATGAAAGTCACACTCACTAGAGGCACATCTGCAGTAAAGTCGGAAATGAAGACTTAATTTATTAAAAAATCTCAATGACTCGTATGGAGAGGAAACATGAAGTGATCTGTGAGTGAATAGCTCTGGGACTGGTAAATTATGAGGGTGGGTGCTGTCAGTCTGGGATCTGATATTTTCAAATTTTTCAGTAAAAAATATTTTAAACTGTCAAGTTTAAAATATTATATATAATATATAAGTCAAGTGAAGAATGGAAGTTATTGTTAGAGGGGCACATGCAAGTGGCTTTTCCAAGGACAAATGTCCAGATTCTGAAAACTTCTGAAAACTGATAAACAAAAAACAAAAAAAACATTGTACGTGAAAATCTTTAAATTTAGAGATACTGGATAAAAATGGACAAGTGGTAATCCTGTGCTTGGTTTGATTGGATATACTGCAGTTAAACTCTCTCTCAGTGTTCAGTCTTTACATTCATGCATCATGGACGGTAGTTACTGGAACTTTCAGAGGGAGGAATAATTTGAGCTTACATACAAATTACAATGATAAACATATATGCATAGAAAAATGTACTATGATTTGCACATTTTTATCACTGATGGATGGAAATTATTAAAATGTCTCTTGTCAAATGTCTCATGTTGGATTGTAGTGTCCAAGTTTGATGGACTAAATTAATGAAACTAAAGCTGAAAAGTACTTTACTAAGCCTGAGTTGGATTTGCGATAAAGACACAGCATTTCTCTCTACTTAAACTGTTATTTCATTTTATTTCATTAATCACACAGGATTTCAGCCAGAAACCATAAAATGTTAACACTGGAGGAGTGTGTTCTGTTATCCCTCAATACATTTCAGACCAAAATGCCAACTGGACTGAATGAAGTGACAAACAGTTGTGAAAGTGGGATCCCAAAACATCAGTTTAACCAGTGCTATGCAAACAGTAACACAAAAATACCAGAAGGAACTATTCTCTCCAAACTCTTTTGTGTTTGCGTCTTGCAAATAAAACTCATGCAAGAAATCGGCTTCGCATTCACCCCAATGTTCCCGTGAAAATAACGTTTTCCCCAGAATGTTTGTCTTGTTGTTTCGATGCATGTTTCAAAAACCTATTAGCAGTGTTTGGATGCTTTTGGTGTCATCTTTCTGTAATGAGTGCGTATGTCCCTTCATGCACACACAGTAGATTACAGTACCCAGTAATTCTCAGGGAGAGCAGGTTAATGAGGAGAGGGATGATAAATGAGAGGCTAATAGCGAAGAATAATCACTTTGTCCAGCTTAAACTCTTAGAAAATTTCCTTGAGTAGCCCAGATTTTTCATTTTAGGTATCAATTACGTACAATTTTGCCTTTTGGACATGTTGAGGATCAGCTTGAAATAAATGGGTGGATTACTGTCTGTTGAATCTAGTTGAATTTCCACACATGCAGGAATTACTTGTGGATAAATCCCATCTCCTTGCTCTGAGGTTACTCAAGATCTCCTTTCTTGTCATTACTTTTTTTGTTCTTCTCCCTGATTGAGAAAATTATTGAGTATTTGGGTTTTTGTATATCTTCCAAATACTTGGATATTGTCATCTACAGTTGAAAACGATGTAGTTTACACTCTAGTCCATACCTACAGTCCATTACGTGAGAGTCATATTGCTGCATCATAAAGGCAAAGGTAAAGGCCTTAGCTTGCAGAATGTGCACTCATTAAAAATTAAAGCTTTACATAACCATATGATTAAGATTCAAACCTTCTAGGAAACCAGTTTACTGTATTGCTGAATAATCTAAAGCTTCTTTTTTTTTCTTGAAAGGACCTGAGGAATCAGCACATATATTTTAACTCCCCACAAAGATCCAGTCACATTGCAAATACATGAGTTCACTGCATTTTCAAGGCAGTAAAAAGCTCTGTCACTTGAAACACAAACACACACACACACACACACAAACTGCCCCTTGCAGACTGCATTAAATATGGCTTGACAGGTGGCTGCTGGATGTGCAGTCCCAGGAGACAGAGCAAAGCACTTTCATCGTGTGTGTGTGTGTGTGTGTGTAGGCACGTGTGACTGTGTTGCATGCTTGTGTGTTTGAAGTAAGGTACAGGTTAAGAAATGAGCAGAAAAGACCGTCACACTGGGGAAGAGAAGAATAGCGTGCAAAAATCTCTCATGTACTCTCTCTCTCGCTCTTCAGAATGTGTGTTTGTTGTTTGTGTGTTCTCATGTGCAGAGAACTATTGACATGGAAAAGACAAGTTAAGAAGACTCTGTGGTAGCAACATAATACACATACCAAAGCCACTTAGCTATAGGTTTGTGTTCACACCTTCTAGTGGAATTAAACAGTCTGAAATCGAATGAAATTAATACAAGCTATGGAACACAGGTACAAATGTTCAATTACATTTGACCAACAATAGAATTATTTGACAATACCATTAATGGGCACTCTATTTTGCCAAGTCTGTCACATTTTGGTTCAGATTCGTCTTAGTAGTAATTAAAGTTAGGTAAGTTAAATAATGGGCTCATTTCAAACAAGTCTGAGTGTTTTGTTTTTTTTTAAGTCCTTTGTGTTCATGATAAGGGAACGTTATTGAGTTAGTCACCTGGTGGAGGAGAGAAATGACTGTAGCATTAGTTTAATTCAAACAATGCTGCTATTAATTTTGTTTAATCAAATATTTCTTGACTTTGATTATTTTTGTTTCGTTTGGTGTTTTGTAATGATAAAGAGCGCATTCTTTGTGCCGTCAGCAGAGGTATGAATGGATGAATTCATATGTGGTGAAAGGCAGAATTATGAGGTGTAGAAAATAGTAGGCTAATTGTAAATGAGTTGGAGTTTGTTGGATGAGGAAGTGAAGGCTGTTTCTCATTATATGGAGGAAGGAATAGAAATGACTGTGTGAATGACTCATTTTGGTGAAGGCTGCATTACAACCAAAACACCTGCTGTACAAGAGCACACTGTGCAGCAGTTCACTGAAGGTGAAAAGTTGCTGATTTCAGCATTAAACAAGAAGAGGTTTATTTTAGTTTATTATTTACACATTTAACATTTTCATCTTCTGATTTTACTTCTCTGTTTAACAAAGCTGTCGACAGCTTTATTATCAGCCAAGACGGTGTGTGGCTGGTATTGTTTTCACTTTGTGAGTCTGTGTGTGTGTATCATGGCTAAACTACTACAGAAGTGGTTTTGAGTACTTGTGCTGTAAATTTGTAGCGACTACTACACTGAAATTTAAATTTGCACTCAGAAATTGGGCACTGCCTTTAATTGGAGGAGAATAGACGAATCAAATGAATTAGTTTTATAATCACAAGTAGTAAACTCTTGATACAGGGATCTCTGTCTTTGCTTTAAATGAAAACACAAAACCACAACTTGGCAATAGAATAGGATTTAGTTAAAGCTAAATGTCTAAAAGTAACTGAATAAATGAAGCATTAAGAAACACATGAAAATGACACTTTACTAGACTTGTTGAACAGTCTTGAAAGTAATTTGATGATTAAAAAAAAATGCCCAAATAAAAATGCCCATGGCTTAACAAAGAGGAAAACATTACTGCAGAAATACGAGTCTAGAAGATCTAAAATAAGACTGGAGAAGAGCCTTGGGGAGCATTTGAAGAAAACTTTGAAGGACAAAAAGCTAAAGAAAATGGAAAGAAAAAATAAAGTAGAAAATAATAGAAAAACTTCAAAAAGGAGGAGTTAAGGTACCAAAAGTGCTGAGGAACACAGGGCAGTCAGCTGTCTTTATCACCCAACAGGTCTAGGCATTATGGGCAGAGAACCGGCATTTAACTACAGAAGAGAAGGAGTTGATTTCCTTACTCCAGGGAGATTAATTTTACTGAGGTTTTACGTACAAAGATCACATAATTCAGTTTATCACTGTAGTCAATCAACAGTGCTTCTAAACATGACTTGTATGTTTCCTTAACAAAAAATGTTAAGGAAAGCATGTGGTTTGAACAGCAAGGAGTTGACCACCTGGAAACTGCTCATACAGTAGGTTCTGGGCAGCTACAGATCTAGATGATTGGTGTAAAAGAAAGAGCAACCCTGGTGGTCTAAACGCATGGTATAATTTAGATCTATGATTCTTTTCAAAGGCCGTAATAACATACTGGACAAATTGGTGAGTGTGGCTGCCAGAGACTGGCCATGGCTCCGGAGCTTCACCAGATTGCTTCTGCTTCTGCTTCTGGTTTCTGTCTGCTGTCTGTCTCTGTCACCACAGTTCAAATATGCATCTACTAAAGGCATCCACCAAAATTTTTTCTAACTCATTATGAGTCATTTCGCTTCAAAGCATTTCATTTGCATTTTTATTGGAAACTCTGGATCATACATAATTGAAGTTACGTGGGTTGAACTTGTAGGGCCGTGCAATACATCTCACAATGAGCTTTAAGATTTTTTAAAAGCATTTCTTTTCTGCTATACACTAATCACTGGGTGACTCATTATTATTACTTTTTCATGCCACATATGTTCATAGGCCTATAGAAATTATTTACTGTAATGACAGTGGTGATAGCACCATTGAGTGCCATAAAATATCATAATAAGGTGCAGAGATGCGCCTTTTGCCTGAAGGGAGTTGTCTCCTGTTGTACTGTGTTGTCTATAAACCAACCTGCATATTTACCAAGAAAACATACAGACTTTTCCAAGGCCTTTGTCTGATGTATGACTCACTTGTGACCCTCAACTACTGTTGAAGCAAACATTGTCAGTTTCAAAGCTCTGAGGTTTTGGCTCTCTTAGCTAAAGGCTGGCATTAATTTCAGTCCAGCCTCTCTGCACTTTCTGTTCTCTGTAAAAGTGAAATACCAGAATTGACTGAGTTAAGATAGTTCTTGATAACAGGGAAATGTGCAATAATGTCTTTCTATAGTTGCATTGGTTCCAGTTATATCTATTCATTCAGCAATTGTCAAAAATGGGCATAAGAAGAAAAGAGTCAATCTATGTGGCCTTTGTTTCTTCAAAGAAAGATGAATAAATAATCTCAAAGGTGACTTTCCTGTATATAGGTGTTCTGACAAGGAAGATCCTCTGTCCATTAGTTTTAATTCTATTCAAAGGAATAGTTTGACACATTTCTTGCCAAATATTAGATGAGAAGTACCAACAAAGACAAGTCTGTTGATTTAGTATGAAGCCAGAGCCAGTGGGCAGTGAGATTAGTTTAGCATAAAGACTGAAAACAGGGGAGAAACTGCGCTTGGTTTTGTCCAAAGTTGAAAACAATAAGTTTTAGAGCTACTCGTAGGAAGATTTTACTTTTTTTATTACTTTTTTTATTTTTAGAACTTTATCCATTCTCCAGCTAGCTGTTTTCTTCCGCTTCGCTCTCTATGCTAAACTAAGCTAATCTACTGCTGACTCTAGCCTCCTGCTTAATGAACAGACATAAGAGTGGTATCAATCTTTTCATCTAATTCTTTGCAACTGCAAAAAAGATCATTTAGTTGTTAAGATATATATTTTGGCAACATTATTGAATTTGCTTTGATAAACGTTTTTACATGGACTGTTTGTTATTACAAATGATTGATTACTGTCGTGCTGTACTCAGACAAGTCATCATCCTACAATGCAAGCTCTGCACTCAGTCTGAACCTTGTGTCCATGCATTAGCTGATTACTTTAGACAAAGCACAGTGGTAATGACAAGAGGAGTTTCAGTACGCATATACAGGCTAGAGACAATTATTCAAATCAAATATCTTCTTGGTCTCTTCAAAATTACAGGCTGAATTCTGGAAGAATTAGAGATAAAAAAAAAAGACTTTTTGGACAAAACTCAGGAAAAACACAAACAAACAGACAGACAGTGTCTTCATGTAGCCATCTACAAAATGTTGATGTTTAGTGTTTCTACACCAATTCTGTACACAAGCTGAAATATTGAGATGCCTGAAACTAATTAGCTTAAGAGCGCTTCATATTTGTTGTGTACGGCTCTTTTTATTTTATATATTGGAAGGAGAGTGACATTTTCATCTGTTATGCATTCAAATGATTTCAAGTAAAAAAAAAAATCTGATGTACTTGCAGCCACCAGTGTTGCTTGAGGGAAAATATACTTCTGAATGCTGAACAGAGTTGTGCATTGCTCTGGTCCCTCAGCAAGTTTTAACATTAGTAGTAGAAGAGAAGAATTGTTCGCCTGCGGATATCCACGCATTTTGTTCCCGCAGGTGCTACTAATAATAACATTCATCTGAGTTTAGCAGTCGTAAAATAACCATTCAAACATTCAAATGCGTTTTTGTTTGAAATACTGAAATATGGACACCACAACCAAAAGTAGATTATTAGTGGCTGCAGTATGCATCTAAGGGGAGAAAATACAGAGTATGTATGACATTAATTCTCTAATCAATTCAACACTACCTTTTGAAGTTCATAAGATCCTTAAGTGTGTCACTAAGTTTCTTAGTAACCTCAATGATGATTTTTTTTAAAGCTGTACATTAAAGTACATTTTGGTCATGTTTTTCCATGTTCTTAGGTTATTTGTGTATGCCCATCTTTTTGATTAATTATTCCACCACATCACATCCATCTGGGTATCGGGCGCAAACAACAAATGACTGTATCAAACTGTAGGAGTTTATATGCAAATGATCTCTACACCAGATGATGGGTGATTATATCATTTACACCCAGTTGCCAGTTTATTATGTACACCTTATTGGAACTAATGTAGTCCAATAAAACTGCTCTGAAATAATAAAAAAGATATGTGTTTAGTTTTTATTTAACTATTATTCAACTATGAATATTAGTTTTAATGGGCTACCTATTCACTGGCGTATTTTTATGGTGCTTAAAGCTTGGACAGAGACGTGCTTCATCTCTCCTCTCGCCTCATATGTGTGGAATAGGTCACAGAAACATAACGTGAATTAACCAATCCTCTCCTCTTATCCTCTTAATCATCTTTCGCTGTTCCCCTCATCTTTTCTGAGATTTCCAAATGATTTAAAAAACTGGCTGTGTGATGTGCTGCTGCTTTGCTGACCAGCTGTCCCCCAGAGAAGAAGCTCTTTGCCAATGTCGTGATTATTGTGGCCAAATACAGTTTATGTAAAAGTATTGATCTTCTTTTTCATTATTAACAGGTGCGACTACGAGGCTGCCCCCCTTGGCTTTTAGTGTTCCTCTGACAATCTTGACATCAACCCTGTGAGATTCAGAGAGAGGACAGATTTTTTGCATCCATCTTGACTCATCAGCCAAAGTCCCAGACCAACTGACCAGGTAAGGATGACTGCTGTATGTGTTGCCAAATGCTGTGGCTGTTTTCCATTGTATCTCACCTCTTTGCACTAGCTCATTAAGAAATGTAGTATCTGAAAAAGTCACTTTTAACATACTTAGGTACTTTATGTAAGCGTTATCTCTCTCTCCATAATGCATTTGTGACTATGTTAAATTTAAATATGGAAAATACTCTATTTCAGCTTTTGCACATGCACTAATATTCCCTTCATCTCACAAAGGAGAGATGAACCTGAAGCACATACACTAACACTTTTTCAGATTATTTTATCCTCCTGTTGTTTGCCTATAACCTGGCTACACCCCTGAACTACTGCAACCTACACCTGACATACACATCTCTGAATGTGAAGTGATCCTCTGAGCTTAAAAGTTGCATGGGTGGAAAAGACATGAATGTAGCTCTGACCTGCTTTTACCATAGGAACATCAGAAACATTTTTGGCAATGATGATGAGAGGTAAAGCATTATTGTGCACCATGATCGATGTGGCGGCTCACGGTACCTGAATGAATGATGCCAAAAGCAGCCAAAACCTCATACAGTATCACTACCAAGCCTGTTCAGAGCCACATTCATTTAACATAAACATTTGAGACATGCTGAATACCTGTCAGAAAGAGAAAAAGAAACATTTACAACAAGAGACAGAGAGAGACTGAGAGTACCTCCACAGATGAAATAGCTGTGTGGGTGGATGTACATGTGAGTGCAGGCTGCTAGGAGCTGTGAGTGGGAAGTGGGTATTGAGTGGGAAGAGAAGAGCTGCTTTGGTGAGACAATCAGCACCAAGGCCCGCTGAAAGTCAGTCACGCTTTCATGGCTTCTCTTTGTTTTCTGCACTTGTACAAAGACCAGAGTTCCAGGTGGGGAGGTTGGTTATGGACGGTGGATAAGAGTTTTTTTGGTGCCTGCCTGCCATCATCAGATTATGCATGTATATATATGAGATTCCATATCTGGTTTTCTCTCCTATTATTTTCATATAAAATCATGATGTATCTAGTTACAAGACTGGATAGAAACAGGATGGAATAGACTGGACAGTCTGGACAGCACAGGTCTTACAACTGAAGCAACTCATGCAAGTTGTACTGAAGAAGCTATTTGATTGTGTGATTTGATTGTGATGCTCTAGTTTGTGCTGCAATCTGATTTACATATACAGTATTTTGTGTAAGTAGCATGCAAAACTCCAAGAGTATTTGCTGATTGAGGCCAAATGAGATACAAAAATTACACACTGCAACATAAGACCATATTTAGTGAGAATCCAAAAGCCTGTATTTAATGGACAGTGTGTGCGAGAGAACAAGCGCAAGAATGGGGAATGAGAAAAATGATGGTCAGGGATAATGAAACAAAAGACTAATGAACAATGTAAGTAAAACACTGTTGAAAAGATTAAATCAGTATCATTGAAGAGGGATGCTCTAGTTAGAAGTGGCTGACAGTCATTACAAATGATTGATTGGTTGTCTGTTTTTATAATTATATCATTACTTTTAACACTGTTATTGAGAAATGTTTGTTGTGTTGGCAGGAAATTCTTGTCTGCTTGACAGTGCCAATGTGTTTCATTTCATCTCATCCATAAATGATGTCAGCTGATCCATGACATTATCACTTCACACCAGCAACAAGGTGAAACAACTTTACAGTCACAACAGCAGATGCTCCATCATAGTTGTGGCAGTTTGAAGGTTCAAAATGAACTTTAAATTTGGTGATCACAAAAACTGTGACTGAAATGGGGTTGTGCCCCTGTTTTAAAATGAGCTGTAAGTTTTATGATTTTCCTCATGCCCAGTTCTTAAAATATTTTCACATAAGAAGCTACAGTATGTGTGTCGAACGATGCTTTAAACATAGCTCATCAAATTTAGAAAATACAAAAACCTTCAAGAGCAATTTACTGCTAAGCAAATATAGGACAGAGAATTACAAATTGATTGACTGACAATCAGCAGTGGGGATACATTTGTACCAGGACTCAAAGAACACATGGAAAGAATATATTTGAAAGAAATGGATGCAGTATTTTATTATCCCAAACACATAAGCTACATGTGATGCGTGTGCATCTTCTAAGCATTAGAGGGAATGTGGAGAAATGTGGAGAAATCTATGCAAATTCCAACCACATATTTTAGTCATGTGAAATAAGCAATAGAATAACTTAGGGGCAAAAGGGTCTTGAGTGTAGACGGATGAAAAGAGCTAGTGGAGCATATTAAAAACATTTAGAAAATCATTCATAAAATCTGAGGCAGTATTGAAGATTATTTCCAGACAAAATGGCCTACATAGTTATGTTATGTCGTCAGTGGAGACATTAATACAAGTACACTGTAGATGGGTGGCAGTGTACTCATGCTCGCACAGACTTGTATGCATGTCTATTGACTGTCTATTGATTGTCTATGCATGACTATGTATGTGTAAGATCATTATTATCGTTTATTTCTTATTATTATTAGTGCATCCACTGTATTAGGGACAATTAGGGATTGTGAACCCATTATGGACATTGTCGATAAATTTAATTTGTGTTTTACAAAAGCATTTAAAAGAAATCATAATATACAGGAATATATAATGTGTTTGAGCTACTTGTCCATTTTATATAACAGGTAAAAAGATCATGGTTAGTTTCAAGATCTGGTAAAGTTAACTACAAGGCAACTAAAACTGCCTGTACTTGGGTAGTGGTTAGGGAAAAGATCAGGGTCATGCTTACCAGAAACCAACATGACTGTAGATATGAGACAGTCTCTAGTGTCAAAGCCTCTCAGGTTGTACACCCAGCCATCTAGCTTGTCCTCCGTTTTAAGAGGTTTTAAAGTTTTATAACACACCCTAACACCTCTACCTTTGCTCTGGTCATTATTCACACGACCATAAAAGTTCATTTGTAAAAAGGCTCTTTTAAGTGTTCTAACAAATGACCAGTGCTGTTGTTTGCGGTCTTGTGAAACAGGAAGCAGCTTCTTTGGTGTACCCTCTCCTTTTTATCAGTGCTTGGTCATAGGTTTTAAAGGTACTACTAACATAATTCCTGGATAGATACTGCTAAGAGGCATTATTTTATGCTGTTCAACATCTTTTCGCTGTCATGCCGAAAAATCATAAGTGGGCATATTTCCTAGATGAAAAACCTTTGAAGCCGCATTTACAGAAGACCTTTACTACAACTCTCCACTTAAAGCTGCTCTAATAAGGTCTTTTTAAACAGCATCTTTAAGCAGGATTAAGGTGAGTTTCATTTCAGGTTTTATGAAAAGAGAGAGGAATTACTCATAAAGAATGTAATATATGCCGTTTTCATCAAGTATGAGAAGAGCCTGTTTAGCCCTGTTTAGTGAGGAACTAGTTTGGCACAGATATACAGGCTAAACTCCACTCCTCTAGTAAAATAACCCTCAGGACTAACATGTGCAATCTAACATAAAAACTGTTAAAGGTAAAGTTTGTCATTTTGGGAAATACATTTATTAACTTCCTTGCCAAGAGTTAGATGAGAAGATTGATACCAGTCTTGTGTTAAGAGAGATAAATATGTTGCTGGAACCAGCAGCCAGTTAGCTTTAGTTTAGCATTAATACTGGAAACAGGGTCCAGTGGTAACAAATCTACTCACCAGAATTTTAACAGGTTAGATCTCATTTGTTTAATCCATCCAAAACCAAAATGTAGAAATAATAATTCCCCATTTTATGGGGTTATGTGCAAGGTTTTTTTTGGAGCAGTTTCCAGGCAACCAGTTGAGTCTCCAGCAGGCTACTGAGAAATGGTTTGGCACATAATCCCCTAAAGATGGTGAATTGTTATTTTTATGCATTGGTTTTTTATGTTTCCTGTCTTCATGCTAAGCTAAATTAGCTAGCTACTGCCTCCAGCTACATATTTACAGTACATACATGAGAGCAGTATCAATTATCATTTAACTCTTGAAAGCAAAGAAAGCAAATTAGCTTATTTCACGAAATGTCAAACTAATCTTTTAAACATGCATATGTATGTTCTCGCTTTAAAATATCTCCAAATGGAGATACACATATGCACAACACACACTGATATATATGTGAACACACATGTGCACGTGCACACGCACGCGCGCGCGCGCACACACACACTCAGAAGAACTAGCCTAGATCTTGCATCCATAAGCTGCTCTCCTGCTCTCTGGCTCCTGCAGTGAGACGGCCCTGAAAGGAGAGCCCTGCAATGCAGCATCTGTGTGACTCACACACACGCACATACACACGCACATACACACGCACACACACGGAAACACGCACACACACGCACATACATAGTGTGAGATGGTGGCATGTGAAAGCTCAGATCGTAGGAGGGAGATGAGGAGAGAGAGAGCATAGTGAGGGGAAAGATGAAGCCTGTTGAGAGGTAGAGGAGGAGGAGGAGTGAGTAGGAGGAGGAACAGTGATGGGAGGAGGTGGAGGAAGGTGAAGAGGGAGGAAGAAATAACAGGTGGGAGGAAGATTTATAGGTGAAAGGATGCTAAGAAATCAGACAAAAGAATATGAAGAAGCCATGGAAATGACAAATGGACTACTTAATTAACTTACTTGATTACCTTGCCTGGGCAGAATTTTTATGGCTGATGCATTCAAAGACGGTTTACCAGTCATGCTTCATCTCTTTAATATGGATACACTTTGTGATACATGCTTGAACTGACAAGGGGAAGATTGTCTTGAAACAAATGAAAAATACTATAGAAACTTCCCACAGCTGGCGAGTTAATCTTCAGAAAACCTTTGATTGCTGAATGATGATGTCATTAGATTTTGCTTTGCTAATTGCTATTTTTCATTGTGAAGAGATGTTGTGTAGGACCACCATTTTAAATAGCCTTCAAACTGCTGACATCTGCAAGCTCTTGCTTGGTAATTTGTTGAGTTAAAATAATTCATGTTTATCTATAAAAACTCACTATTGATACAAAACATTGCTCCACAGTAACACTACAACACAGTCAGCTGTGTGTTTTGTCAGTGAGCTGTAATTCCATGCAAACTAACCAAACACTTCAGCCTTTATAATTCTGCATATGTAAAAACAATAATGCATTTATTCTTGGCACTATTGGCTGTTAATGACAATGACAATTAACGTTAAAAATTCAAAAAGTCATGATAATTAAATCTGACTTCAAATGCAAAAGGGATTTTAACCTATTTATATCCACCTGATCAAGTACTAGTGCTTGATAGTGGCCTGACAGTAGCAGGGGATGCTGAGGAACAGACCGTCTCAGCCTCAAAAAAAAAACCCATTCGATTCCACTTCACCAAGATCTTCTTGCTATGTGACGTGTGACAAATGCATTTTAGTCAAAAAATTTTGTTCATTCTTTTAATGGACAACATTTATATTTTAACCAGACAGTCTTCCTGCTATTCTTAGGCAATGGGAATACCTATGAGGAACAATGTGCATGTGTGTGTTCTTACATGACTATAGTTATAGTAGTGTGTCAGTTGCCAGTATATGTTTGTTCTATTCACTGTCATTTGACAATTATTGTTGAGACACTAAGCTCCCAATTGCTCTAGTACAGCAGGTCAGTAAAAATCTCAATAAAATACTTTCGTTGTACTGGGAAGCAATACAACAAAAATGTTTGGATCTGTCTGAATGTGAAGCAAGAAGGTACTGGAAAACAACATGTTGCTTTTTCACATTTCCTTCTATAAATGAAACTTTTAAAGAAAATAAAAGAAAAATATATGCTTCTGCAAAAACTTTGTCTTTTTTGGGGATTTTATCCAAAATAAAAAATCATAAGAAAGAAAAACTCAACATTTAATGGACTTTATCCATCTCTCTTTTTTCTAAAATAACCTATTTCCTGAGCCACAGGAAAAAGAAGCACCCTGAGTGGTCATCTGAGGATGCAGTGAGAAAAAGTGCCCCCTACAGCATATGTGGAATGAGTTTCAGGTTTCAGGTCTCTGGTAGCGACAATAGTAATGCTGCTTACTGGTTGGTTAAAACCTTGAACAAGACAAAAAAAAACAAAACAATGCAATCATATTTACTGTATTATCGATTACTGTGAAACCATAATACTTAGCCTTCTGTGCAGTCATTACACTTTCAGGATGCAACAGTTTCAGACTGCAGTACGTGGCAGCGTGCAGTACATGGTAATACTCAAATAAACATGAATGATTAATGTGCACTAACATCCAAAATGTCAAGTAATTATCACAGTTAGTGTTCATACCTTTCCTAGTAACTGAAAACATTGCATGGGAAAAACATATAATCAGATCATTACATTTAGACTGATTATAAATATATGTCTGCCCAGCTGCAAAGATGCACACAATTTTTTTTTATTATATGTTTTGCTGCATGAAAAACACATTTCCGTCTAGTGACATATTATTATTATTATTATTATTATTATTATTATATTGTATTAGAGTGATTATTATTTCATTATACTGTACCTAACAATACATCTTAGCTGTTAGAAAATCATTGTACTGTCAGGTAACAGTCGTGTAAAGTAAGCAACTACTCATAGATTGCTTTTGCCATTCTATCAGTGCTATCTTAGTCCTGCTTCACCTACTCTAAACAGAAAGCTAAAAGGTATCTAGTATTAGATCATTTTCAAGTCAGGCAGAAAGAAATGAAAACGTATGTATGTGTAGTCGTTTACATGCTATGAACATCATGTCTTAACATCATTCGTGCACATTTGTTTACTTATAGACTCAATGTGTCAACAACAAGAAACAAGAATGTTACCTAATCAGACTCATTTTGAATATGTTTTAATAAATCGATACCATGAAATTATGTACTTGCCGCTCCTTTGGATCTCAGATGTTTAAAATTCACATTTGAAGTTCACAGTTAATTCAGAACATGCCATTAAAAGCGAGTCAGGAAAATCAAGTGCGGGGCTTTGGATAAGTGGTTCTTACCATCATCATTTTACATAAGACCCTCTGAACGTATTAAAAAAATGTGTTGAATATTACAATATAATGTAATACCAGTACACTTTCATTCTAAAAGTTGTCAGTTGCACATTCAGGCTGCCAATCTCCCACTCTACCGCATCTCAAAGGTGTTCTACAGGATTCAGATCTGGTAAGGCCACTGAAGTTCACTGAACTCATTGTCCATAACAAGATGGTTGCTGTAAACGGATCCACATTCTCAGTAACAGTACTCAAGATTGGCAGTGGCATTAAAACTGTGATTGATTGATATTTAGGGGCCCAAAGTCTGCCAAGAAAACACTCCCACCACCTTTAGACCACCAACCCCCAGGCTGGACTGTTGACACAGGGCAGGTTGGGCCAATGGATTCACGCTGTTGATGCCATATTCTGACCCCACCATCTGCTGCCTTTGCAGAAATCCAGATTCATCAGACCAGGCTACATTTTTCCAGTCTTCAACTTTCTAGTGTTGGTGAGCCTGTGTCCACTACAACCTAATGTATCCTTCTGCTGTTGTAGCTCATCCGTCTCAAGGTTGGACGTGTTGTGTATTCTGAGAAGCCTTTCTGCTCGCCGCGGTTGTAAGGAGTGGTTATCTGAGCTACCATGGCCTTACTGTCAGTTCAAAACAGTCTGGCCATTCTCCTCTGACCTCTCTCTCAGAACTGCTGCTCACTGGATGGTTTCTGTTTTTTCTGAATAAACTCTAGAGGCTTGTTGTGTGTGAAAATCCTGGAAGATCAGCAGTTTCAGAAATGCTCGAACCAGCCTGTCTGGCACCAGCAGTCATGCCACGGTCGAAGACACTGAGATCACATTTTCTTTCACATTTTGACACAGTCCTTGATGATGTGAATACGCTCCTGACCCGTATCTGCATGATTTTATGCACTGCACTGCTGCCACATGATTGACTGGATAATTGCATGAATAAGCAGGTGCACAAGTGTTCCTAATAAAGTGCTTGGTGAGTGTAAACAAGCTTGCCATTATGATCAATTACTAATGAAAACAACATTTAAAAATACTTACTATAAAGGGATAGAGCTGTATATTTTAATTTGGGAGTAAAAGCTAAATCCTGATGTTCCAAGGTACAAGACACTATCATAAATGTTGAGTAGCAGCAGTGTCCAGCTCTGCTTGTCTGCTCACTATTCAATTCCAGTCTTTGCTGGCACAGGGAGAGAGAGAGTATCGAAATCAACCATCGCCCTGGCAAAGTGCCACAGGCTTTTTGCCAAGTGCAACAGACCTGCTGTCTACTGAGATGCCTGACGTCTAACTCTATCATATCACCATCTCATACAGTTTCACTCCCACTAGACACAATGCCTGGAGGATAGTATATTATCTGCACCATATATACTGTTTCATCTTGACAAGATTCTTTCTTTTTACTTTCCTCTTCTCTCTTGTCAACCCTCTGCACTTTTCTCTTTGCTACTGACAGCTCATCATATTCAGAGTTTTCACATTATACAGTGTACAGCAGTGTTTTGTGTTGACAAATAGAGCAGTCTTAATAAGTGGCATCTTAATAAGTAGGGATGAAACACTGTACTGCATTGCAGCCCCAGTTTGTGGTTTATGCTGAAGATAGATGCAGTTTCACATGATAAAAGTTTCCTAATGCCTCCCTAATCTCAAGACCCTGCATGCAAAGTTGTTATACTAGTTTGTAATAGTCCTGTTTTATTCTTTCAGGCTTCGACCCAGCAGGTGGTGCTGTTTCATTCACACATGTAGCGCACCCCTGCTTACAAACATGCAGACCATTCACTTAACATTGTCATCAGCCTCAACAGGCCTCCAGGAAGCCAGGCCACACTTCCTTCCCACCTCATGCACCAGCACTGACACCCTGAGCCTGGCCACGAGTCAGGATGATCTTGTTGGGTCTGGATATCAGCCAAGGAGCTCAAAGTGACCTTTATCATCAGACAGACAGCACTGAGACATAACACCAGGGCAGCAGGTTCATGTCTGCATTTTATGACTTTTCATTTTAAGAGTGCTCTTAAATGGAGGCTTGAACAGGGACATAAGCAGCAGAAGAGAGGGTGACAGCGTAGGGTCGATCTAAAATATACTGCCATGGGTTTTGGACAGAGACAGAGGGAGCATTTAGTGAGGAGGCTGCACAGCACTATGTGATGTGGAGTCTCTGTAGAGGCTTCATTCACAATGATTTTCCCTTCAGAGCTGAGTCATGCAAAGCTCAATTGACTCCTTACTTTGATCCATTTAGGCTGCAAAGGCTTACAGCCACCACATATTCTACGCATTACTATTCTGTTCTTTCTGTCTGTTTAATGCTTTCCTGCTTCTTTGTGCTCTATCCTCATGGTTTTCTATTCCTGTGGTTTTCAACCTTTATTGTGGCCACACAGCATGTCAGTTGTTCTAAAGTACCCTGTCATTAACACCACCTGTTATATTCCAAATGTTTTCGTTGAATGTGTTTTAAACTGGATGTTATTTAACACTATTAATCATATTAAAGTTAATGTTACAAATTTTTATTAAATACAAAATATAGTCAATCCTGGAATAGTCAGTGTTTAGGCTGTGTTTGCGTTTGGTCACGCCAGCTGCAAGCTCTGGGAGGGCAATGTCAGCCTGTCATTCTGTTGCTCAGTTGGTCTGTCCACCACGATTACTGAGATATTTGTACAGACATTCAGCCTCACCAGAGCATGAATTCATGAATGTCTCTGTTGATCCCCTCTGACTTTTCCTGTATTGCCATCATAATTTGTGGTTTTGAGTGAAATCTCTTCTACTGCTGTTGGATGGATTGTTGTGAAATTTGGCTTGGGTCAGTGCTGTAGTTTATGACCAAGAACCAGCAAAACCAATGACATTCCCATCAGCACTTTTCGTATTGTGCTGAT
Source organism: Seriola lalandi dorsalis (assembly GCF_002814215.2). NCBI lineage: Eukaryota > Metazoa > Chordata > Actinopteri > Carangiformes > Carangidae > Seriola > Seriola lalandi. Next base: position 1,251,364 of record NW_019525121.1, read on the forward strand.
TAACAAATGGTAACATGCTAACACACTAAACTAAGGTGAACATGGTAAACGCATCACTTAAACATAGTCATGCACAAATGCTGGCTGAATACTGAAACACTGTCTGGTATTGGTGATGTTTAGGCTTGGTTTGTTTTACTTTTTACTGCTTTACTGTCTGTTTTCACTATTTTTATTCCATTTGGACAGGTTAGCATACATACTACTACCACCTAATGGCATTAGCCAGATGTTTCAACCATTTATCCATTACTTTCAGCTATCCATTTCTCTACTCTGACTTAATGGGTGGCATGCTTTGTGCCATTATTGGTAGGTAATTGGTTAATTTGACAATAAATATACAACAGAGCAGCCTGTCTACTAAATCAACTAAATATGTGGATATATTTTCTTTCAATATTTCCACAGACCTTCTGCCAACTTCAGGTTAAAAATCACTATTCTACACTTTTCTATTTTATTCTATTCCAGTCTGTTCTTTTCTCTGAGTGTGCAGACAGGGAGCAGTACTATTGAATTTGTTGTGAATGCAGTGACCAGTGCTCACTGTAGCACTACCTTGGTCTCAGGCTGCAGTTATTGACTCCTGTTTCTCCAGCAGACTTCTCTTTAATCTCTGGGTCTCTGTGGGCTGCAGAGCTAAATGACAAATTGCTCCTTCACACATCCCCTTATGCACAACTACACAGGCTGCTTGGCAAATGCTTCAAGTACCACCAGCCACGACCCTCGTGCAAATATCTAGAGGTCGAGGCTCAAGGTTGTGGTTGTCTGTAGGCTCACAATTTTCTTTTTCTTACTCAACCCTTTGTTCATCTCTCTTTCTGCCCTTTCACACTAAGGCCACATTTATTTGAGTCTTTGAAGGCCAATACTGGTGCTGCTGTTATTGGAAGACTGAAACTGCCTCAAAAAAAAGCATCAGTGTCATTATCTAGGAAGAGAGTGGAACAACATACAATAAATAAAATATTTTAAAAAATATATAATCAAAATGCCAACTGACTTATTCAGCTAACTCAATTATGCACAGAATGGGAGCAGAGCCTGACTTAAAGACTTAACATACATAACCTTGTGTATTGATCTTAAGGCAACATCACACCCTTTCATCTCCTCCTCCCACCTTCTGCCCAACATCGGCCAAGAGATCATTGAGTCTTGCTGCATTCTTTGCCTCAGGGGGCTGATCAATATTTTACCCCTTTTGCTTCTGCTTGAGCTCCTCTCTACGTTGTTCTGATTAGTCAGATCTATACTCAGGATTGGATTTCATATACATGTAGGCCCTACATTGCCCCTCCTCCATTCCATCTGTTTGGGTGTTGCATTTTTTTCAGATAAAATTAGACAGTAAAAGCCACAATGGTTCAAACTATTTGTCTAACACTGGGTCTTGCCAAATTGATCAGAGGCCGCATTGTATCCCAACAACCCTGAGTCAAATAAATCCAAAGTCTGCTCTGTTCATTTTCCTCCAGTTGTGATTTCCACCTGGGCCACTGGCTGTGTGAGTCATCACACACACACACACACACACACACACACACACACACACAAATCAATAGGGTTTCATCCAGTAGCTGTCACCTACCTGCCAACATCCAAGGGCAGTATTTCACACAACCACCTACACACAAATTCACACAAGCACAGGTGCACTTTCACATTGTCACAACAGTGAAGCTCAGTGGAACTGGAGAGGGGATGACGACTGACAAAAACAGATTTGTGAATGTGACTAATGCAACGTGCCCTACAGCCTCCTCTGGTCTGCACAGTGTTCATTCTCCTCTATGAAACAGTGCTAAGATTACAGTTGGCTATCATGCTGAGTTTTGACCATTCCTTGACTTCTCTCCTCCATCTATTTCTTTCTGTTTTACAGTCAGAAAGAGAGACCCCATCCCTTGCCCACTCTCCCCTGCTGCTAGCTAGGACCAGCATGGCAGACAGTCGACAGCCAGAAGACGGTACCCCCCAGTGGGACCCATCAGGAGGGCAGGAGCCTGCTGGCACCCACGGAGCCAATGGCTACTCGGCCTCAGCATACAGGACGTGCCAGCCTGGCGGGGCCCACATGGCCGCAGCCTCCTACTCTGCCAGGGAGAATGGATTCAATGGGGAGCTTACTGGGGCTCACGCTATAACTGCAGGTAAGACGTCCTTATAATTTTTCTGTTTTACCTATCATCAGCATCAGTTTGCCAAAGCATCGTTTAATTGTGACTTAAAAAAAATCAATTTTAAGGGCATTTTATGCCTCTATTAATGAGTTGAAGAAAGCTGGGGAACGTCATGCAACGAAGGTGTCTAGAAGGGAACAACGGGCTACATTGTAGTTTATGGTTGCTGTCTCAATATACCATCAGGTCGGGCTGGGTGATATGACTTTAAAATCAATCTCTCAGTTTTTTCAAACTTTTACCTCAATTAGGAGTAGTACAGTAGAGTAGTTTGGCACTCTTCGTTTTCAACAATGTGATCCAAGTGAACAAATTATTGGTGACATTGTTTTTCTACAGTGTTTGCGTTTGACTTCGGTTTTTCGGTGTTGTTTTCAGTGATGCCAAAATGTACTTAAACAACGTACATGGCATTCTTTTCAGGTATAAGTAGCTTGGGTTGAAGTCCAGTGTCAACATGTGACTTGTAACATTTTGTCTTGTATATATATCATATTGTATTATATTGAATTTGTAAATTATTGTTGTACTTGAATTGTATCCCTAGTAGAGTGGTGAAATGTTAATTTATGAACAAATTGGATAGTGGAGAGCAAGAGCACTTTCATGTATATAACTCTGGCCGACAATATACAAGGCTAAATGCACCTGCTTTAAAGATTTATCTTGCTCAGAACTATATTTAACTACAGTGCATTAGCAAAAGAGAAAATGTGGTTTGCCTCCATCCCATTTTGGCAAGCGTAGACATGTAAATGTATTATAACCATAAGTGTGTGGATCAAACAAGGTAAAACATGTAGCTTGAACTGTACAATTTAGAATTTGCTCATGTTGAAAGGGGGCACCTGTCCTCAGGAAGGACAACAATTAATTACTTCATTGATTAATGTGATCAATCTCACATCAGAAGCCATGACTTCTCGACTCAATGGATTTCCAGTCTCTACGTCAAAAGAACACAACAGGACAACAGCTGGGTGTAAATAAAGGAGTTTATTAACTAAACTACTATCTACAGAGTAAATGCAAGGTGTAATAATCATAAAGATGAAATGATAATGAAATGAGCAGTGTGATGAGTTGGCAATGGTGGGAGAGAATATGTTATGGCTATGCACTATGGCTATACAGCTAATGATACTACGTCTATGAATGAGATTAAATATTGTTATATTACGGCATCGACCCAGTCGGAGCAGAAGGTTAAGACCGGCCTGCTGTGGGTTGCGCTTTAGCTGGAGACCCTTGGCTGGAACCCATTTGGCTGAGGTTGCCGTGGTAACCCTGGAGATGTAGGATCTAGGTGGATTATCCTGGAGGCCGTGTCCCGTTATCACTGTGATGGATTCTGCCGGTGTCTCAGCAGTTCAGCTCTAGTGGAGTTTGCCAGGAGACTTTCTGTCTGGGGCACTCTTGACTTCTTGTAGGCTTCTCTGCAGGTGTTCCTGGACAGATGTGTTATCTCTCGGCATGTCTTATGGGTTGATGCAAAATAAAATTAATAGATAATGCGCTTAACTTTGGCTGGATAACTTTAGAAGGGACTGCCATTGACCAGTTGACTCTAAACTGTCAAAAAGCTTCAAAAATGAAAAAGGGAAATTACTCTGAGGCACTTTTGGTTTTTTGGTTCAAATGGTTTTGACTTGGCTTACAAAATTAGTAGATTGTGCATGTGGACAAAGAAAATGTTACTAAAAGCATGTGGCAAAGAAAGAATGAAGGATGCGGACAAAACGATAAAGTGCAAAAATGGCTAAGAGCCGTGGCTAAAAGATAGGAGCTAAGAGCTGTTGCCAAGAGCTAAGAGATTGTGGCTAAGAGCAATTTGTGAAATGATCACAACGATTTTATTCCCTGGGGGCTGGCGCACGTTTCAGAGGCATCACCCGTCTTCTCCTTTGTTTCAACTTGCAGAAGAGAGTAATTTTCCACGGAACTTTTGAAAAGTTTAATTTTAGAGTTTACCTATAAACTCGCACATCCGTCTTCCACCATGACCATAAAACATTAAATGAAACAACATATAAACCTAATGGCACTAATAATGACAGGCATGAGTAATAGGAGTGTTGATTTCATATTACATCCTTCAAACCTGGAATTAATCATAATACAAGTGGTTAACTGAACAAACTACGTAATAAACATTTCCTAAAACTAATAGTCTATAAATGTGGATTACACAGCAGTTCTTTGACTGTAATAACAATAATATGGACGTTCTAGATATCATGTAGTGTGTGTTACCTTGTGTGAAGGATGTTGACAGTATTGTCACATGAAGGACGTTGTCTTAAAGTCTACATGTTATGTTTCAAACATTCTATAGGATAGAAGTTTGGGATTGACCTATTACATAGAGACATCTCAGGAGTTACAGAACAGTTAGATATTTAATTATATATTTTTCCTCAGATCTGTGTCTGTGAAGATTGTTCTGCTGGTCACTACCCAGGATTGGAATGTGGGTTGTAGTTTATGACTCTTATCTAGAGAGGGACAGAGGAAGGGAGGTTGGTGTGTGTGTGTGTGTGTGTGTGTGTGTGTGTGCGTGTGTGTGTGTGTGCGTGCGTGCGTGCGTGCGTGCGTGCGTGCGTGCGTGCGTGCGTGCGTGCGTGCGTGCGTGTGCCTGTATGCATGTGTGTGTGTGTTGTGCATATGTGTAAGGCTCCATTGGAGATATTTGAAAGTGAGGACATAGAGAGAGAGGCCAGGATTCACAACTTCTTTTCCTATATAAGAAACAATCAAATATCAATAGGCAGAGTCTTATTGTTACAACGGGAGATTGTGCCTATGCTCTCCAGTTTGATGGTGTCCATTCATTGATCCTCTGGAGCTGTCTCTTTGACCCATGGTCTGATTGAGTGTCTCCCTGACATGTTAACAGCATGGTCTGTGTGTGAGAGAAGGGTTGTTTGTCTCTGTTTCCTATCAATTTGATAGTTTGATATTGGGAAGAGTAACAGAGTGTCAATATAGGGTCCATAACTCTGTGTGTCCTTAAAATGAACTTCTTTAATGGCTTGTGACTGATGCTCTGCCAGGTATATCCGCTACACATGCAAATCCCAAAGACAGTTTGCACCCAGTGGATAGTCAGATACATGGGGAATGGAATACATATTAATGATTTTTGTCAGTTTTAAAAATGTAAAGATAGAAATTAAGTGGAGATGAGGTCTGTGGATGTGTGATGTGGAAGCATTACATCAGAAACACTGTTCAGATGTGCATAGCAGAGGTCCTCAACCAAAGTGCAAGCAGGTCAGGTCATTTTAATGTCCAGAGGTGCTCGCACAATGATGAGACAGAAGAGACGGTTCTAAAAAAGGCTTTGTCAATAAGTTATGTGATTCTGTAGAAGTAACTGGTGTCGATCTTGGCAAGTCAGAAGTCCATACAGTATATCTGCTTTTTTGTATTCAGGTGTGTGTATGTGTGTGTTGTTTTGCGTATGTGCATTTGTGTCCAGTCTCCTCTTGCAATACTCCTCACTACTCAACTCAACTCAACTCAACTCAACTTTATTTATAGAGCACTTTAAATACAGCCAAAGCTGATACAAAGTGCTGTACATAATAACATAAAAACATAAAAACATAAAAACATAAAAACATAAAAACAATGATAAAATAGCAAATAAAAAACAATAAAAGCAATAAAACAAATGCCGTCTCATGCTGGATCAAAAGCCAAGGAATAAAAGTAGGTTTTTAGACGGGTTTCTCACTAGAATAAGATACTGTTATTAGTGGTACTGTAATTAAAACATAAAATCTGTCTCTCTACCCCTTAGCCCCCCACCCCATCCACACTCACACCCTGGAGACAAGAATGATAATGCACCAATAGTGTAACCATGGCAACAGCTCCCCTACAATTTACTTTGCCAGGGCTTTTGTTCTTCTTGCCTCTAGCTTGCAACAGACAAGCTTCTTTAGCACGTGATGACAAGAGTCCAATTAACCTCCCATCTACCCATTATTAGGTCTTAACTGGTACCAGTTTTGAAGGCTGATAAAAGTAGTTTTGAGTGCAGATATCCATTGCCATTTGACCATGTTTATTAGTTATTTAGGTTTATTCAGTCGTTTGTGCAGATAATTGCTAGATGATTGCATCTACTTTCAGGAACATTACACTTGTGTCAAGATTTTTCATGGAACTGCTCATAAGTTGACATAAAAGAAAGAGTAAGATCTATAATCCTTTCAGCATTATTATCACAATGACACTTCAAATCACGACAACACTCAAATCGAGCTGACTTGTATGCAAGACTGTAGAACAAATAACTAGTCATACATTATGTAAACAAACTGTAACTGCTCTGTAGTAACTGACCTTATTCATTATACAGTGGAATAGGGTTCACATATAGGAAAAGTATGTGAAATACAATGGGCTTAATTACACACAAACAATTATAGGGCTCTGTTTTAACAATCCAAAGCACATGGTCTAAATAGTATGGCACAAGTGCATTTAGGGAATGTCCTCATCCTCTTTTTGCTGCGCCAGGCGCATGGTTCAAATGGACTGTACTTAGTCACTGAATTAATTATGGGAGTCTTTCGGGCATAACATATGATAAACCGATCAGAGTGCCATCTTCCATTCCCTTTAAAAGTCAGGCGCGCCTGCACCTTCAGCAAATGGAACTTGATTAGATATGATAAACTGTAAATGCTTTGAATGCATTATTTGTCTCAAGAGCTTCTCCTCAGGGGCTCTGAAACAGTTACGGCCCTGCATCAAATGTGTCATCCATCAGACAGCAGAGATCAAGATCATGAGATCAAGTGAGTGGATGTCTCTAAAATCAAGATACCAACAAGTATCTCCACTATCACTAAAACCTACAATCTTCTTTAACAATGGTTAGTAATGACACACTGTAGTAGAAATAGAAAATAAAATGGACAAAATGAATCCATTTATAAGGAAAGTTCTCTCACATATCAAGAGAAGCTCTAACTCTCCAGCCTTTAGCAATATGTAATTATAATGATGATCAGTATATTGATACATGTTGTCTAATCATCAGCATAAAAATGACACATTCTCTTGGCAGCTGTGAAACCAAAGCTGTGTTTGTCTACAGAGCGTCTTGTCAGCATGTATTAGCATTGCTCCAGAGCTGGGAAGGGTGAGAAGTGGGAGGTGGGTAAGTGGGGCAGGATGGGTGACAGAAGGGCTGAGGCTGGCACTCAGTGAACTTCCTGTCCCTGTGAAAAGCTCTTCAGACACAACAAGAACTATTGAAGCACGAAATTGCCCTCTTGACTTTCCTTTGAAATGAAGTTGAAACAAATCAGTCAGCCATGCTGGAACTGCTCAAGAGAAAGAGAGGAAACAAAAATCAGAGTGACCTGATAGAAACAGAAAGAATGCAAAAGGTTGCTGAGCTTATTCTAGGGAGGGGTTGGCTTACATAAATTGAGGAAACCCTTGTGTTATATTAGGGATATAGTGTTGACTGATGTTTATGTCATTGAGCTGACACAAGTTACTGGGCATCGTGTCAAGAAGCCTGGACAAGATTTTCTGTTGTTAAAGTCCATTTCATAAGCTTAAATCAGTATGTTTGGCAGCAGCAGAGAGGAGATTTGCCAAATGACACTTTGGTTTGAAGAATGGACACAAACAAAAATGTTTAAATCCAAAGTCTGATGATGTTTGAATCTGTGGGGCATATTCAATAAATCTTTTTTTTTTACAAAATATTTTGGCACTTAAAAAATGCAAATGTGAGCATATTTTTTGACAAAACGGTGAACATTTAAATTTTTTAAAGGACATAAAACCAATATAACACATGCCACATCACATGTTTTATGTGTTAATAAAGTCCTCTACTGATGTAGAATTGCACTTCTATAACATTGTGGGACTAGTGGGACTGACACTGGGCAGTTTGAGGAAAGAAGATCAAAGTTAATACAGCAGAACAAGTAACATTCTTTCTTAATTCACACATTATTTTTCCTTCATAAAACCTGTGTCACATTATTAACTACATTACTCACAGTGCAACTCAAACGCAGACAGTTCAGTTTGTGATTGGGATTGTGATGCTAGTAATAGTGGTTAACGTAGCCTGGAGCTGCTAGCCTCAAGTAGAGATGAGGAGTGGGCTACGGACATCTGGTTAAATCACATCTTTCTAACTCCACACACCCAGAGTTGTTCTGTTGTCTCCACTCATATTTCTAGTCTTCAGTCCCAACTGCGCTGATTCAAGTGACATCACTTTAAGACGAGTTATCATACTCTGCAAGGCTCCTTCTGAAGCCACAATGGATTAAATACAGCGTTTTTCCAGATATGCAACTGTACTCCCTTTAACCTATAAACAGGTTTTAATGTGGTGGAGTCAGTGGAGTTCCGCTTTAATCATCAGCTGATATAAGTCCCTGTTTTTTATATTTTATATTATTTAACTCCAAATTTAGTAATAACAACTTTTCCTCATAGGTCTTCACAATCTGTACAACATATATCACTGTCTATTCTTTGCCCCCTGTTTTGGATAAGGAAACACTTCACAAAAAACAAATGGGAAGAATCTCAGGAACAGCAACTGAGGAGGGATTCCGCAATGGAGATGCAATAGACGTCGTGTATACAGAGAAGACATAGATCAAATAGGAAAATTACAATATGGAGGAACACAATGACACTATTACATAAATAAAATACAAACAAATGTCAATTAAATATTAAGGGTAGTACATTTTGTAAATGTAGTAAATTATGAGAGGGTGGCGACAAGAATGGAGCAGAGGAAGTGGTATCCAGATGTTTGACAGCAGAGGAGCAACTGCAGTCACAAATATCGATCAATTAAAGCTTTATAATAATTGAGTATGGCTGACATCTTATAGTAAGAGATCCACTGCACACTATTGATATTCAGGGACAGGAATGAATATATGAATGTGCTACATCTTAGTGCCTTTTCAGTGCCACTACATACTGCACACATACTGTCATGTGAGACAGTACTCACTTGATCTCTCTGTTTAGGCTACTGAAAGGTTTACTTGTGTGTTAATGTAATTTCTCTTCCCATAATTTCTGTTTCTTCAAACTATTCATGAATTCCTCTTAGTGGAGGTGGAGTTGAACAGTATACTGTATGACAACTGTCGTTAGAACTAGACGTCTGGTGCAGTGACTAACGACTGTCCGACTGAAGATTGTCACAGTGACGTGTACCGCTACTGAAGAGTTCATTCATTTCAGCATTGCAAAAGAAGAACTCAGATGGATGGGATTGTGTGGTGTGACCAACATAATAGAATGATCTTTCCAATGCACTACAAGGACTTTGTCATTTCTGTCATGCAGATCTTGTAATTATGAGATACATATCTACAATTATGAGATGCTAAATTCATCAACTGATGCAGCTCAGTACTATAAAATAAAATGACCTGTCGTCATGTTTTTCTGACAAGTGACCTCTTGCAGTCATGTGTAAAATGGCATGTTAACAGTAACTTCTTTTATCCTGTCTTTTTTTGCATTCGGGCTACATTCAATGAATCCATCCAAGAAATCTTAATATAAAATTTGAGCTTTTGTTTGAAAATAGAATATACAGAGTAACTGGTTTGTTGCATTTTCACTGGTCAAAAATACATAGCAATAGATATTATTTTCCAATCAGTTCTTGGTTTTATGTTGATTTGTTAGTAAAATATTTAAGAAATCATATGTATTTCACTGGGAAAAAATCTGGGCTTTGTTAGATTTACTCTGATTTACATCGTGTATCAGTAGAAATCAAGTAATAAGGTCCAGCCGCATCACAGCCATCATTCCTGTTTACTGGAGGCTGTAGACGCAGTAGCTCAGAGGCTGAAACAGCCACAGTATAATGCTGGCATCTGAATTGCATATGGACCCAAGGCAGTGGCCCACCAGCAGTCTGTTGCTATGGCAACCACTTGCTTTACACATTTTGGGTGCTGGGTGATATGATACCAAATAGCACTCCTGCTCTCTCTGTGCCCTCTCAGTCTTGCTATGTGTGTGTGTGTGTGTGTGTGTAAGAGAGGGTACGTGTGTGTGTTTGTGTGTTGCAGTCTGGCTGTGTGTTGCATTGACTCAGGGCTCCCAGTCGTAGTCTCTGCTCAGAGAGGGAGAGCGATCTCAGCTTCAGTCTTTCTAATCAGGTAATTCACGCTTTTACCTCACTGGAGAGAGTGTGTGTGTGTGCGTATGATTTGACTTTTGGTTATTGATGTAGATCTACAGATATGGTGCAGCCTTTCTGTACATCAAAGCAGCTGTTTGTGCATGTGGTTTATTCTGCTGTCAAAGCCAATGAAAGGCAGGCGGCTATGTCATTTGACATCACTCTGTCATATAAATGCTGAGACAACCAGGCCAGGCTTGTTTTCATCACTGCCAGCTAGCTTTGTGGATGTGACAAGGTCAATTTAACAGTACTATTGCTTTGTGAATGTGCATGTCTTTGGATTTGTTTAAACGGGTAAACGAACCATAATGTCTTATTGAATCCAGTGGGTTACACTTTATTTGTAAAATTTATATTTGTATCATATTGTATTTATGTGTATTCTTAACAGACATTCGTATTTGTATTTGTTGGACATTCTAACGTTCAACAACGTATATACATATATTCAACCAACAATTAGTAAACCATTTCATGGTTATTAGGGTTAGGTTTAGTTGAATCTCAACTAATAACCTGTTAAAATGTTACAAATACTCTAAACTTTCTGTAGGCAGGCTATCTTAATGAAGTGTTGTCATCCAGTGCTCTTGATTGGCTTTTGAATTTCACTTAAGGCATATGTCTGAAAAAGATGTAAGTGCATGTTTTGTGTTTATTTTAATCGTCCAAAGGCACTTTTTTCGGACATTCGTTTATCTCCACTTGCTATTTCAATGGATTTCTTCTTTTGCCAATTTTCAGCATAAACTCTTCCTTGGTGGCAGAGTCTTTCCTCATTCACCACTCTTAGATACAGTAGTGCCTCATCTGCAACTGGTCAACAGTGTCATGTGATTTGTTTCAACTGCATAATTAAGCTGTACTTCCACTATTCTGTGCTAGTGTTTAGAATACCTTCTGTATGTATTTGCTTCTTGCTTTGATAAACCTTTGAGACTTGTCATGGACACAATTACACAAACACGGTCTGAAACTGATCCTAAAATCTTCAAAACCCATCTTTGAACATCTTTGATCAACAGTGAGCTACTAGGATGTTTGCTCACACGATTGGGCACTGAAACATAAACCAGCTAATGTATCTTCTTCATGCACAGGAAGTGTTGTGTGTGTGTGTGTTGTAGAAAATGGAACCATTCACACAGATCTGCAGGTTTATTTTTCCCCAGGTCTCAGCTCTAGGGACTGTTTTTAGTTATTTGCTGTTACACCCAATGATTGTGTTTTACATTGACACTTTTCAGCTCTGTTTTCCAGTACTGGAAGAAAAGATTTTGTCTGGAAGCAGTCAATAAGTGGTACACGTTTATTGCAGTTTGGTACTGAGAATGGGAAATGGCTGCTTTGAGTTGATGAGTGGGCTGTGTTAAGTGTTCCCGGAAGAAGTGTGTGTATGTGTGTAATTGCATGTGTGTGTATGCCTGCCAGCTTGTTTGTGTTGATGTGTGGGTGATGTTGGATAGAAGAAGGTCCTGAAACAGCAGCAGTAAAAGCATCACACTGCCACCCAATCCCACATAGCCACTGTTACTATGCATATGAAGGCAGTTTTGATTAGAACTGTGCAGGTCCCCTTGCATGCCAGACTATATTTAAACAGATTCTTACACAAATAAATGCAGACAGATGTAAGCTTGAATGTAGAGACCAGTTTAGGAAATTGTCTTTGTTTTTGCTCCCAGTTTGGGGCAAAATTGATTAAAGTCCTATTCCTACATTAAAACACATGCATACATCATTGTCACAGATTCACTTCTTTCTGTAAGATTCACCTCTAGTTGCTCCTGGAGGGTTTCAACTTAAGCCTTTTCCTACAGTAATGTCCTTTTTATCACCTCCTGTCCACCAGTGTCAGACAGCCAGGAAATGTTGACAGCCTCTTTCTAAATGTTGACATCACTGTTATTAAGGGTTCAAATGCAATATTACTTCAAATTCCAAAATACAAAGGCCAAAATTAATATCAAATTTTATTTATCTGCAAGCTGTAATTGCATTTCAGTGTCATCCTCAGAGTGGGTAGATGCTTCGCCTTGAATGAAAGATAAAGAAGGGGATTGTAATGTTCAATCTGGCTGCTCATAGTCCACTGCAGCCATTCTAACAGACGGAAATATCCAGCAACATCAAACAGCTCACCTTATCTCACACTAAATCCATCGCCACCCAAGTAGGCTGGCAGACTCGTGCCAGAAACTAATTACATAGAGATTTGGATAATATAAATTAAGTTAAGTATGGACATCGAACCAAAATTACTGTTGAGTTTCATTATGTCCAAACACTATTCAAAATTACAAAGTACCAGGTTGACAAGGTCAAGTATTTAAGCACTAATGGTGTCCAATCCTTTACGAATGACTCAGTCTATTGAATGATCTAAAATCTGTTTACTATATAGTGTATACCATACATACTGTATAACCTCAGCTTTCGATTTTAGCAATTCTGCATTTGTTACCCTCTCTTTCTCTCTCTCTCTCTCTATCTCTCTCTCTCTCTCGCTTCCTTTTCTGTCTTTATCTCTATCACTGCATCACATCAAAGCAAAAATTCGAATTTTCAAATTAAAATTATATTTTTAGATTCAGCTTAGATGTGAGTGTAATGGCTGGATAAAAAGTAATAATTATTTTGTACAGTTTTTTAGGACTTTGACTTTTATGAGTTGCTCAAAACCAAATTAAAATCAAAAACAACTTAATCAACTTAAAGTGATGCATTGAAACTCTTCAGGTAAACCTCATGGATTCCTTTTTGAAATGTTGCAGAGTGGGTATTACTGTCTATACCTCAGTTCTGGGATTAGAATCATTTTTATAAATCCAGCATTTTAGGAACATCAAGTCCTTGCAAATAAAATATCTTTTTGCCTCTATGATGAAAACAGAGAAAAAAGTGTTTTTTTATCTCCCACTGTACACTCTCATCTGGTCCAGGTTTAATTTTCAGTCTATACTTTTTGAGAATGCTTTGTTTCCATGGTGACACTCACATCCTTCACCAGCAACCCTAGAATCCCTGCAGTTATGGAAACAATTTCAGCTCCCTCACACTGGCTTTCATCTAAGGCTTTGAGTGACATGATTAAAAAAACAGTAAAGTGAAATGGATGTAAGAATCCATTCTTGACAAATTTAGTATGTGTTAACATCGATATATCCCATGAATGTTGACTGAGCATCATGTCGTCATCTAGCATCACCTTGTTTTTCATTTCACTGACTAAAACCTGCAAGCTACTCAGTATAACCACAGTGTCCTGATGTAATGGTACAGCTGGGGTTTTATTGCATCTTTTCTACAGGGAGTCTTGGGATTTTATACAAATGAATAGCTTAAACATTTCAACTTTTGTCATCGTTGCCTGTCATGGTACCAACCCGAGAACCCGCTGGTGGACACCGGTGGTGAAGGAAGCCGTCAAGCTGAAAAAGGAGGCCCTTTGAGCCTGGCTGATATCAAAAGGCCAAAATGGAGGGAGCTCAGAGAAGAGCTCGTTCATGTCGAAAGGAGCCAGTTGAAGTGGTTTGGGCATCTGATTAGGATGCCTCCTGGGCGCCTTCCAGTGGAGGTTTTCCAGGCCCGTCCAACTGGTAGGAGACCCAGGGGCAGGCCCAGAACAAAATATATATATATATATATCCAGTACTTGATATATAATAGATTATATATCTCAGCAGGCCTGGGAATGACTTGGGATACCCCAGGAGGAGTGGGAAGAAGTTGCTGGGGAGAGGGATGTCTGGGCTACCTTGCCTGTCACCGTGAACCAACCCCGGTGGTTAAGTGGTTGAAAATGGCTGGATGGATGGATGAAAACTTTCCAACTCCAATCTTAAAGTTGATTGACCCTGTGTGTGTGTGTGTGTGTGTGTGTGTGTGTGTGTGTGTGTGTGTTTGTGTGTCTACTAGAGCAAGTGTCAGCGCGTATTGTGCAGGAAGTGACGGCAGAAGCTGTGGCAGTACTGAAGGGAGAACAGGAGACTCAAAGGTTGCCATCAGGTAAAACACACACACACACACACACACACACACACACACACACACACACACACACACACACAGTTGTGTTAGTGGCAGAGATCATTCTTTCTTCCATCCAGTGGTCGCAGAGGGCTGGAGCCTGTCCCAGCTTGACATTAGGCAGGGTAAATCCTAGAGAGGTCGCCAGTCTCTCAAACAGCCACAGTATGGGAAAGAGTCACCAGTTCACTTAACCTGTACGTCTTTACACTGTATGAGCAAACCAGAGCACCCATTCGTTCTATTTAAATATTAAAATTATGAAGAGCATATTTACAAAGTAAACAGTTACCCCTTGTAAGCATACGCTAAGCTATTCACAGCAGAGACTGGGGACAGATAATAATAATCCCCATGTGAACCTAAAGCTACAACTGTGGATGCAGAGAGTTATGCGGCAAGGTGTTCAGTTGAGCAGTGCAGCAGCATAGCGGAACGATCTTAATTTGAAAAGCCCACCTTATTGCAAAGAGTATGTTTAAAAACATGTTGCAGTCAGTAGTGTAAGTCATGTATGAGCATTTGCTCACCTCACTAAAAGCGGACAATGGCTGTTTTGAGAACATTATAATAAGTGACTATGAGATGGATAGATGATACAGGAAAATATTTTACATTGATTTATTAATACAGCAAACAAAATACAAATAAAAGCAGATAGCTTATATCAAGGGAAATGTCACATAAAGCCTTTATAAACCTTTTTTTTATGGCTCCGGGGGAGCTGAGTGAAATCTGATAAATTGCCTCAATTGATGTCACTTGCAGCCCACTACTTGCTCAAGATGCTACTTGCATAACACCCTAGAATCTCCAACCGCACTGTCAGCAATTGAGTTGCGTTGTGGGTAATGTAGGCACTACTTTTTGACAAGGAAGAAGAGTGCATGAAATAGAGATGGTATCTCTTTCAGCAGATGCTCAATGCCCTTTACAGTATGTAATTTTTATAACCATGCACTTTCCTCCTCTTCCCTCTACTTCTATTTGCAGTTGAAGACACCACCAATTTGCCTCCCTCTCCTCCCCCCTCACCTGCTGCAGAGCACTTTGGTCCTCTGGAACAAGGTAGGGCCAATGTGTTTATGAGAGTATCTCTCTAATGGAGAAGACTGTGGTTTCCTTTTCTCCCATGACTGTAGCTTCTGGAGGTTTGTGGTCAGCAACACACTGGGGTACTGATGTGGGTTGGCTCTCAGGGTACTCTTCAGTCCCCCCTCTCAGGACATTCCCCACATCTAAGGGGCAAACTACATATTGATACCCCTTCAAGAAACCTGCTACATACCAGATTTGCTAAAAGCAGGAACATGTTTTCCATTTTTCAGACATCCATTTCTTCTGAAATCCTGCTTCCTCCTCCTCATCGTACACCTGGGACAGATACAATTTGTATCTTCATTGTCATCACCCTTTATCTCTTCAAGAAAGAAAGGCTCACATGCATGACCACCTTGTTACATCAAGTGCAGTCTTTTTTTCATCCTCTTCTTTCATTTCCTTTTTCTAACCTCCACACCTCGCTGTCTTCCCACTCACTAATATGACAGCCAATTTAGGTAACCCTTCAACTTCTTGTTGTTTGTCTTTTTCAGTTGAATTTTGTCATGTGTTTTGCGTGTACATTGTGTTTTCTTGTCACTGTCCACTGTGTCAGTCTTTTTGTATGTGTTTGGCTGTGGCTACACATCAGAGTTTTAGCTCTATAAACATGAAAACAGAGCTGCCCTCAAGCTCGAGCCAACGAATTTTCTGGCTAAGACTGATGCCTAATAACAAAAGTAATGCATACAAAGGAAATTAGCTAATATAATAAAGCCACTACATACTGTAGAAATTAAGTCTACATTTACCGAATCATCTTGATGAGCTAGTTAGCCTTAAATAGGCATACTAGCGCAGAGGTAACAGTGTCTGCTAGCCCTCTGATGTCACAAGATTAGGAATGCCATGCTGATAAATGGCTGAAAATACCTAATTTACACCTAAATCCTTTACAGAATTTGTTGTCTTTCATTTTGTCTGTTAGCACTGTGACACAGTTTCTTTCTTTATTTTTGACTTCCAAAGTTTAGTTTAAGCTATGTAGTAATTTTTGTGCAGCTGATTGCAAGAAATGGCTGTACATTACAACTAAAACTTCTGGCTCCTTTATGTTTTGTCTTTCTGTTTACGTCTGCTCAGTCTGCAGTAGCTGGAATGTAATGAGGAGAGTCTCTAGCGTGGGCCAGCCATGCACCAAATACAGATGGTCTGTTTTGTCACTTGTACAGTTCAGATCGTAGAGGTTGTCCTGCATATTCAGTACCTGCGGATATGATACATAACAAGTAGGCACTGAAAGGCTTGGTCATCTCAGGGTGTCGGAGGTAGTGGTCTTTTAAATATAACCTTTTGAGCTACAAATCGGTTTTTCTGTGTTTTCGAAAATGATTTTTAGAGGATGTCTGATTGGACAGTTGTTTGACTGGATCCAGAGGTTTGCGTAGGTGTAGAGGTTTGTTTGTGTAATAGCAATGGGAAAACACGTGTTGCTATATTAGTATTATAACTGTTGTTTTAAGTGTTGAATTACTTTTTTATTGTAGGTCTTTTATTAAAGTTTAAACATTCATTTTATATCGATATCTCTGTCAGACAATGCAATATACTGATTTTGCTGGCGTCAGAGTATGGCTGGCCCCCGAAGCTTGGTCACCTTTGAGTTGCTTGTCATTGTCTCCTTGTCAGTGTCCTGTGTGTGCTATGTTTCTCTTGCTCTCAATCAAGCATCGTCTTCTTGCATTCCCCTCTCTGGTGACTCTCTCTGTTTTGTTTTCTTTTGCTTGTTTTAAATTTTCCCTTTTTTTTGTTTTTTGTCTTCAAGCTTTATCTCCCTGTTCACTGCAGAAAATGTCCATCTTAAAATGTCACTAATAGATTTATCAAGTAAAGAAATTGGTTATCTTTTATATTTTCTTAAAAATTCAAAGACCACAGCCAGCTCCAGATAAACTTTTGAATAAATATGACCTCCCTTTCAGCCAAGTACATTGTCTTATCATAGCTACAAATCTCAGATGAGGAGCTAAGTCAAAAAAATAAATAAACAGATATACATCATAATTTGTTTCTATTGTAGCATACCACTAAAATATCTCTTAGTTAAGATACTATACTTCTTTGACATGACACAGAATTTCACTTTTTTTTATCAGAAGATGCCAAAGAGCAAAATAAAAAAAACCCTTAAGGCACAAACCAAATGAATATATTGTTGAAACAATTTTGTAAACTGACTTTTTTGTGTCTAAAACTATTTTGTGACTGTAAGCTGTTTAAAAGATCAAAAATTTAAATAATTGAAAACTAATTGCGCAAACCTAGTTTTTTTTTTAACCAAAATTTCAAAAACCGCAGCTTAATTGTCATTCTGTTTTTCAAATAATCAATATTATGTTAACTCACCTTTAATTTGGACATTCTTTGGCGTGTTCTCCATTTCTTTTATTGTTTCCGTTATCTTTTCACTCTCTCTCTTTTCACACTCTTCACTCTCTCTCTTTCAGTCTGTGTGTCCAGATTTCCCTGCAGTTCTTCTCCTTGTGTCTGTCTTGTTTGTAGATGTAGGGGATGAGGAGGAGGCGGGCCCTCTCCGCCGCTTCCAAAATTCTCGGGAGAGGTGCAAGTTCCTCGCCCCCTCCATCTCAGTTTCCGTGCCCGAGGACGACCCCTACCACTCCGACGAGGAGTACTATGAGCACCCATTGTTCAGCCCAGAGTGGACGCACTCGGGCTCTCGCCCCACAGGGCAGGCCGTGGCCTTTAGACAGATTGAAGGTGAACCACGCATGGTTCCTCTTTGCCATTTCCCCCTTCATCTCCGCTCTCTTTCTTTCTCTCCTTTCTCTTTTTAACACCAGTTTCCTCTTCTGTGATTTGACCTCCTCCCTCCATCCCTCCCTCCTTCCGTCCTTCCGTCTCTCCGTCCGTCAGTTCGTCTCTTCGTCCGTCTTTGTGTGTGTTTGTGCGTCCTTGTGATGTTTGTTCGCTCAAAATCTGAGCAATTTCATATTTGTTTAACAGTCATATTTCTTTTTATTTATTTATTTATTTCACCCAAAGCTATTGCTACCTGTGGTTGCCATGCCATTAAGTCCAACACATAGCAGTGATGTCTCTAAAGGATGACAATGTTTTATTGTGATTCAGTCAATGGACACAATACACTACAGTTCTCATCAGTAAGACCACAGGGTTGACTTTTGAGACAAGATTTAAGGCCAAAATGGATTTTTTAAAGATATCGTGCATGACTGATGACCCCTGTGCACAAATTTCTCTCTACAAATCATCTCCCAGAGTTGTGTCTTGGCTCATTCCTTAAGACTACCCCTTATTCCTTTAATTATGCTGCACTGTCTCAGACCCTCTATACTCATCCCTAACTACTCGTACACTCTCACTGTGGCAACAACCAAGACTTTCAGCTCACCAGCACAAGTACCCGCATACAACCTTCTTAACAATTACATCAGTATTTATTATCATTATTATTATTATTATTCTCTTAAAAATGACAAGATACAAGATGTTTCTTTTCAAAATTGTTGGCCCAAATACATAGACAGAACCTGGGACCTCAGTGAGTTTTTTACTAAGGCTACACAAGTACACAACATGGCCTACTCTCAGTTCTCTGTTGTAAGCCACTCTCAGGCTGTTATCATCAAAATAAATCTGTTGAATGGACAGATGCTGACTTCATCAGCAGACAAGAACTTCATTTGTACCACCGCCTCCTCCCAGTGAATACACTGATAGACCTTAACTCCTTCAATATTTCTCCATAGCAGCATGTCCTAGACTAACACAATTAATATACTAAGCAAAGCAAAGCTTACACAGTTCAAAATCCAGTACGTGCTGTGTCGGGAATCTGACGCACTCTGCTTTCTACTGCACTGGACTGCAGGCAGAGATTTCAGAAATGCTCTGAACAGAGTTTCTTCTACAGTAGTGCAGTGTTAGTCCATGAAGTGTTACTACTTCATTTATGTTTCCATTTTTCTTAAACAACCTCAGTCAGCAATGACGTTAGGTCAGGTAGGTTGTAGGCATGCCTTGAAGCTATATATCGTTATAGATTCCTTACATACTCTGTATACTAAGTGACCAAAGTAGAAAACACACTTGCATACAACACTCTGTACTTTATGTGTAATGTACCTGTATTTGTGAAGAGACAAGCACTTTAGGTAATCTTTTCCCAAAGCTGAAAGTGCCCCATCATAAATTGTGTTCTCACATAAGCCAAGTCTGTGTTGCCTGTAGTCTTAATGTGTCCCCCTCTCACCCTGTTTTTGAGAAGAAGAGACCATGGAGGCTCTTACAGCTGAATACGAGGAGGAGGTGGAAGAGGAGGAGGAGAGTGCAGAGGCAGCAGAGTCCGAGGCAGCTCTTGATGAGCAGCAATGGAGTGGGGAAGAGCCTGAGCTGGACAGCCCCCAAGCTGAGCCCTTAGAGCAGGCAGAGGCCATAGACGAGGCTCAGGACCTAGACCTGGAGCCGATCGAAGCAGTTAGTGCTGCTGCAGAAAGATCAATGGACAGAGAGGAGGAGGAAGCAGAGGGTGAGGAGAGCCCTGAGACAGGTGTGTCCTGCCCTCTGCTCTCCCTGCCTGCATGTTACTGCATTGTCCACTGTATAAAAACACCAGATGTGTCAAAGGGAACCCATAAGCATATAACATAAACATTACAATTCAGGTGGAATGGCAAGTAATTCTCTCTGCACTCTGCTGTGGCTGCAAGGCAACACAGGCTTGTTGGTGAAAAGAGTCACATTCTTTTAACTTAACCTGGTTTTATTGTGTGTTATATTTGCGCTTGCATTTTTCTTTTTTCTTGCTGTGGTCGTTTAGGCCGGGCATTTCGTATTGGTATGATGAAGTATTGCTGAACGTGGTAGTGCTTTTTGTTACCGCTATAAGCTTACAGGTTTCTCATTATATCTTCATATGGCTTGGTGCTGGTATCCCAGTGCTACGCACTATACCATGAATCATACTTATCACTCATATTATTATCATAATTCTGTGTACAGAATTTGCAAGGGGTTTTGTGTTGGCTGTCTCATGTTCAGTGTGTTACAGTTGTTGGTAGAACCATATCTCATCAAGTGCATTACTTTATCAGCAAAATTCAAAATCATTTGTGGCTTCTGTTTGTTTTGTCACTGTTAGAGCATTTCTCTGTCATCACCAGCAAGGTTCTTCCATAATTGTGCTAATGTTCTTTCAATTGTGCACTGACATTTGAAAGTTATTATTAAGACCCTAAATTTATTTGATCTTAGCAAAACTATGTGAACACTGACAAATTTTAACTGGACACAATCTCAAAACATTTTATTGCACTTATAAAGAAAAATGACAGAAATGCTATTTCTTTTTGTATCTGATGTTTTGAAGAGTGGCATGGATATCCATCCCATTTGTTATTGCTTGTTTCCCATAAATCAGCATCACAGTTTCCTCATGCCGGTTCCGTCACATACCATGCCATATTCTCATCCATCTGTGACTTGGTGGACCCCATAATCCCGCCGTACTTCTTCAGTGATGGCCGTATCATTGTGCTGTAAGTTTCTAGGACAGCTTTGCCTGTTTCTGTAATAACGGCTTTCCAGGTCCCTGCCTTAATATTATATCTCACTCGCAGCATGCCAAAGCAATATTTGTCTATGTTGATCAAATCAGACAACTTACAGATGTCCTTTCAGCTTTGAAGATGGACTCAGACAAGCAGGGAAGTGGGTCCATGAGTCCAGACAGCATTGGATCAGAGAAACGTCCAGAGGAGTTTTTTGAGCCCCAGGTCCAAGGGTTCTTTGCTGGTGAACGAGTTGTACCAGAGAGCCCCACCATGGATATGCCGTCCTTTGTACCTCAAAATGTTCAAAACCAAGCCAAAGAATCTGCCAGATCTCTCACGCTTCAGCCTCCATATGGTGAACCAATCACAGTGTCAGAGAAGCAGCCGTCAGTGGAGGTGGTGGAGTTCAGCAGCATTGGTGCACCTTCTGACTTTTCTTCAATGGGAGTCAAAGTTCAAGAAGGAGACTCAATGAGAGACACAAGAGACAGATCTGGCATGTCAGCATATTTTGAAACATCAACTGTTGAGGCTGATGAGGGTAAGGGTGAAGGTTATTACGAACTGAGCACAGCTGGTGAAGAGAAGAGTACAACTGATTCCGGGTCTCAGGAGATCAGTTACAGCACACTAGCTGAAGCCCAGGATAAACCTGAAACCAAAAAAAGTACACCAGAAGACACTGGAGTGTTCACACTTCCCGACAGGAGTAATGAATGCCGACTTTCCCCGGGTAAACTGGCCTTAGAGCAGAGGAGTTACTCTCTTAACATCACCATTGGAGCAATGGATCAGAGTGGCCAGGGCAAACCTAGGAACTTCTCCCCACTGGCCACAGATATCATGTCATACACTAGTGGAAGTCTAGATGAGTCAGCAGACTACCTCCCAGTCACTACACCCTCTGTGGATAAGCCTCCATCCTTCCCTCCCCTGATCCTGGAGACTGCAGCTTCCATCACTTCAGATTCCTCATCTCCTCCAAGGACCACTGAACCAGTCTCAAAACACAGCCCTGAACCAGAGTCACCAGAATCACCGCAGCCCCCTAAAAATGCCTATAAAAATGGTACAGTGATGGCACAAGACTTACCTGAGATGTTGGACCTTGCTGGTACCCGTTCAAGACTGGCATCAGAAAACACTGACCCAGAAATTATCCGGAGAAAGTCAATTCAAGCTGATGTCCCTGCCTTTGCTGACGACCCATTGGCTAGCCTAGTGTCAGGGGAACAGAGTCCTGGGGCCAGAAAAAGTGAAAGCCAGCTAGAGGAGATGGGCTATTGTGTGTTCAGTGAATATTCAGGGCCCATGCCATCTCCTGCAGATGTATTTAGCCCTACAGACACTTCTGGACAGGTCTTCACCCCCTCAGTTCTGGAGGAGAAAGTGGCTGAGCAGGCAAGGAAATTAGCCGTCAGAGACACATCTGTGGAGGACAAGAGCCAGCCGTCAAGAGCTGCTGAAGTCACTGAGGAGAAAGACCAGAAGCAGGTAGAGAGAAAAGCTTCTGTTGAAGAAAAAGGCAAGGAGATTGTAGATGGTCAGCTGACTAAATCTGCAAGTGAGCAGGAGAAACCACCTGCTCAGCCAACTGAGTCCTTTGTGACACCAACGGTCACTGTGACTCTAGAAGAAGGAGGGAGGTCACTGAGTGAGACTGAACGACAAGCCAGTGGCGAAGGCTCAGCATCTGAAACTGAGATTGCTGACTACGAGAGGCAGATCCGCAAATTAGAGATGGAGGACAGGCCCCTCAGTTTGGAGGAGGAACGAGAACTGCAGGAGCTTCGGGAGAAGGTGAAGCTGGTCCACCAGGAGGCCTATGAGGAAGTGGATGCTGAAGATGTCTACCAGTTGACCGGAGTGGCCAAGGACCGTATTGCCAGGCCAGTGAAAACTTCACCTGCTTCATCTGTGGAGAGCAACATCGATGATGACAAGCTGCTCTCCCCAGTGCTCTCACCTTCCAAGCTTAAACAAAGAGAGGTTTATGGCTCCCCAAAAAGAACACCTTCACCAGTGTTAGGAATAAACAAAGAGGAGAAAGTGAAAGTGGAATTAGAAAGAAACTTGAAAGAAGAGCAAGAGAGGGAAGCAGCTGAGAAGAAAATGAAAGAAGAGGCGGAGAAAAACAAAAAAGAAATGAAAGAGAGAGAAGAGCGTGAAAGGAGAGAGAAAGAGGAAAGAGAGAAAGAAGAGGCAGAGAGGATACTGAGGGAAGAAAAAGAACGGAAGGAAAAGGGACAGAAAGAGCAAAAGATGAAAGAGAAATTAGAGAAAGAGAAGAAAGAGAAAGATGAGAGAGAGAAGAAAGAGAAAGAAGAGAGAGAGAAGAAAGAAAAGGAAAGAATGGAACAAGAGGAGCGAGAAAAAATAGAAAGAGAGGAAAAAGAAAGAATAGAGAAAGAGTTGAGGGAGAAGGAAGAGAAAGAAAAAGTAGAGAAGGAACTAAAAGAGAAGGAAGAGAAAGAAAAGAAAGAGAGGGAACTAAAGGAGAAGGAGGAGAAAGAAAAGCTAGAAAGGGAAATAAAAGAGAAAGAAGTGAAAGAAAAACTAGAGAGGGAACTAAAAGAGAAGGAAGAAAAAGAAAAGCTAGAGAGGGAACTAAAAGAGAAGGAAGAGAAAGAAAAGCTAGAGAGGGAACTAAAAGAGAAGGAACAGAAAGAAAAGAAAGAGAGGGAACTAAAAGAGAGGGAAGAGAAAGAAAGGGAACTGAAAGAGAAAGAAAAGCTAGAGAGGGAACTAAAGGAGAAGGAAGAGAGAGAAAAGAAAGAGAGGGAACTAAAAGAGAGGGAAGAGAAAGAAAAGATAGAGAGG
Source organism: Seriola lalandi dorsalis (assembly GCF_002814215.2). Taxonomy (NCBI): domain Eukaryota; kingdom Metazoa; phylum Chordata; class Actinopteri; order Carangiformes; family Carangidae; genus Seriola; species Seriola lalandi. Next base: position 1,275,255 of record NW_019525121.1, read on the forward strand.
GAACTGAAAGAGAAGGAAGAGAAAGAAAAGATACAGAGGGAACTGAAAGAGAAGGAAGAGAAAGAAAAGATAGAGAGGGAACTGAAAGAGAAGGAAGAGAAAGAAAAGATAGAGAGGGAACTGAAAGAGAAGGAAGAGAAAGAAAAGAAAGAGAGCGAAGAGAAAGAAAAGAAAGAGAGGGAAGAGAAAGAAAAGAAAGAGAGCGAACTGAAAGAGAAGGAAGAGAAAGAGAAAGTGGCTGAGGTGGACAAAACGGTTGCAGACAAGCCTCAAGAGATAGCGAGACAACCAGAGGAAAAAGTAGCCTTGACACCTGCTGAAAAAGAAGCTGAAAAACCTGTGGAGGCTGAACAGGAGGAAGAGGGAGGTGAGGAAGACATGTTAGAGAAAGCAGGGGCAGGAGCTGGGGCAGCGGGAATGAAAGAGATCCCAGAGACCCGTGCTGCCATCGAATCAGTGGTGACAGTTGAAGACGATTTCATCACTGTGGTCCAGACCATCGATGAAGCAGATGAGCCGGGACACAGTGTTCGTTTCTCGGCTCCTCCTGAGGCTGAAGGCCTTTGTGTCGGTCCCCGGAAGGAGGAAGACGAGGAAGACGAGGAATCTGTGGAGTTAGCCCAAGAAGCAGACATGGAGGCTGCCAGTCTAGAGGAGGTGGGTGATGTTCCTGAGACCCCTGCCTCCCCCGAGAAGGAGGCTCAAACCATAGAAACAGAAGAACCAACAGAAAGCTATGATAGAGATGAGACCACAATGGACGACTCCATCCTGGACAGCTCCTGGGTTGACACACAAGGTGAGATCTCATTGGTGGCTTCGCTTCTGATCTTTTTCCCGTTTCTTCCTCCTTCTGCCTTAAATAAACAAATTGAATCCTGTTTTATATTTTTCATGTCCTGTTTTTCCACATTGCAGATGATGATAAGAGTATGTTAACAGAGCAGATTGAGCCTTTGCCCAAGGTGCCCAGCCCAGTCAAAAAGCTTGGTGTGGTCCCGAACAAACAGACACAACAGAAGAAGCCAGAGAAACAGGAGAAGCTGGTCAAACCAAAGACCAAAGGAGGGCGGGCTAGAGGTCGAATCTCCACACCAGAACGCAAACCTGTCCGCAAAGAACCTGTCTACATCCCTAGAGAGGAAGTCAAGAAGAAAAAAGGTTCTTGTTATTTTGTTTTCCTTTTGATTTCTTGTGATTTATTTCGTACCTACACAACTGTTTGTGTCACTAAAAAACTGCAGTCTGAATATCTCACTAACACAGTGATTTGAGTTCTTTATACAGCAGCACTTCATATTTTTACCATGGTTCAGCATCAGTCTCTGCTTATTGTTGTCTCTCTGCTTTTGTTAATGACCCTGTTTCCTTTGATAATGTAGCTGTGATAAGGAAGACTGAGCTTTCCAAAAAAATGGAGAGTCGGTCTCAATCCCCAATTAAGAGGAGCATGATGAAATCAGCTGTTCGCGAGACCCGCTCCACCCAGCACCACTCCTGCCCCAGAAGGAGAACCACAGGTGACACATTGCCTCGGTCTATCACACAACTGGTGCTATCTGCAGGAGAGTCACCAGAAGACCAGTTCTCACTACATTTTACCTCCACTCTCAGCTTCCATTTGGTTTTAGCATCCATTTTGTTTCAGTGGTTTGTTTTTGTCATGCAGGTTTCATTGTATTCGAACACAATAAAAATTTACTGCCATACTTGTTTCATTTGGTTTCATTTATCTTTTTTGTTTTTTTGTTTTGTGTTGTTTTTTGCTCACTTTCTCTGTTCCATGAAGAGTAACTTAACACCAAGCTGCAAAGCACTGTTTCACTGACATCCTCTGCTTTAAAGTTTGTATATATGTGCGCTCAGATGTGTGCTTCATGTATCTGTAACCACACCTAACAGATTTCAAGCTGCACTTTACACGTCACTACTGCGAGGTCAATAAAAACAAAAAAAAAGTTGTTTCAAATATTTTGAAGCTTTGTCTGATGATCACGGACACTTTGTTTGGTCATAAAAACCAATAAAACCTTTCTGACCCCTTTGGTCTTTTTTAAGAATTACATATCCACTCTACCACAAGCTTATTTCAACCTATGGTTGCCAGGCAACTAGTAATCCATGGTTTTGCTCTATGGGACCTGATACTATAAAGACCCTATGATGCTGCACTGTCCCAGAGGCAGTTTGCACTTCATTTCCCCCTGACAGACTGAATTCTGTGTCATTGATGATGAAAGCCCAGTATACAGCTGCACTGCCCCAATTAGATTTTTTTCCAGCATTGCCTTACATAATACAATATCCTCTATTCTGTGTGATATCTTGCCAAATCTTTGCAGAACAGAGCTCTCAAGGGGGCAGCAACCCACTCCCGCAGAGCATTTGATTTGTCATATAGCTAACAATGCCAAATGTTTACAAAGTCCTATGCAAACCACATATCCTCAACAGGATAAAAATATGGTGATAATCTCCCAAAGTGGCAAATGTCAAAGGCTCTCACTTGTTCTCCTCCTATGTATGAAAGTTAATACATGTATTCTGTGTGAGTATTTTGATTTCCCTGAAATCCTGTTTCTCTGTCTGTCTGTCCCTTAGAGGCCCTACCAGACAGTCGTCAGCCTCTCAGTGTTGCAAGACAGTCTCGCGACACAGCATCGGTGAGTATACTCCACCAGCCTAACAATGACGTAACCTCTGTCTCCAGAACCTCTCAGAGAAAAATATAAAGATTTACTGACAAAGAGCCTAAATCAACAGTCGGGTTTGTGTTAGAACCACGGAATAAACACCAAGGAATAAACACCAATCAGGAGAAACTGACACTGATGACAGAACCTGAAACTCCTAAACGAGCTGACTGACTGCTCAGTCACCAGAAAACTGTACTTTCCAACATTAGATCTACTGTCTCTTTCATTGTTATTGGTGTCTGTGACAGATTTCAAACCTTTAGCTCTTGCTTGGACTGTAATAACATGGAACTCGAGTACACAAGTTGCCTTGTGCATCGTTAGTGCTTAAACTGAAACAATACCACATTAATGAAGCAGAATAATTACCTTAGAATTAAGATTCATTAAAAATCTGTTACATATTTCTCTCTTGTGACTTCCAGAGCAACCTAATGATCCATTCAGATAAACACATCACTTACGGTTTAAACCAGTGCTGTGTGCCTTCTTTCTGAGTCCCAATCGCTGCATGAAAAACAGTACATTGCAGTCTATATTAACACCACTTTTCCTTCGTATTGAATGAAAAAAATATTTATGTTGGTCGATTGCTGTTGCTTTTTGTTTGCTATTGTTGCCTTGTTTAATGGGTTTTTGCACAAGTAGATAAGACAGATCCATTTAGAATGTTTTTTTTTTTTTAACTGAGTGGGTGTTGAATCACCCTGTGACATTTCACCAGCGGCTGTGGTCGTGACTCCATTTTACTCCTCCACCATGGTAATGACAGTTATTGTGTCTGAAATAACACGGTTTCTGCATTTCTTAAATGTCATGTCATTACAGCATACTGTGTAGTGTATTCTGTCACTTTGAGCCCACATTATATTCCACTTTTGATTTACACTCTCTATTTAAAGTCTACAAATACATCTGTTACTGTGGTCTGCAGTGTAACTTGAAATCTTGCATGGGCATGGTGAACAGTATCTTTGTTTTTTGTTTGTATTTTAATGGATGAACACAGTGTTTACATTTCTTTGTTATATGTTCAAAATGAATGTGCATGAATGCCTGTTTTGTTGATCATTAGATGCTAAGCACACAAGATCTGGTGTTAATATCTCATTCCTCATCCTACAAAGCGTACATCAGATCTTTTGCACTGATAATGCATGTTGAAGCACTGTTATTTTCACCACTCTTTTGTCACCCTATGTCCTGTATTTGGTGCCATGCTACTCACCCAACGGGCGGCATCATTGTGCCATCTCAGTGCCATGCCCATCGTTTGCCACTAACAAAGATCCCCACCTCCATATCCAGAGTGACTGCCTCATTAGATAGACCTCGCCCATCCTCAGCAGAGCTTCTAGGCTCCCCAGTATTACAGAGACTCAGAGCCAAGGTAGGTGGTTGGTAGAGCAGCACTGTAGCTGCAGGTCTGACGTTCTGGCGTTCTGAAAAGATCCACATTAACATGATTTGTTTACAACTTACTTCCATTTTGTAATATTTTGCGCGTAAACCTGTTTCACCTCCTATAAAAAATCAATCACAGGCCTAAGGATTTTCATCTTGTCTCTGGTGTGTGCCAACAGGACGGAGGATCACGAAGCCCAGACAAGAGGTCCTCCCTGCCGCGGCACGGCTCCATTCTGAGTCGCCGTGGGTACCATGACCACGAGGAGAGTTCCACCTCCATCACCAGCTCTGGCTCCACTGCTCCCCGCAGACCCACATGTAGGCTCCAGCTCCTTTAATCAACTCACTTTACAAAGAATCAGTATTCGGGTGGCATTAGGTAGCCTAAAACCAACATCCACCAGTGGGAGTCAAAACAACACTGATTCAACCAATATAACTTTTCAAAAGCATATATTATACCAAAGCAGATAAATGATTGCTTTAATGTAAATATAAAGATCTTTAAGAAAAATGAAAAACACACGCCTGACATTTTATGTTCATATTCTAAGGGGATAAAAGCCTCTTCATTTTATTTAGGTATAATTTTGATTATTTTAACAAGCCCTAGCTTTAGTGTGCCAATGAGAGATGTGCATGGTGGAAATAAAATTGCCATTGTTTTATCTTTGCTCACACTATACCAAGATGTACTGTATGTACTTTCTCCTTGCTGTATTTTTATTTGCTTCACTCATTCTGTACTAATCAGATCAGAAGCTTATTCATGTTATTCTCTTGACCATCTCCGTGTAACAGTAGATCTCACTGTCTTTGATGTTTTATCAAAACATAACTTGCTTTAGTACAGATCCAGGTGAATGTAAGTGGGATTTGACTGCTTGCAAATCTCCCCCTTTTTTCTTCTTTGTTCTTGTAGCTAAATCTTAATCCTTTCCTCCTTTGCCTTCTGTAGCATTTCGCCCTGAGATGAGGGCAGAGCATAGGACAGGACGAGCCCCTAGTATGACAGGTAGAAGGGATTTTCTATACCTCTGTCAGTGTTATAGCAAAACATTTTCTAAAGGATTATTGTAATGGATTGTGTTAGGCTGTACAAGTCTTAGTAAACTGGTACCTCAATGGATGTTCAGGTTAACACCAAACATCCGTAATGAGAAGTTCTTATTATAAAACATGTTAAATTATTTTTATGACAATTGCAATATAATACAGCACCTTTTTACCTTCAGCTCCCACTTTTACCCTTTAAATTCTTCCAACCAGTAACAGAATCAGTCCGCTCCCGTTCGGCTCGCAGTGGCCATTCCACCCCCCGTACTCCTGGCTCCATAGCCATCACCCCAGGGACCCCTCCCAGCTACTCATCATCCTCCAGGACCCCTGGAACCCCTCGCTCCCTCAGCTTGATTTCCCAGGAGAGGAAGGTGGCAGTAGTCCGCACCCCACCCAAGTCGCCTGCAACCACACCCAAGCAGCTTCGCATCATTAACCAGCCACTGCCTGACTTCAAGAATGTCAAGTCCAAGATCGGCTCCACAGAGAATATCAAGTACCAGCCCAAAGGAGGACAGGTGACACTCTTCTACCACACTTCCCCACAAAACCTGTAGCTTCTGACTAAATACTTGTTTATTTCTTTCACCTCTGCAATGCTGCATTCTTATTTATACTGGTTTTAATGTGTTTCTGTTTGTACAACGCATCTCTGTTTAACAATTACAGGGATAGATAGTCATTGAGAAGTTTATTTTTGTTAGTACAGGAAATATGCAGATATAAAGAACTATACCAGTTTCCCCTCAGGTCCATATACACCGATGAGTCACTACATTAAAACCAGTGACTACTTTTAATGTTGTGGCTGCTCGTTGTACATGTAGATCCGTGGGCTATATACCATTGGTATGCACCAAGGCCAGCATTAACAGGCTTGATACCAATTGGATTTTAAAGTGTCTCTTTGTGTAACATCTTCTGCCTTTTTCTTCTGCTTTGATATGCTTATTTCCCATGGCTCCTCTGACCCACCTGTGTCACACTCATAGTCTTTTTTAGTTTCTTAGTTGCTGCTTTCTACTGTTAGCCCTCCAGTCATCCTGCTGACTCACTAGTATAAAAGACAATGAGTGTTCTGTGGAAGAAAAAAAAAATGAAATTCTCAAAACCCTTTATTAAACACAGACTGTTCACTTAAACTAAGAAGGTTAAGAATTAAAATGAATAATTTCACCATTTTACTAAAATTACAATCTACGAAATTATAGTAAAACTGAAAAAAATACCAAATTTCCTCAGACTTTCAAATACTTGAAGGTTCAAGGTAAGGGCTAGCATAGAACAACTCATTTAAAGCCATAACTTTTATATTAACACTGATTTAAATAATGATACTGATATTGAATACAAAGATCAGCTGTCCTTTAGAGTTTTAGCCACTTCCAGTTCATTGTTTGATTTTCCAGTCAGTATGGTGAACTCCTACTGGTGCCCCTGTATGCAACTATGGGCAGCTGTTCCTAGCATGTGAGCTCACACACATGATTACATGTTTCCTGCCCTGTGTGAAATGGCACAGAGCCAGACTAAAGGTGTCAGGGAAGAGAGCTGAGCATGTAGCAGGAAAACACATGTGACACAATGAACCAAACCAATACTAAAGGTTGACAAAAGATCCGGTTGTCCATGTTGCTCTGGATGTATAAAATAAGAAAGCAGTTGTTTGCTTATAGTATATCAAGGTTCTGTTGTTGTGGACTGTTCCCTTTGTCAAAAATGGTTTAAACATTATTATGATCATACAAATAAAACACCAAATGTATCTCAGTTCAGATGGCTGTGTTGCCATTCATGGATCAATACTATGGATCCTGAGGATAAAAGCTGAGATGGGGAGTTTTTTAGTATGATTTCACCCTAATTTTTATATCGAAAAGAAGTAAAAATCAGGCCTCAATAATGTCAGATTTGTACTCATGTCATTTCGTGCCTCTTAATTAGCCATTTCTTTGGCCCCAAATTTCAATAAACAGAGAAGTGACCTGACTGTGACATCACATTGACTGTCAAAACTGTGAGCCATATTTGTCCCTTCAGTTCCTCTCCCCCAGGCTCTGTGAACTGAGCACAACACTTCTGCACAGCAGAAATCTGCATTTCAAATCATGTTTTCCGTTGCTGCACATAATCTGCATTAGCAGGGTGTTTGGGAGTGTATATCCTACAGTTTGACAAACATCTTGTTCTGAAACACAAAGTCAGCACTGCAACAGGAAGCATAGTAATGAAAACAGCAATGTGTCTGTAGCCATCAGCTCTTACAAGCCTCCACTGATGACCTGATTAGGAGTCTAAGCGCTTGGCTGACATCTTTATGACTTGCCAGGTCGCTGCACTGCTCTGTGCAGCCAGCCACAAAATAGGGAGGGATCATGTTCCAAACGCCTCCCTGTCATCTGCAGGAGAAATGGCCTGACTGGAGTTTCTGTGCATGTTTGCATGTGTGTTTGTGTGTGCAAGCATGCATGCTGGGTCATAATCGGTGACAATGCTAAAGCTGGCAATGTTTCGCTTTTCATGCAAATCTCGTTTGGGTAATAGCTGTGCAGAGAGTAAGACAGATGACATTTAGTGTCAGGAATCTTACAAACTTTTATTCCAAGCTTTTACTTTGGGGGTGATTTTTTTTTTTTTTGGAGGATCGTGCAGCTTAATGTCACCTTATGCAGTGAGAGTATCTGTGAGAGTTTACCTTGACAGCGTAGGTAATCCAGTGTTCCCCACCAAGTGCTACATTGGAGTCTGTAGTCTTGTGGCTGTGAAAATGATTGGTTCATGATTGAGTCATAATTTTGGCCCACTGCGTGTCAGCTTATGTTTGGCTGTGAACATTAAACACTTTAAACGCATTTGTTACCTGTAACACAGGGTGTCCTGTAAGAGGGTTAGCTCCTCATTAGATGTACATGGCAATTTAAATGATTTCCTCCGTAATAACTTATGTCGAAAAAGTTTACTATGAACTGTGAATGGTGCGATAACTTGTTAGTCAAAAGATATTTGTTTAATGTTAATATAATTAATTTGTTCCAAATGGAGTTCAGCCAAGAAAGAATTGCATGTTTTAATAATACCAAAATGATGCAAGATGCATACAATGGCTTGTGCTAGCAAAGGTTGTGCTCAAAATCAATTAGACATCAACCAACAGTAAAACATGTTAAATAGCTACAGTATGAACAACCCTAAAAGTAACATTTAGGATTCTCTACCATACAGATAATTTTTATGTGTAATGGTTTATTCATTAATGAACATTTAACAGCAGGATTAAGTAAAGTTTTTCATATATGATTCCAAAATACCTGCTGGTAGCAGTTAACAGAAATTACAGGATTTTGTACTGTTGCTACTTGATCAGGTGAGAACGGTAGGGTGGTAATCCTTAAGTTAACAAGATTCAGTCTCCCATTCCTCAGTACGCTTCTCCCTTTTTTTCCTCGACAGCTCTACATTTTGAAAGTGCAGTGAGAGATGGGTATACAATAGCCGCTTATAAGACTCTGAGTTCCAGCTCACGCAGTTAGAAAATTTAGAATATAAAGAAGCTGGTTCAGTCATGGTCCTCCTCTCAACCCACATGTCTGTCTTGTGTCGCTTGTGACTGAAATATTACTGAACTGTTCATCAGTAGCATAAAGCTATTGTCACGATAAGCTCCTATTTCCAGAGTGTGAAAAAGAACAGTCGTGTTTTGAGCTCAATTCCCATTAAGCTTTCAGCTGGATTTCAGTTTGGACGATAAAATTCTTTAAATACACAGTTTTATTTTAGTCACACATAAAATACAAGTAACCCCTTTCATATGACAGTAAAATACTTCCCTCCTTACCTTTGGTAGTCGCAAGCAGGTCCAAGTAGTTCCTATGTCCAAGCAGCTCCTGTAGTGAGCCTCCCTCAGCCACTGACCTGTCCATTGATTGTCCTCATAGAAGCACAACGACCAAAATATGCCAACAGAGGCCAAACACAGGGCCTCTTGGATCTGGAAGTCAGTGCTGCGCCTCATCTCCGTTACTCTGTGTCTGTCAGGGGCACAGAGTGTGACCTGGACCCAAGACCTGCTGGTACACCTCAGCACTGTTAAATATGGCACAGTGTGTTTTAGGGCCTGGATACGAGTGTGCAACTGAAAGAATGAAACACAATGATAACAGTAAACAATGATGAATTTGAAAGACTATTCTTGATGGATTAAATTAGCATTTTGATGAGGCATAAAGCCCAAGTAAATAAAAAAAAAATATTAAATGAGATAACTCAATTTGTCAAATTATAACTCTTAACTTTTTCTTTACATGATGAATTAATATTTGAGTTTTCAATATTTAATAAAGTCCAACACACAGAACAGCAGCAGGAGCTGTTCTGTTTAGGCAGGAGTCACGTGTGGGATCAAGCCAATCAGAGATCCTGCCCTGTGGGTTAGAATTGATTTGATCTAAAGGTGCTTACACGAATATAAGGGATCCATAGTTCTCAAGAAATAGTTTTTTAACAATTTAAGGAACGCACCAAGTTTCCGAGACGTTTTTCAACTTAAACTTGATGGGAGTGAAAAAATAAAGTGTAAGTGGTGGAACTTGTAGATGCTCCACAGGTAAACACAGCAGTAAAATAAAAATTAAAAATGTCAATATCCAGAAAGGGTTATTGAAAATGATACAAATTTAGTCAGCATCTTTTCTTTTGATATAATGCTAGTTATTTATTTCTATATTCTCTCTATTCTGCTACATATATGTAATATTTTATTATAATATTTTTTCATTATTGTGCTGAAGTTTTACCACAGAGAACTGGAGCAAATAATCAATGTGGCTGATAGATGATTAATGGGCCAACTTCCCAAAAACCTGGTGTATTTGTTTTTTTTTACACATTAAATGGTAATGTCGCATTAACACAAGGTAAATGATGCTCATGATCAACATCTCTCATGCACACTAATTCTTTAAGACTTATTTCATACTTCACATTTTTCAATTCATTGTTCATCACTATCCTGTGGTAGTCTTATAACTAAGTATTGAATCCCATCCACCATGTAAGAGGTCCATGCTATCTGTGTATTTCTCCATAGAATCATATATTAAACAAGAAGGTGGACGTCAGTCACATACTATCAAAATGCAGTTCCAAGGATAATCTGAAGCATTCTCCCGGTGAAGCCAATGTATGTACCCTTCCATCTTTACCCTCCTTGATTGAGGAAATGGGTGATGGCCATATTTAATTCTTGTTTGTCAGTCTGTCTGAAAAAATCCCACTGCATAGTTTGATTAAAAGTTAAGTTACATGCAGCAAGCTGCTTCTTGTTGTGCTGTGCCTGGCTGCATATATAGCTATCTTTGTGGTCTAGTATCGTAGTACTTCAGTTTGTATTTTACCCTGAAATCCTCCTTTCCCACTTGTGTATTGATTCTCACGCTTGAAACTCAGATATGATTCATTATCTCCCTTTTCACTTTCAGTTTGTGGGTAACAAAGGCCACTTTTAAATCTTAGTTGTACAAATGTTATCATATTTTACTCACATACCCATAAGCCGCCAGAAAAGCACAGCAACTGGTAGGTCAGCTCCTGATGTTAGCCACCTCCTTGCCATGAGAGCGGTGCCATAAACCCCAGAATAACTCAGCTCTCTGGCACCAAGGTGGCCTGATGGTTAGAGAGTGCCAGATGACCAAAGCCATGTGTTGGCAAACGTCTGCTGTGCTCAAGTGTACCTCAGTAAGACACTTAAAGTCCCGCTGATAGAGGGGGCTAAGTAAGAAGGAAATGTGCCTGTGCCACTGTGATTGTTAAATTTAAATTAATTTTTCCATTAAATCTCGTTCATCATACTACACATCTTAGGTCTGGTATCTGAGTCTGACAGTTATTTCACATTGTCTTGTTACACCTGTTGTAGATTGTCCCAGAGACTAATAGTGGGTCTACCATTTAGTTAATTGTGTTCTTTCTTACCCTAGAAATGGCTCTGATTCCCATTTCACCGGGGGTGTTAGTTTGTTTCATGTATAATGTTTGACTCTAGATGTTGCCCAGATGAACATTTATAAAAGTAAATTTCGAGACAAAGTAAAATTTTGCTTCATTTTTCGTGCTCCCTCATGCCCCCCCCCCCCCCCCCCCCCCCTTCCAGCAAGGGAAGGGACCAACAACCTTTCTTTTATCATGAGGTATGCCCCTGTCAGTTGATATTTAAATTTTATTGTATAAAAGTATATAAGTTAAATATGTGAATCTTCTGCTGTCTGTTCATTTTAATAGGTTGTAGTCAAAATAAAGAAAGACCTAAAGCATTTATATTATTTTAATTTGGAACAGATGATAAAACATAAGTCCTAATTAATTGTTGTAAAGAAACGAGAAGTGTTTCAGTAGAGAATGCAAGAATGGCTTGGCACCGTTTTTCTTTCTAATTACTAATGCATTACTAGCTTTGGGGAGAATTTTTATGGTAATGTCCTTTTATTCATTTATTTTCATGCCTTTGTTCTCTGACCAGATAGACACTAACTGCACATCAGATATTTCATAGACCTAGGGGAAAGTAATGGCAGAACAGCAGGCACTGTGCTAATTGGGAGCTGGACTCACAATCAGTTTACGACCAACAAGGTCCTGTTTGCTAGTTAGTGTCTCTGCTGTTTGGCTGCTGAATAACCCACTTGTTTACTGGGTGGAACAAGGCATTGTTTTGGTCTGATCAAGTTATTTTGAAGAAAATATAGAACAGTTCAGGGCTCACACACCTCATGGCCTCTTTTCTCCTCTCCTCTCCTCTCCTCTCCTCTCCTCTCCTCTCCTCTCCTCTCCTCTCCTCTCCTCTCCTCTCCTCTCCTCTCCTCTCCTCTCCTCTCCTCTCCTCATGCAAAAATGCTTGGGACATGTTTGTTCTGTGTGTCTTATTTTCTCTCCAGTGTAGTTTCCATCGCTTTTACTGTTCTGCTGGGAAAAATGTATTTAACTGTTAGTGTTTATGTACCAACTCTGCTATGTCTGCATCTCACTCCTGCTTTCTCTCCTTGCAGCTACAGAGAGCTGTTTACCATCTCTGCGCAGTCATATTTCTTTATTATCCCTGCAGCCTAGTGGTCTGAAGTTTGAACTGCCTTTGATTTGCATTTACTTGTATTTTAAATCTGAACAGAGGATAGGCAAAACCATAAGGGAAAATTTGAAGTATCTTCTCAAGTGACACTTTGTGAAGTGAAGATTTTTTGAATGTTTCCTTTTTGTTTTATTGGCTCAAAATTCATATAAAAACAAATTAATTGCAGCAATATCTTTAAATGTCATGTTGCTCTGCACCAAAGCCTTTTACTACCCACAGAAGGGGCTCAAAGGTACAATAACTAGCTTTGGCTTCAGTTTAGCAACATTTTTTGCTGGGGATCCCGTTTTTCATAGGATGTTATGTTATGGTGATTCCTAGAGGGAGACACAGAGTAAAGAGGATCCACTGAGGTGTCACCAGATGTAGCACATTTGTAGCACATATACGGTAGGGTCAAAGCTCATGCTGTGAGACACGTAGTAGAGATGAATCTGTCATGCCTTTTAGCTCAGAGTGATTGTATCCACTAAATGGTGTAGAGGAAGCAACATGGCAACCATTGTGTCAGGTATTAGTTCACTAGAGCCAAACAAACTCAGATGTCTAGGACAGTCTATTTAAGTGGAAAAGATACAAAGTGTTTACGAGATGTTTAAAGTGAAGTGCCATGCCAGAAAGCCCAAGCCTTTTCCCACCTTATTCCTGACCTCCACCCCTGCAGGTTCTCATCCCCAGTGTTAAGCTGGACTATAGCCATGTTCAGTCTAGGTGTGGGTCCTTGGACAGGCGGGGCTACTCAGCAGGAGGTGGAAACGTGAGTCTTGTGCCACAAGTCCACTGTCTCAGTGTTCATGTCAGTGTTATTTCTGTGTTTTGTCGTATTGTGTTTTTTCAGCGTTGCCTTTTCCTTTTTTTCACCTCGCTTTACAATTTCCCAGTTTTCAACACAACATTCTCCATTAGTGGTTTGTGTCCTGCGAGGAATTTTCATACAGAAGGTTGAATGTCTCCTCCTCCAGCACTTGACAACATTTACAACTCTAGCAGCATTCTACATGTAAAGACTATACTTTTTGTACAAAGGCTGTTCTGTTTTGCGCTAAAAGTAGTTTTTTAGCATTGGTAAATTTTTATGCATAGAAGTCTAAATGCATAGAAAAAATTTGTCAAGTTATTACTAGCAAGACTCTTGCCAGCATGTCTCATCCTCCACAGGTAGCACACTGCATGAAGCACTTCCCTCTTAGCTGATTAACTCCGATTACAGACATGTGAAGGCAGCAGGTACAGTGTGTGCTCAATCTGCAGTTTCTAATTTGTGTGATGCACATTATCAAAGCACCGTTATGCAAGCCTCATCATAATGAGACAATTAAAACTTCTCTCTTGACTTTATGCCACTTCCCTCAGAATAGTCTGTTCTCACCAAACCTCTTTTTATTTGCGTCTGACAAATCCGGGTTACCGGGGATAAAAACTGCCTGCAACGCCTTCTTTCCAACAACTGTGGTGCCAGAAGCATCACCTTTATAATTGCAACCGATTATGGTTACGTTTCACAGTAGTGTGACTAGAAACAAGAATTTGTTGTTTTAACAAAATCACATTTATTATGCAACCATAGACAGCTGTTTTGTTCCCAGTTTTGCTGTGGCCTTATTTAATGTGGTAACTATGAGGATCACTGTGATTCTACATTGTATATTGTTATGCACAGTAAACATGGTAATTACTAGTCTTTCAGTATGTATGGAAACACTAATTAAACACAAAGAGACATCTGTTGTCTGTGGCATATTTGGTCTAGCTGCAGTCAAATAAATAAACAGAAGATAATTGATTTTATACATTTTAGCAATTACCAAACTTGCTTACCCCAAAAGAAAAGTGAAATAAACCTCAGCTGTTTGGTTACTTTCATCTTACCAATAAAACTCAAATAAAAGGGATAACCACTCCCTTTTTCTATTAAACTGTATAGTGTTATATGTGTTTAAGGATAATCATAAAAACTAAAAATTGCACAGTGTTATAGTCAAATAGCATATCTAGTCTCAACAGCTAGACAAATATCTCATGTCAATCCACGGTGAGTGACAAATGGCACATAAGACACTGGTCACTTTAAATCACAGCTGACCAACTGACAGTTCTTGCAGCTTTTTATAGCAGGCACATGACAGAGTTGAGGGCCCTCATGAAATGGGTGAGTAACAAGGGGAGCTGAAGGCCACAGAGTAGGTGGCTGAGTTGTTGAATGAACCAGTCACTGGACTGCATCTCCACAGCTTCAGAAATTTGGGGACAGAATGATATAGTACAATTTCCATTCAGAGGAAAGTCCGAAAGGTACATGCAGGCCCTAATATATGGCCCAGTTGAAATTCATAATTTGGTTCTTTTATATGCATATACAGTACTGTGCCAAAGGTTTGGTGTCTAAAACTAAAATGAGGATGCTTTCAAAAATAATAACAAGAATTGTTTTTTATTCATCAATTAACTTAAAAAAAAAAAAAAGTTACTAGAAACAGAAAAAACCTGAATCAAATATATAGTTGGTGTGATCACACTTTGCCTTTAAAACAGTACCAGTTCTCCCAGGTGCACCTGTGCTCAGTTTTTCAACTTATTTGGCAGGTAGGTTGTTCCAAGCCTCTTGGAGAACTTGCAGTTCATCTGTGGATTTAGGCAGTCTCTGTTTCTTCTGTCTCTTCATGTAATCCCACACTGACTCCATGATGTTGAGCTCAGAGCTCTGTGGAGGCCAGACCATCTGTTGCAGGACTCCCTGTTCTTCTCATCTCTGAAGATGGTTCTTTATGAGTCTAGCTTTGTGTTTTGGGTTGTTTTCATGCTGCAGAACAAATTTGGGACCGATCAGACGTCTCCCTGATGGTATTGTGTGATGGATAAAAATCTAAACATCTAATATTCCTAAACCTCTTGCACAGTACTCTACATACAAGTCTGCATTTTTTCAAGAGAAGTGGCCTTTACTCGCCATTCTTTTACCAAATTGTATTGTTCATATATTAAATTGAGACAATACATTTGTTCCTCTCATGAGTTTTAAGGGCATGGGCGGACCAGTGTGACTGGCCATGATGGTTTACCTAGGTGAAGTTTACCAAGGGTAGTCGAAGCAAAATGTAATATTTTATAATGTAGGACTATATTTGCTAAGCATGCACGTTCCCTTTCTATCAACCTGTAAAACCAAAATCAATACTAGATTTAGAATTCTAGTTGGTTATAAATCATGAGATTTTATAAATCTTCTCTGTAAATCATAAAGAGATCATTGCTGGAGAGACGAGTCAAGCTGCAGCCTGCTGTTCACCCACGTTGACACAAACCACATCTCATCTCTGTCTGTAAACTCATGCTGCATATCTTTGCTAGTGTTTTGCATGTGTGAGGGATGCCTGGCAGGTGAACAGGCTAAGCCGCATTCTGTACATTGTGCACATGGTGTTGTGGTTTGTTATGTGGCTCATGATCTGCGTGGCTCACCATTTTCCTCTCAGGCTATTTAAGAGAGGAGAAAATAAAGAACACGAAATCATTGGTTACAAAAAGGCATATCAACTAAATCAGTCACTTGGCAAAGTGATTGCTGACCACAGGCGTGACCCAGTGATTCATCTCAGGATGTGGTGTATCTCTTCTTGTTCATTGTGCTGTGTCTAAAGCTTTATAGCTCTGCTCTGTTCGCTGTCTCATTGGCTCACTCCTTATATATCTCTCAGTGGTTTTTCTCTTCAGATCCCCAGGGTGTGTCACATAACTGCACTTCCCTATCTACTCTCTGCCTGTGGCCACTTTCAAGTGTGCAGTCGTTCTTTTTTTTTTTTTTTAACTGTCTCACACTGAATCGTCACTGTTGTGGTGTAAAATATACAATATTAGACAGGTTTTCTGAACGCGCCAAAACATTTTTAGCTCAAAACACAGTTCCAGCACTCATGCAGTTTGTATTCAGTCTTGGTTCCGTCGGTTTAACAGGCACCAGCAGTTCTCCGCACAGCAGAACACCAGGACTGTCATGTAATAGTCACTGGTATTCTGCTGTTGCGCTGTCTTGCTCGTGTTTTTCTAATAATTACATGCAATTAGATATCACTGTCTCAGAATGTAGAAACAGCAGCCTTTCATTCCTAGTTTATACCCAGTCATTTTCTTTAAACAACATCTAAATCTAGTAGCAGAAGTCATCAACTCTCATTGCCTCATTGTGAGCTGTGAGCTTTTACCACGTCTGTTTCTGACTTTGCTTCTTTCAGGTGCAGATACAGAATAAGAAGATTGATTTGAGCCACGTGACCTCCAAGTGTGGCTCTCTAGACAACATCCATCATCGGCCAGGTAACCTTCGGTCTAAACTCATTCGGGGGGAACTGAGGGGTAACACCGGCAGTGGCAGTGTGGAATAAAGGATAGCGATGCCTGCTTATGACCAAAAGGTCACCAGTGCAATCCTTTACCTTCGGATATGAATTCATGTGGTAGGGATGTCCAGCACTCTTTAACAGTGCTTAGAGCAAGTTCAGACTGAGGTTACAGTGCCACAATTTCCAGTTGAGAAATGTGTGTAAGGGTAGGAAAAAACTGAGAATACAATGAGCCGAGCAGACCGCTGGCCCTCATTTATTTTCTCTAAGAAGTAGTGAATCTTGGCAAGAAGCACAGTAGGCCAGAAGCCAAAGGCAGGCAAGTAGTGTGGAAAGCACCCAAATGAACTATGACCTGCAAGGCATAGAAAATCACAGCTTGGCAACCAGTCACACTTGACACCCATCTGGTAGTCTAACATGACTCAAGGACCTCATTTGTGTCCATCATTAACATGGGATCTGTACCGGGATATTTTACTTGGTTGAAAAAAAAAAATCCATTGTAATCCAAGTTAAATGCGACACTGTGATCAGATCTCAGCCAGGTATAAACGCAGTCCATTAACTTTGACCACATTCCTAAGTAAAAATCAGCCTAGGAAGTTGACAGGTCACCAAACTCCACTTCTTCCTGCTAGCTCAAGGTGCCTGGCCGAGTAATAGTGTCACCTTACAAGTCCTCCCTCTCAAAAAAACAATTTCAAATTGAATTCGCTTGCATTTTGACATGTGATCGCAGTGAAGGCAGAATGGAGATACTGACAACGCATATGAATACCAGGTGCAGATGCATGTTCATGGATCAGCTGTCATTATCCAGATAATGTAACCAGATACAGATCACATTTTAATACCAAGGATAAATGAGGCCAAGGAATCCCACAGGTGGTTGTTCTTAGACTTGTTTACCTGTACATGTCAGACACTGAGTGCGAAGGCAAGGCATAAGATTTAATGCACTGTGGCTGATTGTAAACTGACAATAAAGTGTAATTTAATCCAATCTAAATAATAAATGTAAGCTGCCATTTATATTCATCCCTTGAAGCAACACAGCAGTCAAATGAAGCTCCAGTACTGATCTGGACCATGGTCAATTTACAAAATAAAATACTGGAAGACACAATAAACTGCATTTGGATTGACAGCTCGATGGATCCGTCCACAGGTGGCGGAATGTGGGAGGTGTTGTGGTTTCTGGCAGTCTTGCCATGTTCTGTTTGTTTCTACCCTGCGTGTGAATGTGGATGTGAAGCACAATGTTGATCAGCTAAATTGGGTCAAACCTGGGACCCACCTGGAACCCCTCATTCAAATCACTGATTGTAAAAGAACCAACAAAAATCACGTACACTGTTGATGACTTACTTCAGTCCTCAGATATTCATCAGGCAGGGAAGGACTGAGGACAATGTTTTCTCACTCACATTTTATCATCCAGTTCAAGACTTTCTGAAGGGTAATTCGTCATTCATCATCACTGAAATACAACAAACCAAAGATTAGCAGTGAGAGAGAGCATGTTTGCTCTGGATGGGATCAAATGATGCAGAGGTAAAACTGGTCAAGGACACAGAGTAAGCCTAAAGCAAGATATAGTACATAGCTTGTTAGGATGACATTGGTTTTGGGAAGTCACTGTTAAGTTTTAAGTTTTTTAAGCTTTGATCGCCTCAAATTAAATTATATTTACATCCACTGTGCTGAGGTTGTGGCAAGACTCTCAGTGGTAGATCTCCCAATACCTTTGCAATTGTATCCAAATCCTTATGATCAGACAACTACAGGTAAAAATAAGTATATGTACATTTTTAATTCAGATGAACCAAATACACTGCAGACCTGTTTTTAATACAGTGCTGAAAAGATTTCAGATACTATGTTTATAGTGTGTGTATCTAAGACAGGTTTCCAGAGTACTTGCTGTTTCGCTGTGAGGTGTGGAATCATTTTCCACTCCCACATGATTTTGTGGTGAATGCTTCGGGTCCTGCAGCCCCATCTGCTGGCCCCTTCCTGATTGAGCCTTTATTTTACTACCTTTATTTATTGAGGGTTCGCTGGAAACGCATGGTCAGCATTGCACATTCCTTTTCCCCATAAACCCTCCAAAAACCTCCAGACCAGGGTTTGTAGAAAAAAACTTAAGTCACTTGAGTCAATATTTCTGTATAGTTTTTACATTTTCTCTACTTCTTCCCAGGGGGCGGTAACGTGCGTATAGAGAGTGTGAAGTTGGACTTCAAAGACAAGGCCCAAGCCAAGGTGGGTTCCCTGGATAATGCTCACCACACTCCTGGTGGAGGCCGTGTCATGGTGAGTGTCAGCTCCATGCCCTCAAACCATGATTTAAAGGAAAACATCACGTTTTTGAGAGATTGTCTTACTAGTCAATATAGGTATATGCTTTATGACGACACATACAGCACATGCATAATAAATAACATTTTCTCTGTAAGTCATGGTGTGTAGACTTTTCAGTTGTCATTATATTTTACAAGTTACTTAAACAGTGAAAACAACATAGAGAGAAAAGTCACCCTAGTCCATGAATAGTTCTGTAATCTTAAATGATATGTAGCATAGCCATAGTTTTACTCAGGGAGGCTAAAATGGATTAAGTTTCAATCTAATTATATAATATACATTACACACACACACACACACACACACACACACACACACACACACATACATATATATATATATATATATATATATATATATATGTGTGTGTATATATATATATATAAATGTGTTTCCAACAGGCCAATCTTTCAAAAACTTGTTTTCCTTTATCTGCCTTTGAGGGTATCAGTAAAGGTATAGTATACGCCTCTACCATTAAATTATGTAGAAGTTAATTCAAACATCCTAAATTATGCTTATTTTTTGCAGTTGTTCTAAAGCTGACTCACAATGATAATTATAAATATTTTTAAATGCCTTCTTCCCCATACACTTTTCCCATCACACCACCTACATTTAATAGATTGAGAGCCACAGGCTGGCATTTCGCGACCAAGCCAAGGCCCGAGTGGACCATGGAGCTGACATCGTCATCCAGTCGCCAGGCCTGTCTGGTTCTGTGTCTCCCCACCGCCACCGGGACAGCCACCTCTCCTCCTCCGGCAGTCTCAACATGATGGAGTCGCCGCAGTTAGCAACCCTGGCTGAGGATGTCACTGCGGCTCTGGCTAAGCAGGGTTTGTGAACACTGGATCTGTGGGTTCATCCTCTGCACCACAGACATCCTCAGCCTGATTCCCTCAAACTCTCTTTCTCTCTTTCTGCCCACTCCTGCCACCTAGAGGCCAACTTCAGCTAAACCACAGCCTCTGAACATCTCCACTCCAAGATCCATTTCTCAACTTTAAGTAGGGACTCAAGTTAGGAGCTACGGTACTTTGGTCCTCTTTATTTTGATCCTGAATATGTGTTATATCAGATTCATTATGTTGGCCTCTCTCTTTAAATTATGTTGCATAGAATAGTTCAGTCTGAGCACTCACTGGTCATAGATAAGATTAAGTTTGTAAGGACCAGGTATTGGCTTGACTGGCCCTGGATCAGTGTTTTGAAGAAGCTATTGCCTTTTTCTACATAAAATAAGAAGTAATGTGGCCAGCACACCATGCAGCACATGTTGTTCTTGCTCAGTAAACGTGCATGGACGCCAAACCACCTAACAAACCAAGCATCCTTACTGCAAGTCATTCTTGTCATCAAATATATAATATGATATATTTAACAAATATATATAGAAACATGTATAAAAATACAAGTTCTTCGCCATCTAAATGTCCTCAGAACATTTTAAAAGGAAGTGACAATATGGCTATAAAATATACCTGTAAAATTGCATTATTGCAAGAACTAGGTCTATGTTATGACAAGCATGTATTGATTCAAATATTAAAAGAGGCTATTTTGTAATTTAAAAAAAAAAAGGATTTTAGTAAGTTATTTCCTCAATTATTGGATAAAAATTAAACAAGTTCATGTTTTGTAGTTATTAGTTGTTTACAGTGTAATGCTTGGTGACAGTGTCAGACAGCTGATTTGGTGTTGCTAAGGAATGCATCTCAGTCCTGTTGACGAGCATCATACACTTGTACCTGCTCAGTAGTTCAATATAGAAGCCTGTTTATACTTCAGAACAATATTAAAAACTGGAGTTCGTTCCACAAACATCCATCCAAAAAGGAAACAGCTCAAAGTATATTGTCTTTTCAGCTTACATGATTGAACAATACAGACGTTTCTCCGCTAACAGACTGATGTTGCACTAATTGGGACTGTCTGCTGTCTGCACCACAGAAGAAGTCGCTACCGTTTGCAACCTGAGATTTAGCAGAGGAGCAGCTACTCTGAAATGTGTGTGTGTGTGTGTGCGTTTGGTGCAGAGCCCATGTTGTTTTACCACGGATGCTACCGTATCTGGATGTTATGTTGCAATATGTGAGAGAAGAAATGGGAAATGCTTTTTTTGAAAAATCCATTAAAAAGACACTTGATGAAGAAAAATAAAACGACTGAAGGAACTCAGTCAACTCAACTGTTACATCTGTTAGGAAAGTGTTTGGTCGATCTAGTTTCTTTTTCAGACACCATCTGTGGTATATCTTGCCTCCTGCCTAAATACTGCCCTCACCTGCGACTGTTTGTTTGCTTCTGTGTTTTTTCTGCATTCCCCATCTCTGTGTGCCCCCTCCCCGCCTCCACCCTACAGCAACTGTAAATGTATTTAAAAGGTCAAGTAGATGTACGCAGTTTTTCTCTTGTTGATATGACACCAATTACAATAATTAATGACAATAAAAAGGACAAAAACTGATGCTGGAGTACTGTGTGTTTTTGGATGACAAGACATAGAGTTAAAGCAGGAGTTTGACATTTGGGGAAATCGTTTCCTTTTTCTTTTTTTTTTTTTGAGAGAAACAGCTGGCCTGGCTCTGTCCAGAGGTTACAACAGTCACCTACAAGCACCATTTGTTTAAACCCATACAAACACGTATAAAAATGACAAGTTGTGTGCTAAGCTAATTGCCATCCAGCTGTAGCTTCATGCTGCCTTTTTTCCAGCTGCCTTTTTTCCAAAAGTGTAACTATTCCTTTAACACGCTTCTGGGTGTATTCATTATGCAAATGACTTTCATCAAATAAATAGTCCGACATTCAGGAATAAAATGGGAGTTAGTGAAAATTTTATTGTGAAATGGCAGAGGAAACAATAAGTTAAGACTTAGGGATGGGTTGGGTGAGGAGTGGATTCATTTTGACGGCCAGTCCTGGGCCAGACCAGTCACTTCACTGGCAGATAGAGAGCCAGCCAGACAGTAAAGTGACAGGAGGGGATAATGATTATCCCACCTTCCCCTCCATCACTGTTCCACTGTGAAGACCAGTGACGTAAAAAAAAAAGAAAGGAAAAAAACCCAATGAGACGGGAGGACTAGAGTGAAGATGCGTAAAGAAATATCTCATGGGAAACCGGGATGGCTTCCTGAACAGCAGGAAGAGTAAGAGGAGGAGAGGAAAAAAAAGCACCAGTTGGACATTAGAGAAAAAAAAAAAGTTTAGAACGAAACAAAAGGTTTCAGGAAATGACATCTCATAGTCCTTTGTTCCCCCCTGCTTCCTCAGGAAACAGTGAGTGGATGTCGTGACACCATGGGGTCTGCACATATACGATGGTCACCACTGCAGTGGCAGGGTCCTTACACAGACATGATGTGCTTGACAAAGGCTGTGGATGAAGACCAGGGCAGGACAGAGAGAGGACAGAAGAAAAGGAAAAATTAGTGAGTGAGGAGAAGTATCTAATAATAAAATAACTGAAAGATTTGTTAGAATTGAAAGTTCAAATGAGTAGAGCTATAAATGACATGAAACATCTGCAATATTAACCACAGCACAATAAAATGTCTTCAGCAAGGTTTATGCACGATACATAATCTATAGTATATTAATTTATTTAGAATATCTTTGGAAAGCGGTTTAAGTATGCGTTTAAAGGGTCACTGCAGCAATTTAGTCTCACACTTCTACAAAAATGGGGGAATCACAAGAGACAGATTCAAAAAGAATCGTCAAAATCCAAGCGGCACAGGTCAAAATATCCCGACTTTTTGTCCCGAGTATGGGCCATTTTCCAGTAATGCTCAAGCCTACATTTCCCATAATGCAGTTAAATAGCATATTTTCTTATGATGACATAATCAGGGTTATTTTTTCAAATTGTGTACAACTCCCCAACCAGAGAGACAAGGGGAAGTGATGAGTACTCTTCAACTAAACTGATGAAGTGTAAAATTGGTGGATTTCCCATTTAAAATGATATAAAAACATGAACATACTATATATTTATCATATAAACTAATACAGTGTTGAATATAACAAAGTGTTACATAAGCATCCATCATAATATTGTAACTTGTGGCTCACCCTCGTAGTTGACACCGCCGCTCTCGTCCTCCTGTCCTGCCATGAGGGCATCGATCTCAGCCTCAGTCATCTTCTCTCCTGTAGGGGGAGGCAGAGGACAACCAGCATTAATAACACACAGTGACACACACACACACACACACACACACAAACACACCACGGATGCAGCCTGACTCACCCAGTGTTGACAGGACAATACGCAGCTCAGCACCCATCACTGTGCCGTTGCCCTCCTTGTCAAAGACGCGCAGACCCTCAACGTAGTCCTCGTATCCTGCCTTGTTTGGGCTGTTGATGATGGTCTGGAGCATGGGCAGGAAACCCTCGAACTCTACTCTCTTGTGAGCCATGTCTGTGTGAGGGGAGACAGAAATGAAAGTTAGTTGCTTCCAGAGGCGAACACGGCCGGCAGGTCTGAGACAACAAGCACCACGTGGACAAAATCCTTGTCTACGCATTTCAACAACAATATTGCTTCACCAGGTTATACTTTTCTCTGGGTGACAAAATGACATATTTGGACAGATGCATGTTTTATTTAGTGCTTTATTTTTCACATGTGATCTGTTCTGTTCTGATATTTTGCAGACGTTTGTGAAACGTGCGGCAGTGGCTCTGTCAGCAGTGATTAAGTGTTAAGCAGGGTTACAATTTCAACCACTAGCTGGCAGCACATGCAGGATTTTCAACCTGTTGGTATTTACTCGAAATATGTTGTTTATTCAAAGGTGGAGATTTTAGTTTATTTCTGAGACATTTTTGTGACGGATCTGTTCCACATGTCCTCTCAATGACACATTTTTCGGCTGATCTGACTGAACATGACTGATTCCAGCCTCAAAAGCAGTTACTGATTATTTGTTGTTGCATTGTATGTACCAAAAACCAGTCATCACACCATGAACACCAGTGATAAATGTAAATAAAAAAAAATTATAAAAATATAAATTTTAAAGTGCTGCTAGAAATGACTGGTACGCTGCAGATCATGGTGATATTAATACAAAAATCAGCAAAAATAATTATTATATTGAGACTAGGACTAGAGGTAGTACTGTATCTTGTA
The DNA here is from genome assembly GCF_002814215.2 of Seriola lalandi dorsalis. Classification (NCBI taxonomy): domain Eukaryota; kingdom Metazoa; phylum Chordata; class Actinopteri; order Carangiformes; family Carangidae; genus Seriola; species Seriola lalandi. The sequence goes on from NW_019525121.1 coordinate 1,299,396, forward strand.
TGACCTGTAGTCTGTTGTAGCATTTCAGTGCCAGGAAGATAAAAAATTTGCACTTTTTTAATAAGAATTATTTTGCATCAAATCATCAAATTTAAATGTAATGAATTGTTCTCAACATCCAAAAGCTTTAAATCTACCAAAACCACATCACCACACATATTTTGACCAAAAGATTTCTCTCACCATCAGCGGAGGGGTTTCCCAGCAGCTTGGTCACCTCCTTGTTGGTGGGGTTCTGTCCCAGAGCGCGCATTATGTCGGCGATCTGGTTGTAAGCCACCTTGTTGTCACCCACCCTGTCGAACAGACCAAAGGCCTCCTTGTAGTCTGTTGAGTGGAAGGAAAAGACGATGTCATCACCTTAATGAATCCGATAGTTCTGTCATTTTTATCAAGAGAATTGCGTTTTGTTTTGTGTGTGTAGGAGCTGCTCAACAGTGAGTTTATATTGACTAAACTAAACCGTGTGAAGCCTTCACAGGATGGTATTTACAGTGCGATATTTCAATTATATTCCTTAAGGGACTTAAAACTGTTCAACTGTGATAGTATATTATCCCCTGTGGTGATTCCTACCGAAAGTGATATTTCCTTTAGAAACATAAAATTAACTTATTCAGTGTGAACATTTGAATTACAATAATATTTGTTTGTCATTATACTAATGTACTGCACCATAGTTCATTTAGACCCAACAATGGAACTAACAGTGAGCCTATTTAGTAGTAAAGCAGTGTTTCACATTTCATTGCATGAATTTAGCAATAACCTTATTTGCATGCTTTCTTGTTATTAATGCATCTTTCATTTCATTTACATTCCTGTATAGTCATATAATAATGTCTGTGATTTTCAATGTCAAGGTTTAATAAGTTCATTAAAATCTTTTGAAGTACAGTATAATAATCTGTGGAGGTCACTAGTTGAAAATCTCCTGTGGAGACAAAAATAAACTTTCTACATTTTGAATGTATTTGAGTTAAAAGCAGGCAGAGATGGTAGTTGTATATATAGATAACATCTCCACTTTCAAAATGGATTTTGAATAAATTTTATACTAATAAAAAAACAGCTTTGTTTCATACTACATATCTATGCATTTTCTATTGTATGTATGAAATGTTTTTTGGTTTTTGTTTTCCTGTAGCTGTTGTTTGCCTGCCAGCAGGTGGAGGCAGCTCCTCTACAAACCTACAAGGGAAACTTGTCTATAACATCTCTATAAGTTGAGGTATTACAGGCTGAACATACTGACTCCTGCCAGGCTCCGTCAACCTTCATACTATTTCTATCTCAGCCGTCTCCTTCTCTCTCTCTCTCTCTCTCTCTCTCTCTCTCTCTCTCTCTCCCTCAGCAGGGCTGTGGGATCTTTTAAAAGACCACCTTGGAATTGATAAACATAGCTGAGAATATGAGCCCCTTCCTTTTAAAGGCAAGGCCCTCTGTGGGTGAGCTGAGTAAATGTAGGGAATGCTGACTGCAGCGTAACACGCAGGCGGCCACACAACAGGTCTGGTCAGAAGGGACCGATAGCATGCAGGTGTTTCTCTATGTCAAACTCATTTCATTTTTTTTGTATACTGTCCTTCTGTAATCCATGAAATTAGCTTCTTTTTCTTATTATTTTCATTATTATTATTGAGCTGCTGCTGCAAAAAAAAAAAAAAAAAAAAGTAGTCTCTTGGCACATAATTTGATATCACTGATATAGTGACAGAGAGTCTAATGTTACCAGCAAAGTGCCAATAAACAATCTTAATAAGTGAAGTTAATATTAGGACATGGGGATTGGTTGAATTCATTTGTGATGCTCTGCCCACCAGTAATCAGTGAATCTAACAGAAAATGTTAAAACTAAAATGTAGCCCTCTGCATCACTGGTCTTTTCCTTTATTACTTTAAGATGAAACAAGCTAATATTCTGTATTTGTTTTACCTGCTCTGGTAGAAAGTGATAATCAGTACATTCAGCTGGTGTTTGTTTCAAATGAAAGCCTGCAGATGTTCAGCCCGCAGCCCATATTCAACTTTTTTACACAAAGTTGCATGGACAGCAGCTGACCACAACCGGATGCGTATACTTTTCAGTTCATTTTTAATATTAGCTACGGTTAGAGCCAAGACATAATCATTCTGTTTAAAAGGCCAGTGTGTTGTAGATGCTGTCTTTTTGATGCAGCATTCAAGATTTTATTTGATTTTTTTAAGATTTTTAATGCCATTGTAAAAGTTTAATCCTCTGTACGCTTGAATGAGTCCTTAGCTTCACAGAGCCTTTATCGGATTTCACAAGCCATCTGATATTCCCGAGGAATGTCAAAACACAAATGACAGAGGTGACCATCTGTCGTGAACACATCAAGACCCACTACGAAGTCTGTTGCAGGTTGGCATCATCATTCATCTTTGAGGGAAGGCCACAGTTCTCTTCATAGGTTCACTATCAAACCTCTCAGTTTCTGGCATATTGATTTATTATATGGGTGCCTTTTCTCATTTTCCACAACTGTGGGCCAAGAGATACTCATGAGAAAGATGAGCTGATGAGTGTCATGTGTTGCAAAGGTAAAATGAGGTTTACTTACCCTCAATCTGGTCTGGACTGAATTCCACCTACAAGCCAATACAAAGCAGCCATGTTAGTATAAAACATAATCACTGTCACTCATTGTACATGAATAGGCATTTTCCATTTAATCTAGACTAATCAATCAGGTCTAAACTAGGATTAAACTTGTCTCTTTGCCAAAATTAGCTTCACATGATGGCATCCGATCTGTGGAGGTCCATCTTTAGCTACATTAACATGTCCACATTTGGTGTCATCCTGCATTGCCATCAAACATCAGTCACCACTCTGTTAGTCCAATCCAGAGAGCTGGGGGCGTGGTCTGACTCATGGTGAGCTATCCATGGTTCTGGTCATTCTCCTCTGTCCTCTGCACAGCTCTGACTGTGGTCCTTCAAACCTGCAGCGGTTCTCACTAACTGACTATTAACTGTGCATCCACTCACAGATGTTTAGTAGAAATGTGTCCACTAAATGTGAAGATTGATATGCATTGAATAAAAAAAAAATGTATTTATTAATTTTCTTAATTAAACAATATTTTGACCTCATCCATCAGCATCATCTGTTTTTCTTGGATATGATGTATGCATACTGTGGCTGTAGCTGTCCTTTACATAAGTTGAGTCCCATAATCAAAGTAGTGACAGCAGTCCTCTGTTCCTCTCTCTTCCTTCAATTGTATGATATAAGAAGGGGAAAAAAACACCTTGTTTTTGCCTGGGGATCCCTCAAGAACCGCTTTTTGATTTTGGGAACCATTGCAGTGTAGGTCTAGTTCTATCATACAACTCTGAGTGTAAAAGTCAAATCTCAACTCTTACTGAACAACCATCATCCTATCGCCATCCCTCCCCACAGCAGACCAGATCATGCTCTGACTGTCATTATACCTTGACGGCGGACAGGTCGACAGCGGGAGCTGCAGGAGCAGGGGCTGGCGCGGCTGCAGGTGCAGGTGCGGGTGCTGGTGCAGGTTCGGCCTTCTTGGCGGGAGCCTTAGCGTCCTTCTTGGGTGCCATTTCAGCAGGTAGTAGAACTACTTTGTTCCTGAAGTACAGACAATTCCCGGTTCGGGTGACAACACAAGGAGTGTAGCACAGAGTGGAGGGGACTCGAAGCAAGAAATCACCGTCTGGGCGTATATATATGAGGCTATTTTTCCTCTTGACCCCCGTCAACGCTGACCCCGTGTGAGGATTGGATAGCTGGTGGGAGGGGTGTGTTTGTGTGTGATTGCTGGTGGGGGGGTCCTCTCTAAACATGGACCACAGGGCTGCGGGCCAGAAAGTGTTTATTTATGCCTTATATCGATAATCAAAAACGAAAACATTGGAAACGGTGTGAAAGGTTACATAAGTCAGGGGCCATGCGATTTCACAAGTGCGCAGTTCCACTATTACGCGCAGCGTTGCGCATCATTACGCACAATCTGGACCCATTCTCGTCTATTTGAGGATGATTTAGTGCAATAGTATTTGACGATGTTAAAAAAAAAAAAAAAAAGACTAACGTTGAGCCTGTTTTACTGTCTGTATAATCTCATGGATAAATAATACGACTATTAAAGCCTGAATGGAGCTTTGGCAAGAGAGAAAGCTTTTAACTGTAAAGTGAGGAGCACTTCCAATGTGGAGTTGCATAACATCTTACTCAGTGGTAAACATCAGCTTGTGTCAGGTACAAAATAATGTTTCAGTGAATGGTCAGAAATAAGACACTGGAGATAAGGCGAGGAGGGTTTCCCAGAAAAGAAAAGGCCGTTCATGGTCATATGCCCTGAGCACTGTACCAGTATATATCTGGGATGTGTTTGATGGGAGCTTACCCTCAACTCATTTCACTCACATTGTAGTTTGATGACCTTATCTGCCTTATCCTTTGAGCCAGGTATTCAGGCGCCAAGTCTCACATTAACAGTGTTTATGGGTGATGGTTAAGTCAGGATATCAACATATGTGTTTATCATTATCAGTTTTTATACTCACATCATTTTACCATAACATCTCTGATGTGAGTATAACTCATCTCTGACTGCAATTCTGATGGACTCATCAGAAGTTCCATCTAACGCTGTGTAGTCAAGCATTGCACCATACTTTATTTTAAATTCTAGCATAGATCCCAGAGTTCCCAGAGACACAATCAGCCTACATCATCAGGCTGAAAATATGTATAGAAATGTGGATAAAATGATGCACAGTAGATCTAGGATGTCTGATGTAATGGTGCTGCCATAAAAACATGGCATATTTAGTTGAATATTTTATTCCGTATGAACATCATCAAGGCTTGAGTGAAGTGCCGAAAATCAAGCCATTAAGAATATAAATGAGTTAGTGTCAAACAGTGTGGTAAACTGAAAAAGAAATAAATGCAAGTGGAGGGAAAAAACATGTAGACCGCACTGATCAAACTAGTTGAAATTAGTACTGGAGAAATTTTCAAAGGACCAGGCTATGAGACAGATGGTGGACGTGGTGTCTTTCAGATCTAAGAGCAAGCCATTGTTTATTTCTAGTCACTACAGTGTGTGTTGGGTAGAGCAGCACCTGTGTTCAATTTGGGGCTCGGTGTTGGTGAGCGGTCACGATGTGACGTAAAAGCGCTGGAGATTTAGTGGAGGTTTCAGCTGCTGATGCCAGTAACCCAGATAAGACTAAGAGTGCAAATTCTGTCTTCTTAATTCTTGTCTATATCTGTCTCCCAGTGCCAGCGGTGCTGCCCCGCCCACACCACCATGACAGGACTTGGTGATGACGGAGCTGCATAAATTCCTTCCCTCCCCCCACCCACTTGCTTTCACTGACCCCATCTCCACGAGGGCAAGCCAGAGAAAGCCTCAGTCCCTCAGCTGTCATCTGGGCTCACCAACGGCACCCCACTGCACCTTTTCCGAGACTGACTTCCCTTCACTCCCTCCCCCGATAGAAACTCTGCCTCGGTCCTTGCACCTGTGCTGCAGTCCAATCTGGGCTCCACTGTAGAATCTTAATGGATTCAGTGGCATGGAAGGCCTTTATTAAGATGTGGTGGCATATTCATCTTGAGTGAAGAAGAAAGGAGATATCAAGTTTATTTGGTAGTGTTAAGTCTACCAAGTTTTATTGTGTGAATTATAGACAGTACTGAGTTGCACGTGACCTCAAGTAATCCATTGCAGATATTTAGGAATTTAAGTTGTGTGGTTTTTTTTTTCGCCCAACACAGTGTGTGACCTATGTCAACTCACTGAACCTGTTAGGTTTCCGCTAAAGTAATTCCAGTGCCAATTCCCAGTATTCATGTCAAATAACAAAAAAACATTGTTGAAAAAATTTTTTTTTTCTCTGTGGTTAATGTTTGCGCCAGCAGCCTGAAAAAAACAAGTTTCTAAATGCGTTTTAGTGTACTGTCACTGAGTCATTCTGAGTATCACATTAGTAAAGATTAACGATCTCCTTCTTCTGACTAAACATGTAACCCTTATCCATCATCAGGGTCCAGCTCCTTTGGGAAAAAGCCATAGTGGAGATGTAAGGTCAGATCTTTTAAAGGTGGGGGGGGTTCAACTGTATAGTAAAGGGCACAGCAGTGACACTCTCCATCTGAAGATCAGTTTCAACAACCAGTCCTTGGTGACCACTGCTGATGTCCATGAATCTGGTAGAATGAGGAGAGAGGAAGCAAAAATCGCTGCCTTTATGCTGATCCGGAGAAGATCTTGGGTTGAAGTTATCCGCTGTTGGCAATTTGCTAAGTATTAATATCAGTATTTGCAAAAAACCCAAAGGCAAAAATTTAGAATTTAGGCCAATAGTTCTCAAACTATTTCATATCAAGGACCCCCAAACTGACACAAATTAGACCACAGACCCCCCAGAGATATTATTATGAAAAAAGGAGGATTTTGCTTTGCGTGCTTTCCACATATAGACATGTAATTTCATTTTAACACAGTTAAAATTGTACTAAATCCTGCATCTCCGGCCCTACTCAACAAAATACACAAAATACATCCCACTAAATGTTTTTGTGACAAATTGTTGCCACATTTAAAAGCTGACATCTCACCATGCAGAGGTCCGGTGCACAGGCATACAGCACAACAGGCTCTAGACTTAACTACACTCACTGCCTGTGCAATAATTTGTTTAGTGCAAGGCACTTTATTGCAGGTCAGTCACCAGGAAATCTCTGTGAGACTGTACTTAGCAGTGTTTTGAGCTAAATGCCCGCTAACATGCTCACAATGACAACATGAGCATGCTGATGTTTAGCAGGAATAATGTTTAGGTCTATTATGTCCGCCACTTAGTGTGTCAGCCTGCTAACATTTGCTAATTAGCACTAAACTCAGTCAAGTACACCTGTGGCTGATGGGAATGTCATTTGTTTTGCAGGGATTTGGTCAGGAACAAAGTATTGGACACATTTAAATTTTGACTTAATGAGAACTCTGGATAATTAAAATCATTTAAGTTCATCTGGAGGGGGACTACAGCCAAACTACAACTTAAAAAGTAAAACTTTTTCTCATTTTTGCACCATGACTCTTGGGATGGCAGATTTAGTCTGTTGGTCTGTCGGTCAGTTGGTTGGTCCACCACTTTGGTTCAGACTGAAATATTTCAAAAACTATTGGATAGATTACCATGAAATGTGATACAGATATTCCTTATACATAACTTATACAAAGTGGCTAAATGTTGTCTTCTTCCAGGCACAAACAATACTGATCTATAAATATCCTAGTTAGTCTCTGAATGACAGCTGTCAGAGCTACTGACATTTTTTACTTGACCTGTGTTCCTTCTTTGGCAGTCTGGTCTTCTAGTTGGCCAACATGTGGTCTAAAAGTGTGCTTCTTTAGCTCTCTTCTAATTCAAACAATCAAACTTTTTTTTTTTCTTTTAGAGAAACAGACAAAATGTGCCAAACATCCACATTGCCTATTAAAAGGTTATAGTAAACTGAAGCAATTTGTTCAACAAAAATGTCTAGATGTCTATGTAAAGACACCCACATTGCCTTCAAAAATGTTTTTAGTTAGACGGCTTCTATCTTCCCACACAGCTCTGTTTAAGACTTTATCATGAATGTTATCTGAATGGAATAAGATCACATATAGACAGCAGTGTTCACCATTGGGATGTTTAAGCATCAGAAAACAGTAATGGGATACGACCAAAGTGGAGTACAAAATGGAAAACAACAAATGGGGTGCATTTAAACAGAACACTATTACTTAGTCAACTATTTCATTTTATTGAAATGATTTCACTTAATTTGCATGAGCATTCTGGAGTGATATTGTAGCCAAGAGAGGGAAGCTGCGCACACACACAGGCATGAAAAATATGTTAATGCTATAAAGCAGAGACCTCAGTAAACTCTGTTGATTTTCATCAGCTGAGACAAAGAAGCTTTTTTGGATTATGTCACTTTAGACTGAGGAACAGAGAGACATGAAAGGAAGGGTTTTGGGGGGATATTCCTTTTGAAAACTGGGATCTATCCTTTCTGCGTCACCTCCTCACTCTCTCGCTGTGTCCTTGGGGGGACAAGCAAGGCATTTTATAATATCACCCCCAGGTTTGCTTCAGGACAGGACAGAACAGGACAGGCGCTATAACTGTCTCCTCTCAGGAATGACAGTGTGGCCTGAAGCACTGATGCCTGCGTGTTGCTTTGCATCTCTCAAATTCACCTTCCACTTCACAATATTTCTTACATGAACCCTGATGTAAATTCTTACTGAACAGAAGAAATGATATTCATGTTACCAGAACCAGGACTAAAACATCAACCCTGAAATTGTGAGATGTGCAATTAAGATTCTGTGAAGGAGACAGAGGCAGTGATTTTAAGACACAGTGCCTAATGTCCTAATTTTGGAGTCCTCCTATGTTAAGTATGATTAATGAAACGTGAAGAACCTGAGCTTGAGAAAAAAAAAATCATGCGATGAGTGCAATGTGGTGTATGATTCCAAAGATGGCGGAGGCTCCTAGGTCACTGGCGTTTTGCCTCAGTGGAGAGTTGGAGGGTTGCTGTGATGAAGGAAATGACAGAGAGCACACATGAACTTCCTTCGCCACCAAACATGTAGCAGAGGTCACCCAGTCAGCCATCTGTGATGACTAGAGAGTAGATTTTGGACTCTGGTTCTGTCCACCAACCCCCCTTTTTCAAACCCTGAGTGCTTCCTTCCCTGCCTTCCAACCATGCCAAAAGGAATGAGGCTGTAACTGAGCCTGGGGGGACAGATGGAGCCTATTTATAGTCCCTACAGAGAGGTGTGAAGTTTCTTGGGATTTCTAAGAGCGGGGGCCATGGCTCCTTAAGGGGGCTGATACAGTCTCTGTGGCCTGCGTGCTCTCTTACCCTCCCTCGCTCTCTCAAAAGCCCTTCACTGGCCACACAGGGATTAGATGGGGGCAGGCTAAACAAAGCCACTGGCTGCCCTTTTTACTGGGGACACTACATCACTGCAGAGGAAGGGAATCCGATAGCGTCCTAAAGGGACAGTCTCTTCCTTCTTTTTCTCCAGCTGATGACTTGATCCTCCTTTAACACCGTGGAAGCTGAAGTTGCTGTGGCAGTCAAGACAATCATACCGTCATCACTCAAAGCAAAGATGGTGACGCTGTGTGAGTGTCTTCTTCTAACATGACAGCACATACTGTTACACTGAACCAGGATGGGAGCAAAGTACAATTCTAAAGATGGTGATACACGTTAACCCCATCACAGTTATGGAGGCTTGCGTCAAGCACTTTGTGATAATTATAGAGACTTCCAGGGATTAATTAAATTCATGCAAAGGGTGATTAAATGGAATAACAATAATTTACATATCTAATATACATATTTGATAAAGTGTTAAGTTATTCATTATTTAGAAATGGACTTACTCCTGGTCCGTGAAGCTACTATATCACTACTGCCATTATTAGTACTATTAATAATATTAGTATGACGTGTAAAATCCCGCCAAAGGGTGTAATTACAGAATGAAATAAGATTTAAACAACTACAAAGGTCGACCACATCACATGGTTTGCACAGTTTTGCACAGGGCTCGGGTTTGTCAAATAATTGATTTTAAACTACCATTGTTGGTTTAAATCAAGCACCTATGCACCCATGAACCGTCCAGGCCTCTCAGATCATCAGTCCCTAGAGTCAAAACTAGGCATGGAGAGGCGGGCTCTGTTATTTTAAATCAAGGCTTAAAACGTTTCTGTTCGCCACTCTCTTTTTTTTTTTTATTATAATGTGTAACTATTATTAACTACTATTCTCTCATATCTTGCACTGCACTGTGAGTCTTACTCTCGAGTGTGGTTATGTCTCATGTAAAGCACTTTGAATTCTGTCATGCCTTGGAATAACATACAAAATGTATCTTTAATCTCTTAAATCAGTCTGATCTCACACTGAACAAGCACCATCATAGATCCTTGAAATTAAACATCTATTTTTTCTTTCATCTCAGGACCAAGACTGTGCTTGGAAACCTGGCAAAGAGAGCAGCGAGGGAGCCTGTCTATTTACGTCCTCTCTTAAGCTCGGTCACCATCTGAGACTCACACTTGAAACCTCAGACAATGTGGGGGTGCCTCCACCGCGGACAGACACTGGAGCTCATTAGGCTGTACCCGAGCCAATCAGTGGAGGAATGTAGAAGGCGGCTAATCACAGCTCTCCCAGTAATAAAGGACCATGCTGTGCATTGCACAGGCTTCTCATGTTCTCCCAATCATCACCCAGCAATTTTCCATTGTATGTGATTCTGTCATTATTTACAACAAGTAGCCAGGGCTGGGGGCTGTGTTTTGAGGGCATATCATAACTATTTTAAACAGTCAGCAGAAAAAAAAATTGTCTGTTTATTAAATGTATTATTTATTAAAATAAGCTTTCTTATGAGTTTATTCCAGTGTAGATAGATAGGGTGACAATATTGTGTGAAACTGTATATAAGGGAATGTCTTTCAGATATTAAGAAAGCTTCATATCATTCATATTATTAAGCTCGGCGTAATAGTAACTATATTGCACGGTTTTTAAATGTCTAAATCTTATATGTGTTTGCAAATAAAAGAGAGCAGAGTGAGAGTGTGTACTGGGGTCTGTGTTTTGACAGTTTCTGAAGCCAAGTTAAGAGAAGGTGAGAGTTAGTATAGTTACTCAAGTTAACCTAAATTAGCTAGATCAAGCAGAGCAAAGAGAGGCTGAGCACAGGGGCAGAATTTGCTAATGTTAAACATCACCTCTTCATTCCACACCCCTGCTGTAGCTAAACGTGTTCATGGCCTCTTTTAGAGGATTCAGATCTACATCTTCTTTTCTTCTATAAGTGCATCATTTTAACCCCCAGAGCGAAGTTCATATCATCAGGCCATCATGTTTGACTATCATCTTTCTAATGGGCTCTGCTCTGGTACAAACCTCAGCTAATTCCTGGATGGGACTTGCTCATATTTGTCTTTCGAAAGTATAAGATGGCATAAAAATAAATATGTATGTATGTCACATGCTTTATTTTGAGGGGCAAAGGCAAACTAAAAAAGAAAATGCATCTAATGAACATTAAATTTAGCTTAGCTTAAGTTAAGATAAAGCATCAGCCACAGTCACAGACAGTAAATTATCAGTCTGGCTAAATAGTCTGGATTTCATGGTGTTCTATTGTGAATTTTAGATCAACTTTAGTCATCATAGATTATAAACAAACAGACAGACAGAAAAATGATTTACTACTGGCCTGCGTACCTCAACCCTCTTGAATATTTTGTTCAACCAAAAACACCAGGACACTGATGGATATTTACCATCGGCACAGTAGAGCCACAGTATCAACTCTTTTACCAAAGTAATGATGATAAGTGGAGAACAAATCATGTTTAGACAGCAGTCTAAATCAAGACACATTAAGTGATCCTGTACTTTGATGCATCACTTCCTACATAGGATACATATGCATATGTGGTCTACATAGAGACTTCAGTTTAGGTGTCACATCACCTCTAAAGCCGTTATAGCTGGCAGTGAAATGATACAAGGGGCCTCTCAGCTGTTGATGTATACTCATATATATATAGGGCTGCACTGTCACCTACACATCATGTGTGCCTCTACATCAGTGTTTACTAACTCAAAATACCTCTGAATCTTTTGAGCAGAAATCACCACTGGATGTCACCACTGCTCCGCAGATGAAGAAGAGGAGTTGGGGCTAAATTTGGATGAGAGCAACAAGATCTGATTGTAGCAAGGGGGCATTAGTTTAAACAAATGCAGAGGAGAAATATAAAACTAAACTTTAAAATAAAGACAGAAGACTAAAATTAATTAGGCTGTAACATAAATGTATACAGTAGCCTATATGTTATATGCAGAACATTTAAATGTAAATGTAAGGTACTTATTGACACACTGTCCCTAGTCTCATTTTTAATGCTGAAGATTTGCAAATGGCATCATAGCTTTTACAGAGTGACATAGTTATAAAGTGTATTGTTCCAAGTCAGACATCTGGAGAGTGGAGGTATTTCCTGATCTGCACAGGTCCTATTACTCACAACCACTTTGTTCAGACTGCTGAACCCAGCAGAGTAGCGGTCAGGCAGCCTTCTCCACAGAGGACCGGTCTTGCAGTGATCAGCAAATACACAGACCACTCTAATCCCACCACCATGGAGCCTGTCCATGACCAGTTTGCCTTTTTTTGCAGGCAACTGACCCTAAAGAAAAGGCTGTAAAGGCTGTAAAGAGTTTGTTGCACAGAAAGCAACACACAAAAGTTTGCTGTAAGCAGGTACAGTCATTCCCAGTTGACCTGCATTTCCCTTTAGATTCTTTTCAATGCACTAAAATTTAGGCTGTTTATGTAATCAATATTTCCTCATGTGCAGACATTTTTTAAAGAAGACTGCAGTTTTTTTTTCTTTTGTAGCATCAGTGTAGAAACAGAATGAAAGCTGTTTAAAATGAAGGTATGAAATAAAATGTGATAACTTTCCACACAAAAGCTGCTTGATTTTTCAGGCCTCAAACTCAACGCATAAAACTTTACAAAAAAGCATAATCTATTGGTAAACTAATATACATAATCTGGCACTGTGACTGTGGATATATAGCTATTCAATTTGAAAGGTTAACATTATGACACACCAGAAAGAGTTAAATTATTTGGCCTGCAGAACACTTCATTGTTCACACTTAACAATCATGTGTGTTTTGTCCTTTAAACAGATGTGACTATCAGGATCATCCCTCTCATTTGACAAAAAAATAGGCGTTTATCTGAAGACCAATCTAAAAACTGTGCGTTTTATGAGTTGAGAAAAACAACGGTCCAGCGGCCAATCCCGATCAACTATTCGAGCTCTCCGTTGAACTGTCTGAGGACACGAGGGGCAGCCCAAAACTCACTCATTCATTTGTCTTTCAACGAAATTTTACTCGTAGTTGTACAGTCACCAGGTTGTAAGACAGTGTATTTACTTACATTTTTATATCGGTAACTTTATGCTAATATGACAAAAATTCTGTTAGCTTGCAACGTTGTTAAATCTCTGAGACAAGGATGTGTGGTTGGCAGGAGAGTGGGTAACACGTCGGCCTGGCTGAGACTTCAGACTACTAAACTTTTTAGTGTGAAGGTAAGAAAATGGCGTGCGAGTGAAAACTGTTGTCAGCGTTAAATGGAAGAAATGAGCCTTTTCAAAACTTTCTCCGAAGTGTCGCCAATTGAGCGCTAACGCAGCGGTATGCCTCTGAGCTCCAGGCCGAACTCCACAGAGGAATCTGTGAAGTCTGTGATACCTGCCTATACACGGATGTGCACACATGTAGAAAGTTATTACTGCCTATTTAATAAAAACACCAGAGGCCAATCTTTTATTCGGCATAGGTTCAACACAACGAACAGTTATTATTTGAGCATTATTTAAACTTGAGCTGTAGTTTACAGGTTTAACCGGTCTTGCGTCAGAAACAGAGCATGGTAGCACAGTGGTAGCGTTAGCCAGTTTAAAGAGTTGGAAATGTGTTGGAAAATGGTCTGTCTGGTGGATTGTCATTATACCGGATTGACACATGGCTATGCGCAATTTAAAAAGACGTAGGAAGTCAATTATATAAAGTAGGTGGTTTTGTCATTTAGTAAAACCGCAGTAAAGTACCAGATTTTAAAGTGCAGTTTGGGGCGGCAATTGTCAGCTTGCAAAAAAGTTTCAAAAGGAATTTTGCTCTTATAGTTGATGAGATTTTCATTCTGCTGTCGCAGCGGTTGTGTAGCATGCAGCTGCTGGACTCGTATCCATCATAAGTGTAGATTATAGTGAGAATTGCATCATGAAACAGCCTGATTGCGAAATCCGACTTTCAATACCAGAAATCCCACACACTCAGAGTTCTGGTTGATGCTTAAGTGTCGGTTCAACTATTGAGCATGAAAAATATCTTTATAGTCATAATGCATTGGTTACATCAACAGTGTGTGTATCAGTATGTGAACATTTTTATCTCTCTATAATGTATTTGAGGAGAGGACTCTTGCAGCAATCTATATATTCACATATTTATCACACATACATACACACACACACACACATACACACACACACACACACACACACACACACACACAAACACACACACACAGAGAACAGATGAACAGATTTGTCTGTCTCAGCATTCACAGCACAATTCACAGTGGCCTGCAGTTTCAGCATGAAGTCCCAGAGGCTCACTGCTTGCCATCACACCTAAACTCATAGTCTACAACACATCAAAGTTTTGCCTTTGGTCTTTCCAAATTCACTTCATAAAAAAGGAATGCATTATTCTTGGGTCAGATTTTGCTCGACATCTGTCTGCTCTCTTTTAACTGCCAGGCCCAGACTGCCCACCTGGTTTTGGAGGATGGCACCAGGATGAAAGGGTTTTCCTTTGGGCACGATGCCTCAGTAGCAGGGGAACTAGTCTTCAATACTGGCTTGGTGGGGTAAGGAGGAGACATCCTGACATAAATCAAACTTCATTAGATTAGACAAAATAGTGCACTTGAATGAGTGCAGTTAAAATTTTAGGAAAAGCAAATAGAAAAAAACTGTAAATATTTTGCCATTTAGATTTTTTGACATTACCTTTCAATACCAATATATCAGTCTCACACGATCTAAAATCCTGGAATATTTGTTCTGCCATTCCCCTGCGGTAGGTATCCTGAGGCCCTGACTGACCCCAGTTATAGAGGTCAGATCCTGACCCTGACTTACCCAATCGTAGGGAACTATGGAGTACCCAACACTCAAGAGCTGGATGAGCTGGGCTTGAGAAAGCATGTGGAGTCAGATCGTATACAGGTAGGAAACTTTGGTTTGGAGCTTTCAGGGTTTGTGGATACCTCGGTCCTGCATTTTATTTCTTATTAATTCGTCCTTTCATGCTTTTGCACCATTGTGTCGTTTTGATTTTATTTTGTCCAAAGAATATTTTATTGGTTGATTAATTGATTAGTCAACAGAAAATTGACGGACAGAGATTTTGATAATTGATTAATTAAGCCATTTTAATTAAAAAATTCTAAAATACGACAGGTCTAGTCTGCTCTTCAAAAGTGAATATTTGCTTGTTTTCCAAACTTCTATGACAACCACCTAAATACCCTTTGGTTTTTGGACTGTTAGTTGGGCAAAATGAACTATTAGAATCTGTAATGGCCATTTCTCACAATTGTCAGACATTTTATAGACAAAAAGCTTTATCTGTTAAAGTTGAAATCCTCTTTTATTCATCAAATCAAACTCTATTTTTGATACTATTTATGGTTTAAAGTATTCAATAATGCATTCAATTATGAGCTCTCTATATAGTAGTTTTTATTGGTAGTGGCGGGGCCCGTTATTCCTGTGCGGGATTCAGATTGTCTACCTAAGCATTGCAAGTTTATCTCTTCGATATTGGACTCACTGTTTACGGTTCACTGTCTTTACACTGTCAGAGCTTTACTAAGTTGCTGCTAATGCAAACAGAATCATCATAGTGCCACTACTTCACACTTAAAGCAAAATAGGCAAAACATTTGGTGGCTTTTATTGTGAAGCAGCCACAGGAAATGTAGCATGTTTGCCACTGTGGTTGGTACTGCACTCATTCATCATGTTGCTGCTGCTTGTTTGTTTGATTGCACTGTAAACAGATACACCAGCTACTCTTCTGTTGCACTTATGATAAGGTTGCTGCTCAGGGAGAGTTTGGTCATACTATTACATTGTACTTGCTATTACCATGTTAATCACGGCTGTTGCCAAATCAACCAGGATTGAAATCTTTAAGATTACAATTTAAATACAGTAACCAAAAAGGTAATTGGCAGATTAGCTGATGAAAATAATTGTTCGTTGCTGCTCTACGGGTAATAACAGCATTGCAGTGTTGCAGTTTTTCTGTAATGAAAGATGACGTAAGCAGCAGAGTGTTCTTAGTGCACTACACAGATTTTAGCTGATACAGACATGTGTAAGAAATGGGATTTCTCTGTTTTTTGTTTCACATGCTCAG
This sequence comes from Seriola lalandi dorsalis, assembly GCF_002814215.2. NCBI lineage: Eukaryota > Metazoa > Chordata > Actinopteri > Carangiformes > Carangidae > Seriola > Seriola lalandi. Next base: position 1,315,522 of record NW_019525121.1, read on the forward strand.
GATATGCTGGCATGCTCACACACATTTTAGTATTTTGTGGCAGCTCTTGACACCACACAGTACACATACTAGGGGGAGATGCAGTTAATGGACATTTTTTTTTAAGGCTAATATTGTGCTTTGGTGCTTCTAGGTGTCCGGTCTTCTGGTTCAAGACTACAGCCATGAGTACAGCCACTGGAACTCTGTCAAGTCCCTTGGTCAATGGTTACAAGAAGAGAAGGTGAGGAGTCAAATTGCAAAGTACCTGGGGTAGTGTCAGAGCAGTGAAGAGGACTCTGCTGTTGGTAAATTTTCAAAATTTGACTTTCCTTCTCTAAAGGTTCCCGCGCTGTTTGGGATAGACACCAGAATGCTGACCAAGGTCATCAGAGACAAGGTACTGTAAATACAAAATTGTAATCTACGGCCTCTTTTGTAAATAGATGGCTTGACCACTCAGTGTTTAAAATTTGCTTGTGGTTTCAGGGCACAGTTTTGGGCAAGATTGAATTTGACGGGCAGCCTGTTGAAATATCTGATCCCAACCAGAAAAACCTGGTAGCAGAGGTCTCAACCAAGGTAACAGCTGCTACCTTTTATATTTAGCAGTTATTAGACAGTTATTGTGCCCATTACATCAGGTACTCAAAGCACATTTTTTCTGTCTATAAACAGAGTTGATGAGTGCTAAACTCTTGCTGTGTGTCCCCCCCCTACCAGGAAACCAACATTTTTGGAAAAGGAAATCCAATCAAAGTGGTGGCCGTTGACTGTGGTATTAAACATAACATCATTCGCCTGCTGGTTAAGGTGAGCGAGAATATGCAGAATGCGTAAAAAAAACCCAAAACAAACCTTCTTAGTGTTCAGTGTGCGTCCTCATTAGATTACACACTTGATGTTTTTATGGCTGAACCCGTAATGAACCTTCTCTGCACAAATATAGAAAAAGAAATCGACACTTTGTCGCATGTTTTCTGCAACCTGACCTAGAAAATTTGAGATAAGTAATGTTAGGTCTCACAAGCGCCAGAAATCATTCTGTAGTATTTATTTGTGTCATCCAGCTGTAACAGAACGTGGGTTTCCCTTTTGTTTATGTTCTAGTTAATGGTTTTATGTTATTTATAATGTTGATATTAGCTTGCAATTGGTTGTAACAGTAACTCGGGAAAAGCAGCCTGCAGACTTCTATAGCAATAGAAGTTTTTGTCTATTTATCATATAACTTATTTTCATTTATTTGCTATTTATTGGTTTGTTGGTATGTGTTTGGCTGTCTGAACATTCTCATTTGTCAAACAATTGGCAAATTAAGAATGAGTAAGTAAAATTAGTAATGATTTTTCACTTCTTGGTTCTCTTTTTTTATGGTTTGAGGGCAGAGTTTGTAGGAGAAAATCATATTATGAATGTTGTCACTGTCTGAGAACTTTGGAGTCTATGAACTCTGGCCGACATTCATTATAAATACTGAATGTATGGATATTTTGGCTAGTCAGCATGGGTCATCTCTGTAACTGTCTGTCAGAATATTCATTAATCATGGGTTTATTTGGTGTCATTTACAATAACAACACCTCTTACATATATGCTTACAACTAGAGGAATACATTCTGAACTGGTGTTAAATTTATGTAAAACAATGTCGTTGTGACTGAATCCACATTACCATGACCATCATAAGATCCATGTCAGAAGACTACAGAATGTTTGTCTGTATGCAGAGGGGTGCAGAGGTTCACCTTGTACCATGGGACCAAGACTTGCTGAGTCTAGAATACGATGGTCTGTTCATCTCCAATGGACCGGGAGATCCGTCTCTTGCTAATACACTCGTCCAGAATGTCAGCAAGGTAGGTCATGATGCTTTTTATATATTTTGAACATCAGAGGAATTACAACCTTAGTCTATGCTTGTACAACGTGTGAAATTTGGCCACAAAGAGAAGCAATTTATAGCGTCACAGGTGAGCAATAAACAATATTCTCTATTTGTACTGAAGGATAATCTGATCCCCATTTTTATTTGCAGAAAGTAAAATACAGACTTGTCTCATTTAGGAACCTTATTTCCTCTGGAAATTACAGCACCCTAAAAAAAAAAGAACTATGCACAAGAAGCAAAACGTTATATTTCTATCACAATCTATCCCATCATAAATAGTAATTGTATACATTTTGTCCTGTGTAGGTTTTGGAAAGTGATCGTCCCCAGCCAGTGTTTGGAATCTGTATGGGAAACCAAATCACTGCTCTGGCTGCAGGAGCTATGTCATATAAACTACCTATGGGCAACAGGTGAGCTTGTAAATGACTAAGCATAGTTACAAATAATGATTAACAATATGCACAGTCCTTAAGCATGTTCATGAAGATCTCTCTCAAGTCTCTGTGGACACAGACACTGTTGTGGTTTAGTATGGTACTCAGTGTGATGGAAGGTTTTTATCCATTTTTAGGACCTTTGATATCTTGTCTCCATAAAAAAAACAATAAAACACAGACTGTGTTTTATGCATATCTGTGGTTCCCCAGAGGCCAGAACCAGCCAGTGCTGAATGTGATGACGGGCCAGGCCTTCATTACAGCACAGAACCACGGCTACGGAATAGACAGCGAGTCCCTGCCCCCAGGGTGGAGCCCGCTGTTCATTAACGCCAATGATGGCACCAATGAGGTTGATTTCATTCTGTGTCTTTTGTTGAAACAACGTTGTATATTGATATTTTTGTTTATGGATGTTGGGTAAAACGTACAAGTTTCTCTCATAAAATAAGTGCAGTCAAGCAAAAAGATTCCATATTGGGTCTTTAAATGTTTGTTTACAAAATAACATTTTAGAGTGACTCACTTTTTTAGGAGATGTTGCTAGATTAAATTCAGAAATGTAAAATACTGCTGGCTTTCTTTTAGTTTCCTTATATCAACTGTGCATATTTTGCAGGGCATCATGCACAACACTAAACCTGTTTTCACGGCTCAGTTCCACCCGGAGGCTAAAGGTGGTCCCACAGACACAGAGGTAATTAAAGACTTTGATAGTGATGCATAAAGCACCTGAATACTATACTAAAGCTGAGTAAAGGTAAAATCACAGGATGCAGATTAAGTGAAAGTTGAAGTCTTGCATTGAGTGGTAGCCTGGATAAGTTATTTGGTATTTAGATAGCAAGCTAAGAATAAAAGAGGATTAAAAAAACAGGAAAAGAAGTAATGATGAAAACTTAGAGGGTAAATGTGTAACAACAGAAAAATAAGAAAACTTGGGTAATAAGCTTTAGCTACCATTAAAATTAGAATTTTCACTGAAATAAAATCAGTAATGAACAACAATGTAATGTATCAGCAGCTGATAGCTGTTGAACACTTTTAGGTTTACTCTAAAATAGCTAAGCAAGCAAGCAAGCAAGCAAACAAACAAACAAACAAACCAGACAATATTGTGTAAAGGCCTTGGTGTTTGACTGCACCAGGGCTCAGGTGTTTATGAGGACCACTAATAGTGCCTGTCCTTTTCCCTGCAATAATGCTTTGATGGTTCTGTGCTCCAGTCTCCCATGTGGCAAGCAACGACTGTAGTTCAAGTCCTGGTCAAAGTATATGTTGTAACCTCTGTCATATTAAGGCAGAATAATAAGCCTCGTCCTCTGTACCAAAACATACAGCTGACAGCTCAGTTGGAGAAGTCTTGCCTTCCATCTGGGTTTAATTCCTGGAGATGTCACAAAAATCTTGCACAGTGTCCATGACAAATTTTTTTTTTTTACCTGTGACTTGCAGGGAGGTGCATTGTTTTTTAATGCGTTTGTTTCAGACATTGAGAAACTATTAAGTGCTAAGTGGAAGTTTGCCTGTATAGTCTTACCCAGTTACAGTGTGTCATAAAACAAGTTTAACTTGACAAGTTGGCACACATCAATAACAGAACAGACACAGTTACCACAGGTGACTCATTTTACTGCAGCCTAACTTGTTACTGTATTGTTACTGACACTGATTAGTTTGTATAGATCTTAGATCATTTCACACATTTTTACATGGTCACTCTCAGGGTCTTGGTGTTATCAGTCACTTGTAGTCTGAAACAAAGTATTGACTTTATTAGCATTGATTGGCAGAGGAAAAAAATGCATTGTATCATGTACTTCTCTAGAAATGTGACCCTTATCTTCAAGCTGCTTTATATGTACCAATATATTTCAACATGAAAAATATATTGGAAAAAAACAAAAAAATAAATATGATTCAAATTATAAATACTCAAGTAAAGCACAAATAAAACAAGAAGGTATGATCATATATACATATATAAACATATATATGTGTGTGTGTATATGTATGTATATATATATATATATATATATATATATATATATATATATATATATACTTTATAATGATTTTAAATGATACATTTAATTAGATGCCAACATGTTCCTCTATGTGGGCTTTCTGTCGATTTTTATACGGACTACATTCTTGGGGTAAAGAGTAAATTTTTTCTCTGTTTCTACAGTTCCTCTTTGATGCCTTCATATCCCTGATCAAGAAAGGAAAGGACGCTAACCTAGTGTCAGTCATGCCCAAAAAACCCACAATCCCTCCCAGAGCCCAGGTACAGCATGTCACACAGGTTCAGCAGGTTTGCCTTGAACTTTTTGAGCAGCAGATGATTTTAGCTGTGGTACACATGAATTATTAACCATTTGAAGGTGTAAAAGGTTATCAGACCACTTTACAGCAAAACCAAGATATATAGAATAAGTAGGCAACCAGACCATGATGATCCATAAGTGAATTACATTTAAATAACAGGAAGTTATAATTTTCCAATTCATTAAAATGCTGTTCAGTACTATGCTGTATGTGAATTGAAGAGTTTTACATCAGGGAGACCATGTGAGCCCTGAGAAAGGCATGAATGTATTTGTTAGTTCAAACTTAATTGCAGATGGAGCTTCATGCTGCACAGTTCCTGTTGTATTTACCTTGTTACATGCAGTTAATCACTGTGGTCAATGGCTATTTGTATTAATGTAGGTGTCAAAGGTGCTGGTCCTTGGTTCTGGTGGTCTTTCTATTGGTCAGGCTGGAGAGTTTGACTATTCAGGATCTCAGGCTGTCAAGGCCATGAAGGTAAGAGATAACACAACATCCTGATGCACTCTAGATATTTTCTGTAGCCGAAACCATATTCCATTATTCTCAAAAATGGCTGTGAATGATGGTTGCTTATGTTTTTTTTATATGTATCTTCATGTAGAAGAGGATATCAACCAACATCAATGTAATATTCAATGTAATATGAGAAGACTAAGACTAATGTCACATCATTACATCACATCATGTCCAATGATTTGTCATAATGACCTCATTTATCAGCATTGTGGTCAGTGGCCATTTAAATGTATCATTTATCCTGATATACTGTATGTTGCATCAGATATACTGTAGCTGATATTATGTCCCTTATTCCTCTCTTCCATACACCTCCATTTTTTCCAAAAACTAGTAAAAACACAATAAATACATGTTGGTGCACTAATGTGTGCAAAAAAATAGATTCCAGTAAATGCCTCTTACTTACTTTTTTTTTTTTTTTTTTTTTTTTAGTAATATTTGGTTAAAACTACTGCCCAGCATTTAAGAAAATGACTTACCCTTTCTACAAATTTATTTGTGACCTGTTCTTAAGAATGACATTAGAGATCTTTTAGTGCAAGTACATCCCAGTTTTTCTAATAGATGAATAGATTTATTTTATTCATTCTGTTTACTGATGGATGAGCCTTTAATGTGTTTGCTGAGTTAAGACTGAACTGAATTGATTGTTGCAGTATTCTTTAACATTTAGAACCGACTTTTCTGAAAACCTTCAGAAGAGCTTTTATACAACAGTTTGAACAATTTGTTGTGCATGCTGCGTGGTACCCATTCTAGTCCCTGAAATGGAATAAATAGGCCTTTTTCACAGGAGACATTTTGACACGTCACAGGAAGAACAGCACAGGTGTAAATAGTACAATGAATATTGGCTGAGTTCTTTTTAGCTGCTTAGGTTTGAAGGACCTGACGTTGTGCATGGCTGGTTCACTTGAACCAAGCAGCGCCCTCTTTAATGTTATTAGCAACAAGTATTTTTTTCCTTCTATTACAAGTCAAAATATCTGCTGTGAAAAAGGGTCAAAACCCACAAAGGCACATTTAAAATGAAAGACATGAATGTTGTAAAAGTAACACTGAAGACAAGTTTTCTTTTAAAAAGGTTATAATAATTAACCCAGTGGACATGTTGTAGGAGGAGAATCTAAAGACAGTGCTCATGAACCCAAACATAGCCTCGGTTCAGACCAACGAGGTGGGCACCAAGCAGGCCGACTCAGTCTACTTCCTGCCTGTCACTCCACAATTTGTAACTGATGTCATCAAGACCGAGCGTCCAGATGGCATCCTACTCTCCATGGGTGGACAGACTGCACTCAACTGTGGTAAGACATGCACTTGTGTGCTTGGATATGTGAGATAGCGGATTTGGTTGAATTCTCGGTGTAGATCTTTTAAGTAGGGGAAAACACTAATTGTGTGGCATTGGTAAAAAGCATTCACTAAAATGACATATGTAATATTAGGTGAATTTTCGTCTAACTTATGTTCATTCGTCTTTTTATGGCTTTGTTTTATACCATGTGAATCTGTTTGTGTGCCGTTCAGGAGTAGAATTGTTCCAGCGCGGCGTCCTGGAGAAGTATGGGGTGAAGGTCCTTGGAACCCCAGTGGAGTCCATCATGGCCACAGAGGACAGACAGCTTTTTGCTGACAAACTGATGGAAATCAATGAGAAGATCGCACCAAGTATCGCTGTTGAGTCGGTGAGGATACAAGATCACTCACAAACAACAACAAAACAAACAAACGTGGATACTACTTTCATAGTATTAGCAATTAATGTCTACATGCCCGGTCACTTCCTGAGCATATTCTCCATGAACATGTATTTTGATGTGTGACCGTTTTTGTGAAATCTAATATTTTTGTGCATCCTCCAGGTGTCTGATGCCTTGAAAGCAGCAGAGCAGATTGGCTACCCAGTGATGTTACGATCGGCCTATGCCCTGGGAGGTCTGGGCTCTGGTCTGTGTGCCAACAAAGAAAAGCTTGAGGAAACCGCCCACAAGGTCAGAATAAAGTCTTCACAGCAGAGATGGCAGGCATCTGGGTTCAGTTATTATCATTAATGTCTGTATTTTTTTCACATGACACTTCAGTCAGTCATCAGTCATCAGATCAGTCGTTCTGGTCAAATCTGCAGTTGAGGCATTTTACCCAGACTTTTACTTATAAACTTTTTTAATTTTATACCTTCACTTTTGTTTACAGCATAAACCTGCACAAAGATAAAAGCTCTGAAATAGTTTAGATATGTTTTCTTTGGTCCTCTGCCAAGAAAGGAATAGTTTGCTGTTGCTAAGCAACATTCTCTTGTGCTAGTCCAGTATCCAGCATTATATGTGACAGCTCAGTTGGTTCTAATCTGTGATCAGAGGCTGCAAAATGAACTGTTTGTGCTAGACTGTTTTAGATTGGTACATACCTTTTCATGCCATACAGTATGTTCTACTGCTTTACTCAGCTGACATTTTAAATGAGTTATTGATGTATCCTTCAGTAGTTTCAATGGCAAATGTTCCTTTACCAGTTATGGTCAGTGGCTGTTCAGCTGGTTTGTATAAAGTACATGGCAGAGGTGTAGTTCACAAGGTGTTTGTCTAGTCTATGACAAAAATACAAAATGAAAGGCACAACATTTCCTAAACATTATTCATCCCATGTCCTATTAGAAACTGTACATGTCCTTGTAAAATAAGTTTAAATTTAAAATATTAAATATTACATTTAAAATGAAGTAAATAAAAAAAAAAAACAACAAAAAAAACACAAGACCCATTTATTATAATTAAAGTCAGTAGAGGGGTTACATTGTTTACATTCAGTATGGTTTACATGCAAATGTTACACACTGCACATTGACAGTAAATATTACTTAGGTTAATACTCAAAATTCAAACGTTCTACTCCTCATTTTAAGCTTTCCAATTATAGTATTTACACTGCAAAGCTATTGTACTGAATTAAATTGTACAGGGTTTCATGTTATTGTGTCTACTCACTGTTTAAAGGTTAATGTAGATGCCTGTATTCAATGCAAATTGTAGGCTCTGGCCATGAGCAGTCAGATCCTAGTGGAGAAGTCTTTGCTGGGCTGGAAGGAGGTGGAATATGAGGTGGTGAGAGACGTGGCTGATAACTGTGTCACCGTCTGCAACATGGAGAACTTCGACCCACTGGGCATTCACACAGGTACCAAGCATACAGTACATACTACATATGAATGTGTTCCTCAAACTACTGCAAACTCTTACTAGGCTCTGTTTTGGGTTATTATTTCCTGTACTCTGTTGTGTTTTTTTTGATGTCTGATGTGTTTGATTGACTTTTGTTTGTTTTTTCTTTTCTGTTGTTTTCAACGCAAGCAGGTTATTCATGATGACCAAACTTACTGTGTACTTGCAATATGATATATATGTTTTAGACAGCTGTGGTCCTTGTGTTATTCCTTTGTCTTGTTTCTGTAGATCAAGAAAAGCACTGAAAATCGATAGAAGAGCGGCAAACTTAAGCCTTTGGGTTTAGTTTAGTTCTCACAGCCAACAAACACACAACACAGCCAACACAGCTTGTTTAGACTGAGGTATACCTAAGATTAAAGGTGGTTTGAGTGCTCCTCACAAAATCCGAGGGATAAACAGACAGCTGTGTTGTTTATCTGAAATGTGATACTTTCTGGGCCCAGAGATTCTCCTATAGAATCCAACAGATTAAAATGTTCCAGAAAATTATTATGTTGCACATTGATTTTACAAACTTGGAAATTGGTTCTTTTCAGTTTTGAATCCAAATGAGAGACAAATTTTTCTTGCTTCATGTTATATGTAAACAGATGAGTTTTGTATCAAAAATGTATATATCTCTTGTCTTCATTTTCCTACTACTGTCTCATCAACCAAAACCAAGTTCAGAGACTGTGAATGTTGTTTAAAGTCACTTCACGCTCTAACCCCTCTTCTTCTTCTTTAGGTGATTCTATAGTGGTGGCACCAAGCCAGACATTGTCCAACGAGGAGTACCACATGCTCCGTGAGACGGCCATCAAAGTGGTCCGTCACCTTGGCATTGTAGGTGAATGCAACATCCAGTATGCCCTGCACCCATCATCCTTGGAGTACTGCATCATTGAGGTCAATGCCCGGCTCTCGCGAAGCTCAGCTCTGGCATCCAAAGCCACTGGGTGAGAGAATTCATCCATTCGATAACAAGGCACAAACAAGGCAAATACAAGATGTTGGAAAGGTCTAAAGTCTAAGTCTAGTTTGGACTTCTCCATACAGCTTAGTTGTTAGGCCTGCTCATCTTATCTGTGTCACATAAGGTTTTATGGTCTCTAAAAAGAACTTGAAAGGAGTTAAAATGCCTCCACATTTAATATGACAAGCAGTTTGTCTTATATTCTATATTTCTTTGGCTAGGCTGGAAGTGAATAGTTTCTCAGATCAGATGTGTTTTAAACTGATTTTCCATGGATATACTTTTTAGTTATCGAACATTTACCTATTGTAGTCTTGAAAGTTTTAAAACTGTTTGTGGTTTGCCATGGAGAAAGTGACTATGGTCAGTCTTAACATTGTGCCATTTAAAATGGAATCCGCAGCAACCACACAGTCCCTTATAATAGTAAAGTTTTATATCAAAATGTTTTCTAAAAAAACTTCAAATCACTTAATGCAGCAAGACCAGCAACATTTTGTTGATTCCATTTTTTCACACAGTTGATTACTTGGAGTTTGTATCAAGTCAGACAGAGATTAAGAATTTAAAAAGTAACTCTCTAAACAAACCTAGCCCTTATATTACTGTGAAGTAATATAAAAGGATAAATTTGGAGTTTAAATATTTTACAACATCAGAAAGATCTTGGAAGTTTTGAGTAGAGCAAAATATAGGCGTCAAAACAACATTACAGTTTTAATCAAGATCATCAGTTTGATGATCATAAAAATGTTTATGTGTTACAGAACTTTTTAACTTTTTAACTAGTTTTCGACATTAACTGACTTTGGTCATCCTGCTGCTTGGTCTTTGTCTCACAGGTACCCCTTAGCATTTGTAGCTGCTAAGCTGGCTCTGGGAATCCCCCTACCAGAGATAAAGAATGCTGTATCGGAGAAGACCACCGCCTGCTTCGAACCCAGTCTAGACTACATCGTCACCAAGATCCCCCGCTGGGACCTGGACCGCTTTCAGGGCATGTCCCTTGAAATAGGCAGTGCCATGAAGAGTGTTGGAGAGGTGAGGGAGGATCCAAGGATAAACACTCGCGCCCTCATTCATTCACTTGCTTATTCACCATGCTCACTCACCTGTATTGTACTGTGTCGTATTTCCTTCTTTTGGATTCAGGTGATGGCAGTCGGCCGGACCTTTGAGGAAAGTGTGCAGAAGGCTCTGAGGATGTGTCATCCATCAGTGGATGGCTTCGTGCCCCGGCTGCCACTCAAGAAAGCCTGGGCTGACACCCAGGACCTGCAACAGGAGCTGGCTGTGCCCTCCAGCACCCGCATCTTCTCCCTTGCCAAGGTACACTAATTTTTCATGGCATTAATAATGAATGACACCAACTACAGTTTTCTCATTAAAATCACATTTTGAAGTATTACAGAAAAATAATCATGAAAAAAACATGAAATGCAGAGGAGGAAAATACGTCCCTGGCCTTCCTGCTTGCATAGCTGTGAATGTCTAATTGTGTGGAAATGCTTGAAAATGTAGATTTAGTTAAATTGATACAGACTAGTCATAATACTTGGAAAACACATATAAACAGTGTTTGATTATCTAATTTACAGTGTGGCCTTTTCAAAAATGTTTACATGTTGATAATAATCTGAAATATGTTTTTGCTAAGTTTGCTTTTGTGCTTTCCCAATAGTCTGCGTTTATTTTTCCTCACAGAATCAAATGAAGGCAAAGCAGTACTTTTATAAGCACGTCTAGACACAGGGTCAAGCTCCATCATTCAAACACAGAGATGGTGCATGAACTATTACAAGGTGAAGCACATCTGCACTTCCAGCACTTCAATATGTTTTTATCACCAGCTGAGAGAAGGGAAGACTGAGGTCGTGTCAGTGTCAAAGCTGTGTGAGCTTGGTGTCCTGAAAGGGGAGACAGATCTGTTCCCGTAAGTATGCTGTCGTGGAGAAGGCTACAGCATTAGGGATTAATGATCCACATCTTATCTCCAGGCAATCAAACACCAGCTACAGACATGGCATAAAGTGTTGGGACCCTTACACCTCATTGAATCAATGCTCCGTTCTTCCTGAAAAGTGATGAAATTTATTGCTCTTTTGTGATGAAGATTTCTTCAAACTTATAATCAGTCATTCGGCCTATTGAAATGAAAAAGGTACCCCTGCTCTTTGGTATGAGTGTGTGCACCACACTGAACATGAACAAGAGAAAAGAACGAAGATATAATTGCCAAGCATGGTCAAGGTAAAGGCTATAAGACCTTCTTCAAAGAGCTTGATATTCCTGTTACCACAACTGCTTATATTAAGAAATTTAAAGTCCATATGATTGTAGTCAATCTCCCTGGATGTGGCTGCATGATGGAAAAAGAACCAAGGAAAACCCTTCTGTAGTTTGTTAAATCTGTCAAATCTGTGCAGGGCACATTGAAATCAGAAAATTATCAAGCTGTCGTGGATCGTAACTTACTGCCAAGTGTGAGAGAGCTCTGTCTCAAGAGCAGGTCATGGCTCCTCCAACAGGAGAATGACCTAAAACATCAAAAACAAAGAATGGATGAGAAGAAAACAATGGACTGTTCTGAGGTGCCCTGCTATCAGATCCAACTGAGCATCTATGAAAAGAGTTGTTGGGAAAAGATGGGTTGTACCAAACTACCAGCTGAGAAGTACAGATGTCCCATTAAGAGTTACAAAAAGTGCTTGATTGTCTCAAAAGGGTGTCCAACTAAATATTGGTTTTGTCCACACTGTTTTTGTGGTGTTATATAAATATGTTACATCGAGAATCAAAAGTAACATGTCTGTTCAATTAAATATGGAGTATAGAATAGCGTATGCCAATTACTTTTGTCAGATTCAACTTTCAGAGAAAACTGTGTTTTGATTGTTTGTTTTTTTTTAAGTGGAAAGGTACAAAGAAATTTCAGCCACGTCTGTATAATCCTGCGTGGTGGTCAGCACAGTCACTGCCACTCTCAGTTAACCTTCCCTCTCTCTGGACCCACCAGTTTGATGTTGAAACCTACAAGGTCAAGACCATTTGAAGCAAGATTGTAGTGTTATGGTGGTGAAAGCATAAAAAATAAAACAGTCAAGGCCATAAGGCAGAATTAGCCTCCTAAGCAGTTATTCGGACATAAGATACAGTATGTTAAGTAGCAAATTGCATGTAAACCTCTGATATGTCGCTGCTATTTTTGTTCTCAGATTTTTCACTTGAGAACATTATCAACACTCAACATGCCTTTAACATTTGTTACATATTGTATTTGACCATTTGCAGCTGGAATTACATTACTAAAACTTTTCACTGGAAGCCACAGTAATCACTTGCAGCTTGATCAGCAGCTTTTTATGATAAAGGCAAGGTAGATTTCGTTGCAGATTTTACAGATCACTGACTGAAATCCTCCCACTGGTGGCCTGGAATGATTTCTCTGGTCAGACATCTAATATAGAAATGATAAAACATATTCACTAGCTGTTGCCAGGGCAGAAACTCTGTCATATTACAAGCTGTTTTAATAAAAGGCCAATATTGGCAAAGTAATATATTGTTCCTGAAATAGATTTTACTTGGAGTGATGGGTAAAAAACATAGTACTTACAGTGACTGTTGTGAATAACCATACCCATACCATTCCCCTCCAGTGACAGGTCAACGAATGAGCTGATACATGATTTTAATCATAAGCAACTGATTACCGGAATCTGTTGAAACTTATGGGATGTCTGCTTTCAGAATGCTCCAAACAGGGACATGAATAATGAACCTGATAAAGATGATGAACAATAAATATAACACTGTGCCTGTTTCTCTCTCTGTCTTTTAGGCCCTTCACAGTGGTGTGAGTGTGGATCAGATTCACCAGCTGACTGCCATAGACAAGTGGTTCCTCCACAAACTCCACAAGATAACACAGCTGGAGCAACATCTGTCAAACTACAATAGGTAAGGCATACACACAGATGCACACCTAGGTCAAACGAAGTAACTTTTGAGTTACTTTTATATGTCTTTAATATACTGGTCAATTCTTTTGCTGTTGACTTGGATGGTGGATGGTTGAAAATATCTAGTCAAGTGGAACTACCTCCTTCAAAATACAGAACATCCATCTGTCCAGGCCTGCCAACGTGTACGCGTTCTGTGTAGCAGGTACGCACTCCTGCAGGCTGGTTTCTCAAGTGAGGGCCGTTCTTTGAACTTCAGAACAGACTGGGGAAGATGTGGAAACTTGACGTTGTGAATTAAGTTAACGCTAGCTTAACATTACGTATTTGCAAGCTAGCCTGTTTTTTTCAGTCATTTGAATTGCACTGTCCGTGTGTCACCGATGGTTAAATGTGACTTTTCATAGTATTCATAATATTAAAACAAACCCGTCATCGTAATGAGCGGATCATATCATGAGACCCCTGGCTGGAAAAAAAAAGACAGCGAGTTCATCCGCTGCAGAAATGCAGAGAAAAGTTACCGGAAGAGATGGTGATACCTCCGCATCTCCAGACTTCGCCACCATACATTCTCCACAGTCTGCAACACTGATATTGATCATCAGGGATCAACAGTAGACTTTCTTCATGGTTGGCAGGTCTGCCTGTCCTTCCATCCGCAGAGTTGCAGTCTAGTGCCCCAATGGCAGATTGATCCTAAAATCATTTTAACCACATTGCCATATTCACTCATATCCTGGGCCCCTCATTCATCAGTGTTTCGTAGAAAAGTACAAAGAAAGTTTTGAATGTTTGCAAATACAAATTGGTATTGGTATTGGTATTTAAGTCTCATGTACATAAAGAACTGCACTAAATTACCTTTTACCTCTATGGTCTCAAAGCTTCCATTTAAAGCTGCAAGACATTTCGTGAATTTCTGCTGCCAACATGGAGAAATCAAAGAAGACAAAGAAGAAAACTTTTTGGATGCAGAAATAGGAGTTCTGATCAATGAAGTGGAAGCAAAACAAGCAATACTTTTCTGGAAACTTCAGCAATGACTTGACAAATGAGAGAAAATAATTGCTTGAAAGCAGCTTAGAGCTGTTTTCTGCCTCATCCAAGTGCAGAACAGTTTAATGAAATTAAAAAGAAATGTTTTGATTTGAAAACATCTAAAAAAAAATATCATCCACTAAAGGGACATAAGTGCAACAGGAGTAGGGCAGAATGACTTGTCACTGTCTGCTACGGATCAATGCATTGGCAGCATAATTGGAGAGACCTCATTGTGATGTTCATACTGAGGACCCCTGATTTGCAATGTTCTGTTGGAATTTTGCAGTGGCCAAAAATCCCAGAGTGGAGAGGACTATACACTGAGATAGCATTGCTCCCTTTCTAATACTGGAGAGAGGTGGTTGCAGAGATCCACTAAAATATGCCTTGGAAAATGAAATCAACTAAAAAGCCAGGCATCGCTCTCAGCAAGAAAAATAAAAATAAAAATTGCATGCTCCTTGAAAACATAGTCCATGCTTAATGCTAGATGCTAAATGCAAGATTTGCCATTTTGGACCCCAACCCTAACGCCTCAGTGTTGCCCTTTGTATTATTTAACTGGTTTAACTAAATTGCCTCCAACCTTACATTCCACTGTCTTTTCTTATTGACTTTATTATTCAATTAACCTTAAATGACTTCATGTTGAATAGCACCCAACAAAACAACATTTCAGAAACACAAACATTATGATAGCTCACAGCAGGATCCTGACAGCTAATACAGTACATAATAATCCGCATAACAAATATTACACTTAGCCCTGCAAGGTTTTCTGACTCACATGCTTCGGAAAAATTGGGGAAAAAAAGGGATAAAATCTGGGGGAAACTTTGAATTAGTTCTGAATAGATATAACTGAATATTCTTCATTCGTAAAATGTTGGTCCCCAAAAATGAGATGAACTGCAGTCTCTTCACGTCCGTTTCCTTTTCTGTCGTGGTTCACCTCCTCTCAGCTGCCGCCCTTAGTCTCTCTGCCCTCTGGCTCTTACCTGGACAGCTCAAATCAAAGCCGCTGTGAATTTTCATGGCTCAGCCACAAGTAACCTGCTGCTTCCGTCTGGCTCTGCTGTTTAATAATTAATGGCTGGCCGCCTGGTGAGCACCCACCGTTACTCACTGACGCACAGTAGGCTGTTGTGGCCTCCTCTGCCTCTGGAGCAGGGGACATTGGGATGGGGACATAACAATAGGCTGCTGCCAGACTGATGGAGCGTAGAGCTGAGTACAGGTGGGCTTCAGGCTCTGCTGGTCAGCAGACTCATTGTTTGTGAGTGAGTGTTAGTTCTTTTATTGCTGTAGTTTGGACTAAAGGATATTCAAAATGTATTCTTCTTTATTTGTGGAAGAGTTACTTTTAATGTTGGATTATTGTGTAGCTGTTAAGATCAGAATTGACATTGAATATCTATTTCACCGTCCGTATTTTCTTTGTTGTCGCCTTTAAACATTGGCTGTTGATGGAAAATTGCTCTTTGGTCAAGTAGCGAGCACATTACTAACAATTGTTATTGAATCATTTTATGATACTGTAGATATAGGTAGGATATGGAAATTAGGGGAAACTTTTGAGACTTGCTGCTCATTGTGTTTTTGCACGAACTCTCAGGTTTAAGACAAAGCATTTAGGATTACAGTTGTGCCATGTAGTGTAGACACTTAGTCAGCAAATAAAAACACCAGTTTTAGTATATATGAACATATGTTTGTCTGCCACATCAATATTATGTCTGAACCATATTCCATATCCTGTATGGACATTTGCCTAACACATAGTTTTTGTGTCTTAAGAGGACTTTACTTCCAGAACCAGTGTTATACTGGATTATGGGTGCACCCTTTTCCATGTTCTCCCTAGAGACGTGGCAGATATCAAAATGACTTTGATCCACTTCGAGACATATGTCAGGTTTAAGTTTGATTAGACAAAGCAGAACTCACAGTACACCCGCAAATGAGGACATAGATAATTAAATATATAATCCCTACTCATGACATGAATTACAATTAAGAGGGCTGCAATTACACAGCACACAAAACGTGTCATTCTAATAAGGTTCAAATTTAATTAAGTGAAAAATTAACAAAATGAAAAGCATGAAATCACAGAAATTGGTTCTTGTCATTTATAACTTCAGTAAGTGTGTGTGTGTGTGTGTGTGTGTGTGCGTGTGCGTGTGTGTTGTTTGTGTATTTGTTTTTATAAATATGTGAGAGTCTCAGGCAGTCCTATCCCCTCCCTCTCTTTACACACTTGCACACACACACCACACTATGCGAGTGTGTATTTCAAGTTTTATTTGTGTATTAGGGTGTACATACATTCGCAGCATGCAAAGGATTTCACTTTCGCTTTAAAACTGCATTTCCAGATGGTACAATTGTACAAATGACAACCAAGCTCTCAGATCAAATTTCTTTCCTTCCTGTGATTCTCAGAAATCTTGCTACTCTCCCCTTTTGTTGGTCCTGGGGTTTGTTATTTCTCAGCCCAGCCATGTGCGGTGGGAGTTAAAACACATTTGACATTTCCAATATTGTTACGCTACAAGGTCATAAATAATTCAGATGGGGGGGGGGGTTGTGGTTTACCAGAAATAAGGATTCCTTCCTGTTGTCTCTACCTACGATATTACGCTTGTTGCTTTCTTAGTGGGAGTTAGATGAGCAGACCAATATCAATTTAATCACCATGCATTCATGTGTTTAGTTTAATCTGACACAAAAACAGAAATCAAAGGGAATTGGCCAAACTCTGTCAAAAAAGCCCTCCAGCAACTCCATAGTTGCCATACTTCCTATGTCTTTAATGTAGAAATAAATAGCTTATACACTGGAACTATTTCATGACCAAGCCCAGTGACTGCAGCGTCTCAGATGTCCTGTCTTTACTGTGATGTTGCAAATTCTTCACACTTTCCTTCCTCTGAACGAAATCCAGCTAACTTCAGGATACGTTGTTGTTTAGCTTGCAAGAAAATACAATAAAACATTGTAAACAAGAACATTTTTGAAAGGGATATTTTTACAAGTACTTTTCATGACAGAAGGTAGCCATTTCACCCTGCCGCTTGTCTTTGTGATAAACAAGGCTTAACATTTAATGTGCAAATCTCAGTATTCAACACACAAATGTTAAGTGTCTTTGTTTAATATAATTACCATTCCGAATGATCTTATCTGAATAAAAAGCTACGCCATTTTTATTTAAAGCAGATCTATACTGCCTCTACGTTTTTGCTTATTCAGTGAGAAGGAATGAAGAAAAAGGCATAATATTTTATTCTCACTGAAGTCAAAAGTGCAGCTCTGACAAAAAGGGTGCATGTTTCCTCTCTTTTATAGGAATAAATAATTATCATCAGAGGTCACTTCAGGTGACATATCCCTGATTATTTCTTTGACAGTCCTTCACTCTGTCTGGTTACATAATTACCTGTGAAAGGGCTTGTGTTGACCTTAAAATTACATTGGTTACTTTATATACATTGGTTTAAACTAATATCTGTTTTACTTTATCTGAGCATAAAAGAATAAAAAAGTGTAATTCAAACATTTTTTAAATCCTCTCCTCACTAGCATCATCTTTCTCACTGACCTCACTTCTCTCTCACATCATGTCCTGTCAGCCACAGTTGGCAGTTAGATAAAAAAGATATATAAGAGTAAGCATTATAGACTGTATACACACTGATACAAGTGCATGAAAGTACAGGTGCAAAATTGTTTAAAGTTTATAAATTGTTCCTGTTGCTCCCGTTCAGAATTTCCTCCTGATGCTACACTTTATTTTCTTACCATTTTACTGTTTAACCTCACAGCTCGCATTAAAGTTTTATCGATTTAAAATGGGTTTTAAATGGTTGCACTTGCCAACCTGGTGCTCTGGCACCTCGGTGCCTTGTTTGTCGATGTGTTATTGATTACTCTGAGGTGGGCCGTTCCCTGCTGTCCACACCGCTCGGTAGGCAAGCCAGTCATGACCCACTTGCTGGATTGACCCTCTTAGTTCAGTGGACTTGAAAGTACCACAGACAGGAAAAAAAACCTTTCAAAAATAAACTCACTTCTCAAAACAGCAGGAGTACTGTTGCTTCAGTGCAAATGATGTGGAATGTTTTTGGCAGTGATCCCGATGCCCAAATTAGTCAAATGCAGAGAAATCTTTTAAGAAAGAACCTTTCACTGAAAACTTAGTAAAGATTCAGCCTCACTAAAAAACTTGACTTTAAAAAAAAAAAAAAAAAATCAATTGTAAACTGTAGGAAAGGTATGAGGTTTGTAATGTTTAGCAAAACTGCCATATAGTTAACTTTACTTCCTGTCTTTTCCTACAGTGGCACAGTACCCAAGGGGCTGCTGCTAAAGGCCAAGCAGGATGGCTTCTCAGACCGGCAGGTTGGTCAGATTCTTGGCTCCAGTGAGAGAGCAGCCAGAGAGCTGCGGCTCACTCATGGTATTCGACCCTGGGTCAAACAGGTGAGCATCACTTGGCTCTTTCTTAAAGGTTCCAGCGTTGGTCAGATATACTATTTGAAGTATTTGAATTATTTACAGTAATCACATTATTTTATCTCTGTGTTTTTATCCACAAATCATTGATTAACCAAAACGTTTATGCTTTAAAACATGTTTTTAAATAAAAATAAATTTAAGCAATATAAGACTTTGGCTACACATTCGTTGTTGGTTTCAGTCTGTTTCTTATATGTGTTTTTGTTCTTTAATCAGAAGTAGTAATGCAAGAAAGAAATAATATCCATCACAAGTCATAGTTTTGCATTTAAGCATTTATTAAAATGAATGTGCAGAAGAAATAGTGGTGATGTTTACTTAAAGTAAAAAGTAATTGTACTCATTATGTAAAATTGTTCCTTTCGAAGTGCTAAACTATTGGTGTACAAACCATGTAAAAATAAATCCTGGGTCTGAACTGGTGTGACTGGGGCCTTTCTGTGTGCAGTTTACATGTTCTCCCCATATTCATATTGGTTTCTTCACATTTCTGCTAATTGAGACAAATGTAACAGGAATAGTTAAACCTTTTCATTACTGCTACTCTGTGGGGTATGGCAGATCAAGTAACTTCTTTTGCATATGAATGAATAACCCATTTTAATATTTTCTCTGATCCCCTTTCTCAGATTGACACCTTGGCAGCAGAGTACCCAGCTATGACCAACTATCTGTATTGTACCTATCATGGTCAGGTATGTGTCCCTGCTGACAGAGAAAAATATACATGTTATGGAGCCATTATAATGAGCTTGTTTGCACAGTATGTAGCCCATCCAATCATTGAAAAACCAATTAGTAGGAAAATAATTTCAACATTTTAATTTGCTATGACAAAAAATATCTGATTAATTGTCATATTAATTGTGAAATGTGTGTTTTTTGCTGTGTTAAAGAATGATTGATATCCACAAGAATTTATTATGAACAATGGTTTGATTAATTTATCCATTTCATCAGGAACACGATCTGGACTTTAAAGACCAGGGAATTATGGTTCTTGGTTGTGGGCCTTACCACATTGGTAAGTCCAACAATAAGCTTTCATATGATTTGTATGATTTTCAAATTATTTTAACTTTTTATTTTTTTAGTTTTATAGTTGAAACATGTGAATTGGCCTGTTTTATATTTCAGTAAGCATGCAATATTTATTTACAGCATGGGTTTTTATACAATAAATTATTGATGAAAAAGAATGAGAGGTATTGTTAAAAGAAATGGTATCATCGCTGCAAAGATTGACAGGCTTAGTTTTTTTTCAGTAACAATTAGCAAGGGTTTGTACATAGTAAGCACCCAAATGTAAAGTTTAAACTTGCTTCATACAGTAGCTATAGTCCTTTGGCAAGGCTTACTGTTTCAGCTGTAATCCGGATAGATTGGGTTTTAATAGGAAATGTGGTTTAAACTCAAAATTCTAAACAATGCAAGTTAATAGTTAATGAATCATTATCAGTTAAAATGTCATTTGCATGGAAAGCAAATGCATTGTTTCTCTACAGGTCACAGTGATAGTAGTTGTATACTTTTTATGTTGAATTTGTGATCTCCAAAGTGCTCAAATTAATGAGTGATTTCATTTGCCAGGGAGCAGTGTTGAGTTTGACTGGTGTGCAGTGTCCAGCATCAGAGCCTTGAGACAGATGGGCAAGAAGACAGTGGTGGTAAACCACAACCCTGAAACAGTCAGCACTGATTTTGATGAGTGTGACCGCCTTTATTTTGAAGAGCTGACCCTGGAACGCATCCTGGACATCACCCAACAAGAGGTTAGGACACACATGCAAACATGACGGTTTTCATTTGACAAAATTCAAACAAAATATACAAATTCAATTTCTTTCATACACTTAGTTCTGACCAAGTAATTTGATTGGACGGGAGGCATTCCATGCGTGCTGATATAATAGACTATAACAGCACTGGGACTTTTAACTACATGTATCCCTCCGCTTTACAGGTGTTCTATTAGCGTTAATTAGCGTTACATTAACGGCCGTTGTCTTAGATTGTAACAAACTTTGTACAGATGATAAATAAGATTTGAATCAAATGATATATGGTCAGAAGACGATGAAGGGAAGAAGCCTGGACACTTCAGCGCACACCTGAGGTAACGTGTAGACTTAGCAAGCTAGTGTGCACTGTGCAGGTGAGGAAAATGTTTGTGTTGCTTAGCAAGTAGTTAGTAGTTAATAGTTGCGGAACTATTTGTGTTGGAGTCGCGGAATAAATGATAAAATAAACAAACAAATAATAATCTGTTGTTGCTCGGTACTTGGTATTTCTTGGCCTGTGGCTGTGACCTATGACCTATGACCTCAGCTGTGCTGATATTCAGTACAACATCACTCCTTCTCGTGTGATATTGCTTAATTTTATCAAAGAAAAGAACATGTATTGGTTAATGATAAAACTGATTGTGTATATATTCATGTGTATGGAGTGGGATCTGATTGAAATATTTCATTGCAATTAATTTAAGGCTTCTCATTGACAGAGTATTATTGATCATTTACGCAATACATATATAATGAAAAAAATCCATCATGTCATCCAGGTCAAAGGTAGGAAACGCTGGTGGAATATAAACAAAAAACAATATTTACCCAATATTACAGGCAGATAGATTTGATACTCTGAGACTAGTACACATGCATACACATAATGGCCCAATACTTTCTCTAACTTAACCTTTTAGATTTGTTTTGGCGAGACTGCAAGGCTCAAGATTAATTCTTTATTAGAAATGTAGAAATCAAATATTAGCTTGGCTGTGACTTATTATCATGGAGTTACCTCAGAGCAGGTGCCCACTGTGCTGGGGGAAAAAAACACATTCCCTGCTCAGAGTGCCATGGATGAAACATAACTGACTGATTCATATTTATATATATATGAACTCAAATTTAAACTCGTAAAATGGTAAATCGTGTAGCTTTTTTCCGCCATATCCTCCAGTATGAACCTAGTCATTAAAAGCAGCCAAACAAAACCTTTCTCTCTGTCAAAGAGAACCTGGGAAAACTCTGAATTGTTCCTAATTGGGACATATATTATGCAGTACTAAAGACTCATCTAAAATTTAAGAGCTTAGGTTTTTGTAGTTACAGGTGAGAGGGTTTTTTTTTCTGGGTTTTCAATCTTTAATGACCTCTATAACACTCATAGTTCATGTGGTTGTGCTAGCCTTTTTTTTGGTGGGGTTGGGGGTGGTTAAATATATTCTTAGGCAGTCATTTTACATGAATCTGAAGCTTTTGGGTCATTTTATGTGGGTAACTTATGACTGAGTTCTTTGAAAAAACTCGATTTTATTTACAGAAACTGTGGAAATGTCTTCTGTTTACTTTTCTAAGAAATAGTTATGTGGCAGTTATTATCCAAGGTTGTGAAGTATATCATTTGTAAGTCTCTTAGTGTCATGGCTAAACATAATACAGTATCACTGTACTCAATTTGCTGGTCTAAATTTATGCAATATTTCTACCACAAAGTCCATCTGTAGGGATTATTGTTTGAGTTACATGAAACATGACATCAGGATAACATGATGTCCTTTATTTCAAATAACGTTAATTCATGCGTTTGATATGTTATGCCATGTATATGATATAATTTTCACCTTACTGTCCATGCTCAACAGCATGAATAGTGACTATCTCTCTGCAATATGTTCGTTGTTATCTTGGTATTTATGTTGTATTGTGTCTTTGTGTGCTAATGTCCATTGACTTTCCATTGCAGAGGAATTGTAATCCAGTTAAAGTTGCGATGGGATCAGGGTGTGATTAAGTGTTTGTTTGCTCAGGGAGATAGCATTACCATCAATCCCTCTCTCAGAGCTACAGTCCCCTCTTTCTTTGTATGTGTGTGTGATAAATACGGCATTAGAGCATGGAGATAAACCCTGGACAGGAACAGGAGAGCAGGTCCATGAATAATAAAGCGATACAACCTGGCATTGCCATGGAAACAGCCTCCCTCTAGATCTGCTAGACAGGAAAGGGGGTGCATTCTGTGCATACACACTTGTTCACATTCACGTTCTCTCACACATACACACGCGCACACACACACACACACACACACACACACACACACACACACACACAGACAAACACAGACACACACAGACACAGACAGACTCCTTCACTTTTTTATATTTTGTTATGTTGCAGCCTTACGCTAAAGTCATTTAAATTCATTTTTTCCCTCATCAATCTAGACTCAGTACACCATAATGACAAAGCAAAAACAACAATGCGAAAAACTGAAATTTCACATTGGCATAAGTATTCAGCCCCTTTACTCAGTACTTTGTTGCCAGCGATTGATGGAAATTGATGAGGGAAAAAATTAATTTAAATGATTTTAGCATAAAGCTGCAACATTATAAAATGTTGGGTCTGAATACTCTTTCAATGCACTGTAAACCCCATCCATGGTGATAACTAAACCTACAACATAACTTCTGTTTGTCTCATATTTTCACTGTGTGATCAGTGGCCAGAATAATTGGAAGTGGCTTCAGGTTTCAGACTGTAAATCTTGGCTGATAGACCTATGGCAGGAGGTCCAAGACTTGACAGAGTATCTCCCCTTCTCCTATCTTTTGTTCTCCTTCCTCTTCTCTTTCTTTTATCCTTCCTGCTGTTCTATCCTCTGTTTATCTTGCACATTCTTCTTGTCCTCTCCTCTCCTGTCCTCTCCAGGGTTGCTCTGGCAGCATTGTGTCAGTGGGAGGCCAGATCCCCAACAATCTGGCTGTCCCGTTGCACCAGAGTGGGATCAAGATTTTTGGGACGAGCCCCCTGCAGATTGACCGGGCTGAGGAGCGCTCCATCTTTTCCAGTGTCCTAGATGACCTCGGGGTGGCCCAAGCCCCATGGAGGGCGCTTAGTTCTCTGGTGAGAGGAAACACATAAATAATGGCTAGTAGTAAAATGCTGAGAAAATCTTTTCAAATGGCTCTCCAAACAAGGTATATGGGTGTTGTGGAGCAGGACCTGAGCACCAAGGAGCCTCACGATGTCAGCTTAGATAATGTTCCACCCAACCAGCAAGCAATGTTCAGCTGCTTTGATGTCACACCTTTCTCTACTGACAAACTTTACTCGTCATTTTTAGAACTTTCTTCCTCATTGAGGCACTGCACTCTGCTTCTTACCGTCTAGTTCTTGTGTGTGGCCCTCGGCTACAACAGAACGAGGCACTGGCAAACCCCTCTGTGGAACACGTGGAGCGCTGAAATGTGTCTCTTCCATTACCGTTGCTCAAATATTCAGTTACCGCTGAGGAGTGATTAGCTGGCACGCACACAGATAAGGTTCTGTGTCTCTCCAGAGTCTACCTACGTCTCCTATTTCCCTGCCGATCTTGAAAAAACAGTTTGTTTTTGTTGGGCCAGAATAACTTAGAAGAGCCTTTGGGAGATGCTTTTTGCGTCTCTGGGAAGCTATTTTGTGTTTGTGAATGGTACTCCACCTGGTGAGTGAACAGTGGGTAATGATAGAGAAAAAAAAAGCCTAGTCCTGCAGAGAAACGGAGAAAGAGAGAAAGCGCTGTGATGATAATGATGATGAGGAAGAGGAGAAGGACATACAGCGTTTCTCTCACTGCTAGACTCCTTCCACAACTCTTGCTCTTTTATTCTGAATGGAAGAAAACAAAATCGAAAGGGAGATGAACTGAGGCCCCACTTACTGGCTGTTGGTGCACTTATATTCTCCCTGTTACTCTTTTGATTTGGCAGATTTGGGATTACACCTTTCATTCTCAAAGCCTTTTTAAAATGCGTTTGGTTGAATTGAGAACAGGTAAAAATGGAGCTCATTGTATGAGAGGGTTGTTACTGTGCAAACACATGCCTCTTGAATTGATATCGATACTTCATTTTCTGTCTCAAGTGGCTGCAATCAAAACTTCTTTAGCATTATATGAGTTACATAAAGATTCAAATACAAAAGAAAAGTCCAATGTCCTAGTTTGAAACCATTTTTTAAAGTACTCTTTTTTATAAAGAATTGCTATCGGTCGGTTTGATTGTTTCTGTTGCTACTGTGTTTGTTACAATACCAAATCTTCTCTGTGGGTCCTGAAAATAAGTCATACCTCAGAGACAAGGAAGGCTGTAGCTGAGCAGGCAAATGTGTTAACAAGGTTTTACATTTCTACTTCCTACAGCAATAAAACAAGTGAAATGAGTGATAACAGTTATACAAATTGGTTAAATGTTGGTTTTATTACTTGTTTTTTGTTGTTTTGGCCAAGAACTTATCAACTATCAGGTCTAGATTAAACCCCTCCCCTCAGTCCAGTGGCATAAAACCACATTTTGTTGTATGTAGCTATTTTTTCACTAGTTGTCCTGCAAAATTGATACAGTCCCAACAATTTGTGCATATGGATGTCTAAGACTGCAGCTATGTCTATTACCAAGAAAACTATACTGTTTGGCCATAGTAAATAACTTTACTTCTTAGTCAGAACTTGCAAGGGGTTTCAAAGGGTGTTATATTCAGAATTCTGACTGTTGTTACCATTATTACATGACATACTTTGTCTTTCTGACATTTGTTGCACTTTACTCACCTGTCACAGGAAGATGCCTTTGGGTTTGCCAACCAAGTGGGCTATCCCTGTCTGCTCCGTCCCTCCTATGTTCTCAGGTAAGTTTTAACACATGTCAGCACATACAGTACATATATTACAACATACAATAGGAGACATGAATTACTAATGCTTTACCAACACCTAATCCCTCACACTGAAGAACATTAAACAAGATTATCATGTCAACATTATGAATGCAGTAGCTGACTCAGTTTGACAACTTTTAATAACAAGCACATTTTATGTCCTTTGTTGCAAGTAGTGGTTTAAACTTCAAGGGCAATAATCTAAACACAATTAGTTATCTTGTGTCAAATATTTAGCCAGTAAAGTATGTTAACAAACACAGTTTGTTTGCTGAGGCATAAAGAGAGAAGAATCTATGGATTTATACTTTTTTTCAACAGCTAATTCACAGACTTATTTTTAACTGAGTAAAATACAATTTTAGTTATGATGATGATTAAACTTAACTCAGCCAAGTGCTTCTTCAATCATGCAGTGACACTTCTGTCCAGCAGATGTCGTGATGTGACCCTGTATTTAGCAGGGCTCTGGTGTCAATGAGAGTAAACTTATGTATGATGAAGTTTTGGACTTTTTATGATTTTACATGCAAGCTGTGATGTTTTTTTATAAGGTAATCTGTACTTGTTAAGCACTGTGGGAAACCCTGAGTGTTGGGCACTAGGTCACATTTAAAACTACCAAATATCAAAGTAATTAAATTCAACAAGGGGGATATCCAGCAGTATTTAAAATTTCCACTGGATGTTGAAGTAGCCATAATTATACCATTAATAATATATAGTTTATTATTATTCAAAACTTCCTATTCTTATGTGTATGCTGAATAGTGTTTAAGATGAGGATGCTCTCCTCTCCAGCACTGGTGTAGGATGAACTCTCTAATCTTTCCCCTCCCCAAAGGGTTTTCACTCTTCCCCTTTGACATACTTGGTAATGGTTTTTGAATGTTCTTCCAGCCTCAGTACATATGCACAATCTCACAAATTTACACACCAAAGACTCTCTTCCTTGTCAGATTCATGCTTCATATTTATCTAACAGCGAAATGGACACAAACACACACATACCCCACAACTCACTCAGTTTGAAGTATTTGGCCTTGAAATATATTCATTAAATAACTTTATAAATTTCCTATGACCTATGTCTTATTTGCATACAAAAGTCCATCATTGCTTTTGGTTATGAAAAGACAATTGCTGTGACATGCTAAAACTGCTGTGCACAGCTGTATAATGTGTGCAAGCAATTAGACAGGTTTCAAACTAGACTTAGTTTAATCATTTTATCTACATGCCAGTCCTCAGTGAAACTGTCTCATTTCTTCACTGTTTACGAGATCTGCAAAAGCCAGTGTTGGCGAGAGAGAGTGAAATGCAAATGCACGGCATTTCTGAGGAATTTCTGTCCGTGTGAAAGCATAACTGTGTGAGTGAGCGATGTAATCAATCAAACCCAAGTAATAAACACAAGCATGAACAACCTTACCTTTTATAAACATGCATCAAATGAATTTCTCGTGAACCCATTGTTTTATAATTGTATTTTTTTAATTTTTAGGAATTTTTTGGAATCAAATCAGGATGTGGATAGGAAAATGTGTTCAGGTCACTATAATGATATTTGTTCAGATAGACAGAAAAAAATGTAATAACAAACGATTGTAATGCGAACATAAAGTACTATGAGGTGAGAAAAGACCATTTAACAAAGAAATTGACTAACTGACAAAAAATATGTTTTGCCACAGAAAATAACACTCAAATCCCTTTTTAGTCTTATTTTAGATCCAGTGTTGGACTTGCATTAGGACAAATTCACACCAGTTTATTCACTTTTTTTCACATATTCACATATTCAAATTTGACTATTTTCAGGCAAACAAGATAAGACAAACTAAGACTACTGTTACAACTACAATCATCAACACTATTAATACTTGCTACTACCACGGCTACAACTATTGGGCAGCAGCAGTATAAATTGGACTGATGGACAGAAAAACATAGTTTTGCATACTCATTTTATTTTTGTAAAAGACTCAAGGACAGACTCTGGGTCAGAATGTAATCTGTACTTTTACTCTTAATAGTTCTTCCAAATGATTGGATTCATTTGAAAATTCAGAGGACAGTGATGCAGTAACTAAATGGTGTCCGAGTCAAGGATATGCCTGAATGTAAATGTATATAAACAGTGTATTGCCCATGCTCAAATCATGGGTCTATATTAATTTGGGGGTTGGACATATGTCTGCCTCTGAGCTACAGACAGTGAAGGAATAAAGCTCTGACCCAAGCCTGTGGCCTTGATGTGTCTTGTTTCTCTCAAACACTCCTTTTCAAACAGGAGAACAGCTTAGCTGCCTAGCTAGCAATCTAAAATCAAAAACAACAACCACAACAAAACTAGCCTAAATCTGTTGTTTTTTAATGACGAAGTTCTGAACTCGTTTTGAAGAGCCTGGAGTGCTTTTCGACCTAAATAGCTGTTCTTTTCCCTTTCTCTCTCTTTCTCTCTTGTGCCTTATTTTGACTGTTTCCAGACCTTGTTCCCGATGGTAATAGTGATGCAACGGAGAGATAATGAGTGTTTTGAACAATCATTAGAAGCTTGTATGTTCTCCCCTTTGCTTGCTTCTCTTCCTCTCCCGTGGCCCTCTGTTTTCTCTCCCTCACTCTTTCCCTCTCTCTCCCGCTTGCATCCCACCAGTGGCTCTGCAATGAACGTTGTGTACGGAGAAGAGGAGATGAAACGTTTCTTAGAGGAGGCTGCTCAGGTGTCCCAGGTGAGATCAGTGTTAACATGCTTGCACATGTGAGAGAGACATATTGCCAGAGAACTCTCTCCAAAAGTATCACCTTGGCCTTTCATTTTTCAGTCTTGAAATATATCAAATTAGCATGTTTGGACACAGGAGCTTGTGGTCTCCATCACACACATACCCACATACACACACTCACACATTCTCTTTTTCATGTCTCCTTCTCCCTCTGCTTTCAATTAACAACTGCTACCAGCTGGTATGTCTGTTGGCTAGTATTGTGTACCCATCTCTACCTCACTGAACACCCAGGTGGCTCAAGGGCAGCTGGCCCCTCCAAGGGCCTCTACCTGGGGCTAGAAGCATACACACACATGCACATATCACACTCTCAGAGCACCAAAGCAGGTTTAAACCAAGTAATAAGAAAATATTCCTGTTTAACATTTAATCATTAAAACATATGCACACAGTGAAGTCTGTAAGCATATGAAAGACCATGTGAACATTTGTTTTTGTTGGCTCCATACTCCAGCACATAGGATTTAAAATGAAACAATGACCATTGGGTTAAATGACTGACTTTCAGCTTTAGCCTGAGCAGATGAGCAGTGTAGGAATCATAGAGGATCAAAAGAAAGTTGACAAATTATCATAAACTTGAAAAAGTTAATATATACAGTATTTAGTTTCATCCTTTGCAGTAATGACTGGCTGTTTGAAGTCTGTGACCCATAAACATCAACAGGCACTTCCCTGGAGAAGCTTTGCCAGGCATGCTCTGCAGCTATCCTTTTTTTTTGCTTGTTTTTTGCCTGTAGTCTTGAGTTGGATAGGAGTCAGGTAACAAACTTGGTTACTTTAGCTGTATGTTTAAGATAGGTGATGGCAGAAATGAATCAGGCAAAATAACCATCTCAGGGAATTAGCAGTGATTTTACTTGATGTCTACAATATTAGCACACATGTTATTCAAATGCATGTATAATACATAATCTGTCAACCAATTAAAACTTAAACCAACCAGGTACACCAATCGATAAAGAAAATGATTATAGCAAGAATCAATTCATACTTCAATTCAAATCGAGGTTGAGCAATAATCAATCGATATACAGTACATTTACAAAAAATATGAGCAAGTTGTCATCAGCAATCAATCATGAGCAAGCTGAATATGTCAAGGCATTCAGTCATAAGCAGATTAAAAATATAAAAGCCAAAACCAACCATAAAAAGAATGAAATGTTTCAAATAGAAAATAAAAATAAGATGATTAAAAGAACAGCTGTTTAAAAAATGCAGTCAAAAAAATAATCAAAATGTCACCTAATACATCAATTTGGAAAGCAACCTTTAATCCATCAGAAGGTAATTGCAAAATGTCACGTTAAATGTCTTTCACCAAAATCACAGTTGGCATTGTTCTAATTATCAACATGTGAAAAAGAGCATTCATCAAGCAGTCAAAGAATTCAAAGTAGTGGTTTAGCAGATTAGAAGTATCACTCAAATGTGAGGGTTAATCAGTCTAAGAATCAATTGTGAGTTATGAGTATGAAAGCATTAAAGGTTTAAGAGTATGAGTCAAGCAAAGAGAAAATACTGTATCTGTACTCTCACTGCTCTCATCACGCTGCTTTCAGTTGAAAACTCTTAAAAACCCACGGTACAGTACCTGCTCACCACCAACAACCAGCTGGTGAATATAGTGGAGCTTTTAGTGGCTACAAAGCCAAGTCAAGTCAATTTTTATTTGTATAGTGCCAATTCACAAGTTATCTCAAGGCACTTTCCAAATAGAGCATGTCTAGATTTTCTCTTTATAAGACCCAACAATTCCCACCAAGAGCAAGCGCTCGGCGACAGTGGCAAGGAAAAACTTCCTTTTAAGAGGTAGAAACCTCGAGCAGCACAGGACTCAGGGTGGGCGGCCATATGCCTCGTTAGAGAGACAGAGAGAGAGAGAGAGAGAGAGAGAGGGGAAAAGAACAAGAACATGCAATGATAGCAATATTAATAATAGTGATAGTATTATCACTATTAGACTGATACTTCTTTCAGGAGTTGGTAGAAAACAACAACAGAGCTAAAAGAGAGTGAATTTTGGACTTCTATTCGTCAGAAAAAAAACCCTTTAAAACTTAAAACTTAGAGACTGCGCTACAATCACAAAAGGCAAAAGGCTTGTTCTGACTGGGTTATTTCACTCTTTAATCATTGATAGAATAACCCTCCTGCTGTCTTTCCTCCAGGAGCATCCAGTCGTCATCACCAAGTTCATCCGCGGTGCCCGGGAGGTAGAGGTGGATGCTGTGGCCAAAGCTGGCAAGGTGAGATACTGACATGTTCTGTCCAATGTTGGGCATTGGTAGGATATCACTTAAGTAAATATTAATTAAAAAATATTAATATTAAATAATAACATCAATTAATATTAAAGTTCTTGGGGCACCACCCTATTCAGGGAAGGAAAGCAAATATTGATACAGTCTCAAAATATACTATCAATTTGGAACTCTGATTAATAAACTACAACAAAAGTTATATCAATACTAAGTCAAAGCTGAAGAAAGTGTGTGAAACTACACAAGATGGTGGACTCAAAGATGGGCATGTGGGGAGCGAGAGAGTGATTGTGTCAGAAATCACTCACTACTCCCTATATATTCCATGAAATTGTAGTTAATTGTTATTCAGAGTTCTCAATTGATAGTTAGAGTTTGCCATTTTGCAATGCTGTCCAAATCTATAGTGAGAATTATCATATAGTGGACTCATAGAATCCCACAATGCATCATGAAAAGTGGTGTACAACCAACGGTCAGTAACCAAGCAATAAGAACCAACCTGCCTTGGGCTCACACTGAAATGAAGAAAAAAAAGCAGAGAAAATTACCCAAGTAGTGTCTGAAAGCATTTTTTTATTTTTCGGATGAGCTACAGTGTAACTGTATAGTCCTCTACAGAGGACTCCCTGAATAGTAAGTAGTGAATGAGTGAGTGATTTCGGACACAACCGCTGACAAAGGTTAACAGCATTGTGCTTAGCTGTGCTGTGCTATACTATACTAGGTTAGGTCCAGTCAATGTTACCCTTACCATGGCAAAATGGAGGTTCTTTCCAGTGTGCTGCTTTGTGACGTCCAGTGAGCTACAGGCTTGTATTGGCTTCCTGTTGGAGTGAAGGCTTGTTTGGTTGTGTGGCTTCTGTGTCTCTGAGGAGGTCGCTGGTCACTACTTTGTTTTTCTCACAGTGCTGGTTTTTCAATGCTTACTTGGCTTCGTGGCTCTTGTTACTAGTAAAAATCACTTGACTTATCTTAAACATGCATTTGTGTCAAGGGCATAGGATGATAGGGAAATGTCCCTACCGATATATTTTGGAAGGACAGATTATGCATTCCAATATTTGAGTGAACTCGTTCACACTATGTTCTGAGTGAAGTCATATTAGATGTTTGTTTACAACCCAAAAAGACTGAAGAAATAAGTGTTACTGTATTTTCTTATTTTCAATATTTATTTATTTTCAATTAATTATTTATTTCCCATTATTATCTGTTTTTCAGAAGGAAACACTTAAACATGGCTATAGAGTATTGCAGTATTGTTTACAGTTGTCTTTTACATTGCATATGTTTTATAGAGAATAGAGAAAAATGGTGCAAAGTACATATTGTATATGTGCAAATCTTTTTTCCCAAATTGTAATTATCCAGAAGTTTTTCAAGTTACTTGCACTTTAGAGCTGTTGCACTGTTACTGTTGACGTATAGTATTTTTAAATAAAAATGATTATGATATGATTTTTTTAGGCTTTACTATACTTTGACTTTTTTCTGACTATAACTTTCTATACAATACTGTACTATGACGTTTTTATTCCTTACTATGCTATGACTTTTTATGCCTTACTATACAATGATTTATTTATGGGGCAGCTCAGTGGTATAGTGGTTAGAACAGTCGCCTCACTTTTCATGACTTATACTAAGACAATTTATGCCTGACTAAACTGTGATGTTTTTTGACATTTTATGCCTTATTATACTATGAATTTTTATGCCTTATTATACTATGAAGTTTTGTGACATTTTTATGCCTGACTATTCTATGACGTTTTATGCCTTAGTATACTATGACTTTCTTATGCCTTACTATATTATGACGTTTTATGCCTTACTTTTTTGTGCCATATTGTACTATGATATTTATATGACTTTCTATACTATGACGCTTTTATGCCTTATGATACTATGACAGTTTGTGCCTCATTAACTATGACGTTTTTATGCCAAATTATACAATTATGTTTTTTGATGTTTTTATGTCTTACTATAGTAAGGCATATTACGTTTTACACCTCACTATACTATGATGTTTTTGACATTTTCATTCCTTACTGTACTATGACGCTGTATGCCTTACTATACTGTGATGTTTTTATGCCGTATCATACTATGAAGTTTCATGCCTTAATATACTGACTTTTTTATACCTTATTATACTATGTGTTTTGAATGAAATTTTTTTTTTAACTATACTGTGACTTAATTTTGCCATACTATACTATGACTTTATTTGACAATTAATGCCTTACTATACTATGATTTTTTTCCCCATTTTTATGCCTTACTATACTATTATGTTTTTAGTCATTTTCATACCTTTTTTTTTTTTTTGCCATACTATAGCATGACATTTTTTGACAATTTATTCCTTACTATACTGACTTTTTTTGACGTTTTAAGCTCTACTATATTATGACGTTTTTTCATGTTTTTATGCCTTACTATACTATGATGTATTTTCAATTTTTATACCATACTATATCATGATGTTTTTAGACATTTTCATTCCTTATTCTATGATGTTTTATGCCTTATTTTTTTGACATTTTTATTCCTTACTATCCTGATTTTCTTTTGCCATACGTATGATGTTTTTTCATGTTTTTATGCTTCAATATACTACGACTTTTTTTGATGTTTTAAGCCCAACTATACTATGACGTTGTTCATGTTTTTTATGCCTTACTAAACTATGACGTTTTTTCATGTTTTTATGTCTTACTATAGTAAGGCATATTACGTTTTACACCTCACTATACTATGATGTTTTTGACATTTTCATTCCTTACTGTACTATGATTTTCTTTTGCCATACTATAGTATGACTTTTTTTTTTTTACAATTCTTGCCTTACTATACTATGACTTTTTTTGACAATTAATGCCTACTATACTATGACTTTTTTTGACGTTTTAAGTTCAACTATACTATGATATTTTTTCCATTTTTCTGCCTTGCTATACTAAGACTTTTTTTTGACGTTTTAAGCCATACTATGACGTTTTTCATGTTTTCTATGCCTTACTAAACTATGATTTTTTTTCAATTTTTGTGCCTTACTATACCATGACTGATTTTGACATTTTAAGCCATACTATACTATGACGTTTTTCATGTTTTTTATGCCTTACAAAAGTATAATTATTTTTCCATTTTTTTGCCTTGCTATACTATGACTTTTTTGACGTTTTAAGCCATACTACTATGACGTTTTTCATGTTTTTTATGCCTTACAATACTATGCCGTTTTTAGGCATTTTCATTCCTTATTCTACTTTGACGTTTTATGCCTCATTTTTGACATTTTTTTCCTTACTATACTATGATTTTCTTTTGCCATACTATAGTATGACTTTTTTTTTACAATTTTGGCCTTACTATACTATGACTTTTTTTGACGTTTTAAGCCATACTATACTATGACGTTTTTCATGTTTTTTATGCCTTGCTAAAATATGATTTTTTTTTTCAATTTTTATGCCTTGCTATACTATGACGTTTTAAGCCATACTATACTATGACGTTTTTCATGTTTTTTTTTTTCCGTACTAAAGTATGATTTTTTTTCCATTTTTATGCCTTGCTATACTATGACTTTTTTTGACGTTTTAAGCCATACTATACTATGACGTTTTTCATGTTTTTTATGCCTTACTA